>NC_056729.1:1160088364-1160125949 GCF_019279795.1 Protopterus annectens | reverse complement strand
CTTTGCCCATAGTTAAGTTTTCTTCTAAATGACTATAAGCTCTGTCGAGATCAATTCCCATGTCTAGTTTATACATCGCCGGAAAGCAAGTTACTGGTCTATAATTTTTAGGGTAGTTTGCAGGTTCACTCTTAAGTAGGAACATTGTTTTTCCTGGTTTTAGCCACATTAGTGTCTGTTCGGGGTGCACATATAAATAGTTCTTATTCATGGCTAAATGTTCATGTAAAGATGTTAATACTTTTAGCCAAAAAGTTAGGTACTGCAAATGGGCCTGGGATTTTCTATTTAGAGGCTTTTCTTAACTTTACTTCAATCTCTTTAGCTGTAACTTCATCCCATTTCATATCATAGGTTCATAGGTTCATACTAGGCTATCTGCCCTAGGGCATTTATAAGCCTAGCCAGAATGTGTTTGGCTTTCGCCACCCATTTTAAATTTATTTTGCTATGCCCTTTTTCGAAGTTAGTATACTGTGCCTCTGTCTAACAGTGACACAGAAGTGATACCCGGGGTAAACCTACGATCTCCCATCCACTCATCAAGATTCCTCTTGAAGAGAGTCATTGAGGGACTCTGCCTAACCTGGACTGGGATTTTATTCTAGAGTGAAGGGAGCCTCTGGGTTATGAATCTGTCCCTCCAGCATATCCTATTTATTTCAGTGCTGAGGTTCAAGTCTCTCGAGCGTGGCTCGATGGGATTTGGATTTTCTGAGGTGCAGCATGTCCATTAATTCCGGGTTGGACATGGCTTTATACGTCAGGCACAGATCGCCTCTGAACAGGCGGTATGCCACTGAGTAGAGCTGGAGTTTCTTTAACCGGGCAGCATATGGCATCTGTTTGAGCCCTTTGATCCTCTTGGTGAGGTACTTTTGGGGTCTTTCCAGTTGCTGCAGGTGTCTGGTAAGGTACATCCCAAAAGGGCATTGTACTCAATTATGGGCCTGATGAGGGATGAGTAAAGAGGCACGATGACCTCCCTGATCTAGATGTGAATCCCTTCATGATTAGGTGGGCTATATAAAATGTTTTTCTAACCACTTTGGCCACGTGGTTGTCAAATGAGAGATTGCTATCAACTTGGGTCCCCAGGTCCCTAATTACTTCTTCTGTACTTAATGAATTACCACCTATGTGGTTATTTGTGGGCACTGTTTTTGCCAAAGGGATGACTATACACTTTTGGCATTTAGCTTGAGGCCATGGCTCTGGCACCAGTTGTCTGTTTCTATGAGGCCCTTTTGGAGGATGCTTGTGTCGGCTGGAGAGTCGATTATGGCGCCCAGTTTGCAGTCATCTGCGAACTTGGTCAGCCACAGTCCTTCCGTGTTGGCCTGTACCTCCGAGAAATATATACCAAACAAGAGAGGTCCCAGGACTGAGCCTTGTGGGACACCACTTGTAACTGGTTTGGAGTCTGACATGGCTCCAGCAATTCTAACCATGTGGGTTCTGTCCTTGAGCCAGTTTGCAATCCATCTAGTGACATAGGGGTTTATATTTAAGCTGGTGAGCTTATCTATAATGCCCGAGTGGGGTATTGTATCAAAGGCTTTTGCGAGGTCCAGGTATGCTGTGTGGACCACCTTCCCCTCGTCAATGGCCTTGGTGACTGTTTCAAAGAAATCAACCAGGTTTAAGAGGCAGGATCTGCCCTTAACAAAGCCGAACTGGGTAGGATCCAGTGTCTGTAGGTCCCCAATATCTTTATTTATGAGATCCATGATGATCCTTTCCATAGCTTTGCAGACCAAACTAGTCAGACTTATGGGGCGATAGTTTCCAGGATCTGTTGAGGCACCACCTTTATGGAGAGGGACCACTGTTGCTGTACACCACTCTTTGGGCACATATCCTGTAGTAAGGCTGAGATTGAACAGTAGTTTTATGTTTGGGTTTAGCTCTTCTTGGAGTTCATGTAGGGCGCCGGGACACCGTCTGGTCCCATTAATGCTGTGTTTTTGCTTTGGAGAGGGCGGCTCTTACCTGAGCATCTGAGATGTCAGGGGGGCAGCACTCTGCTGGGATAGATATTTGCCCTTTTGGTGGGGGGGGGGAGTTTGCGCTGGACCTGTCAACTAGGATGTTGGCAATGTCTGTGGGTTCTGTGTATTTTTTGTCATTTTGGACTAATTCTGAGCATATCTGGAAATTACCACCCAGGTTCCGAACATAACTAAAGAAGGCCTTGTGATTATCCTTAGTGTCCTGTGCAATTTTTCTCAAGAAGCTGGCCTTAGACAATTTTATGAATGCCCGTAGTTTTTTGCTAATACTGATCAGTGATGCCTTCCCTTTTTGGGATTTTGCTCTATCATTTAGTAGCTTCCTCCTTCTATTGTATAGTTTTTTTATGGCTGGGGTCCAACAGACAGGACGTCTGCCTTTGGAGGATTGGGTCTTGGTTTTATATGGGATCGCATGATCCATGCATTCCTGAAGGTGTTCATAGAATGCGTTTATAAAGGATTCTGCGGTCTGGGCTGTATTTTCCACAGGCCCGGGGGCTTTGAAGGATTCCACCTCGGTTTTGAGGAGTGTGAAATTTGCTTTAGAAAAGTTTTTCACTGTGGTTTTCTGGGCAGGGGGTGGGGTCGGGATGTGAATATCCAGTGAGATTAGTTTATGGTCTGATCTTACCAGTGAGGGATACACTTCTGGTCTGGAGCATAGAGTCCCCATGTTGGTGATGATCAGGTCCAGTATGTTTTCCCCTCTTGTGGGAGTGGTAACAAGTTGTTCCATAGCATTTGAGTTTATAAATTCTAGGAACATTTGGGCTAGAGTGTTGGAGCTAGAGTAATGCTCCCAGTCTATGTTTGGGTAGTTGAAGTCACCCAATATAATGGTGTTTGGAGAGACCTTCATATTTTCCAGTGTTCTCAGGAAGGCCGAGTGGGGTTCCTGGGTTTGGGAGGGTGGTCTGTAGCAGGCTATAAACTGGAAGGCAGTTTTACCCACTGTTAGTTGCACATGGATAGTCTCTGATGCTTCGTGCTTTGCCACCAACCTGGAGGTGTGGGTATCTTTGATGAATATCGATACTCCCCCTCCTTTTGTGGTTCGGTCCAAGTTTTGGGGCCGAAAAGCATGGTATGAGGTATTACCTGGTAGTGCTGGGGTGCTCTCGGGAACCCTGAACCAGGTTTCTATTACTGCACAGATATCGATGTTCTCCATGCTAAGGAGAGTTTCGAGTGCGTGCATCTTGAGGTTTAGACTTCTGGCGTTGAGTAGCATTACTCTTAGTTTCTTATCCCTTGTGATACCTATGGAGGTGGGTTTGTCTTTTGAGCCTTGCCTAAAAAAGGCACTATGGGGGTAGCAAGAGTCTTTGCCAATATCCGAAAGCCCAGGGGTGACAGGTGCAAGCCGTCTCTAGCGAAGCATCGTGGCTTGTCGAGCATATCATCCCAAGCTGACAGGCATTGGATCCCCTTTGAATGACACCAGTACTTAAGCCAATTGTTGAAATTGATCATCTTGTCTTCATATTGTGGCATCATTCTTGGTGAGGGTAAGATGCTACTCAAGGTCAGGGTCATACCGGCCTGGGCTGCATGCTCAGAGAGCTCCTTTATGTCTCTTTTCATGTAGTCCAGGGAGGTACGTCTCAGGTCATTCACACCAGCATGGACAATGACTGAGTCATATTTGTACTTGCCTTGGAGTGACCTGAGTGCTTGTGTTATGTGGCGGATCCTAGCGCCCGACAGGCTGCTCACCGTGACCCTCTCCTTGTTCAGCCTGGTGAGCGGGACGTCAGTGTGCCTGACGACAGAGTCACCTATTACAAGTGTATCAGGTGTGTTGTTTAATCTTAAGGACTGTGACTGTTCGGCACACTGGCTTTGTGAGATATGTGTTGCACGTGTTTTGTTTTGGGGTAGCGGTTGCTTGGGTGTCTGCTTTGGAGGTCTCTGCTGCTTAGGCAGATCTTTATTTAGAGCCTCCGAGTATGTTTTTGTGTGATTATGTGTTTGGTTTGCTGTCGTGGTAGGTCTATGTGAGACTGGAATTGTAGTGAGTGTGGTTTCCTTCTCCTCCTGACTGGTTATGCCAGTACTGAGTTGAGAGAGCTTAGCCTCCAGTTTGGCTATATGGTTGCATCTCTCACATTGTGTTGGAATTTGTTGGGAGGAGGAGAGGGTTGTCTGTGTACATGAGGCAGTTGTAACATTGCCTCAAGATTCCCAGATTCACCAGCTGGACCAGAGAGGAGATTGACAACTGACCTTTGGACATGCTAGAATAATATTGGGAATTCCTTAATAATTGAAAACAAGGGCCAGTGGGGAGTGAGGGTGTAGTGCTTTTAATTTTTAGTGCTGACTTATATAATTGCTTTAGTGAGCAAGTGCCAGGTAACTTAAGTGCAATGTGTTACAGGTAACTTAAATGCAAAACGACAAACAGTAACTTTCTTTCAAGTGAAACAAGGAAATAAGTACAGTAAGCAATGCAGATATCACTAGTGATCCACAGAAGCTGAGAAGCCGATTAGGTGGAATTAGCGTTCCAGGGAAATAACAAGCAAACTAACAACAAGCATATAAACAAAGCTAGATTCAGAAGGCCTGGATCTAGTCTATGCTACAGCAAACAAGGTGTACCAATTTCAGTAAGATACAGTTCAAATATTCTGGCACTATAAACCTTTAACCAGAAATTCCCAGCTCAGAAGGGCAGAGTCCAGCCTCTTCTCCCACAAGAGTGCAGACCACGAACCTTCTTAATGTAAAATAACTGGCCTGAAGCCCAAGTGCTTAAACCAGAACTAATACACTTTAAGAATAACAGACACTGGGCTCTCAGTCAGCAGTTCCCAACTTAGAAGGATGAAAGCTACCTGTCCTGCCACCACAGTGCATGCCACAAACCTTTCTAATGTAAAACAACTGGTCTGAAGCCCAAGTGCTTAATCCAAAAGACTTAGAATGATAGCTACACTTTAATCAAGTTACTACCAAGCAGTAATAAATACAATTGAATACTTTAGAGAATGCCTGGATTAGTGCTCAAGTTACACAAACAAAGCTAGATCCAGCAGGCCCGAATCCAGTCTATGCCACAGCAAACAAGGCGCACCAACTTCAGTAAGAAGCAGTTCAGATATGCATGCACTATAAGCCTTTAACCAGAAATTCCAGCTCAGAAGGGCAGAGTCCAGCCTCTCCTCCCACAAGAGTGCAGACCACGAACCCTCTTAATGTAAAATAACTGGCCTGAAAGCCCAAGTGCTTAAACCAGAATTAATACACTTTTAGAATAACAGACACTGAGCCCTCAATCAGCAGTTCCCAACCTAGAAGGATGTAAGCTACCTGTTCTGCCACTACAGTGCAGACCCCAAACCCTCTCAGTGCAAAACAACTGGTCCAAGCCCCACTGTTTAAACCAAAAGGCATGCGATGAGTTACGCCAAGCAGTAATAAATACAATTGAGTACTTTTAAGATGATGCAAAAGGAAAATAAAGTAGGTAGAAACACAAGTACAGTAAAAGCAGATGAAAATCTTTTATTTTTTTTTTCTGAACAAGTGCTGAGATCAAAGAAACAGATTTGAGTGCGGAAACTAGAAAACTGGCTAGTTATAAGAAAACAAAAACTAAGCTAGAAGGCTTCCCTCCAACACAGAAGGGCTTGGGGGCTCAGAAGCCTACAAATAGTCTATACCACTTAACAGGAAAGGCAGGAAACAAGCTTAATTTTTTTTTTCTGTTTCCCAGATGCTCTCTTTGTACACAGTAGGAGTGCCTGAAATCAGAATATGATCTCACTGCACTCAGTTGAGTGAGCAAATGAGATGGGCCCAGAAGGAGTATCCAAACACAAATTTACAAGAGGGGTGGGCAGTTTCAAGGCCACTAAGATTAACACCAAAACAAAAACAGTGAGGGTGGGCGGGTGGGACTAACTGAAGAGCAGAGTCAAAACTTCCAGTTCAGTTAATATTCCTGCACCACAGTTAAAATCAATTTAAATACTGTATTTTTTGAAAAAAAAGTGCAGATAAAGGTACGTAAATTCTCTTATACGTCCAGTTGAATACAGCTAGTTCTTAGCCGGCCAAAGCTGAGGTTTTTAAGCAGAAAATATTTCACACTGTACCACTTAAATAGGCAAGGACAGGAAATCAAAGAATGTGGCTACCCCCACACCTGTAATTACTAGCAAATAACAAAATTCAGCAAACACTGACTAATTTCCAGTTCAGTTAATATTCCTGCAACACAGTTAAAATCAATTTAAATACTGTATTTTTGGGAAAAAAGTGCAGATAAAGGTACTTAAATTCTCTTATACGTCCAGTTGAATACAGCAAGTTCTTAGCCGGCCAAAGCTGAGGTTTTAGGGACATTAGGGTTAGGGAGCAGGTAAGTTGAGTGTGCGATAGCTAGGGACTTCAGGGTTAGGGAGCGAGTAAGGTGAGTGTGCAGTAGTTAGGGGCTTTAGGGTTAGGGAGTGGGTAAGGTGAGTGTGCGGTAGTTATGGACATTAGGGTTAGGGAGCAGGTAAGGGGAGTGTGTGGTAGTTAGGGACTTTAGGGTTAGGGAGCGAGTAAGGTGAGAGTGCGGTAGTTAGGGACTTTAGGGTTAGGGTTGGGTTAAGGTGAGTGGATAGGTAGTAGTGTAGGGTTAGAATTATGGTTTTATTAAGTGTATGTGTGTGTGGTTTATTTATTTTGGTGTGCTTGTGTTGTGTGTTTGTGCTTTGGAACAGCAACTTTTTTCCCTGGTAAAAAATTTGCTGTTCTGTATTTTCAATATTTTGTGGTTTAGATATTTTAGGTACGATTCGCTATTTAAATCGTACAATAGGGTAATATGAATGCATATATATATATATATATATATATATATATATAGAGAGAGAGAGAGAGAGAGTCAATTCTGGGTCCTGCTCGTTTATGTTAGAGATCAGTTCCCTATGTCCTTTTAAACTAGAGAACTTCCCTTTCTCCTTTCCCCTCAAAAGTCCCTTTAAGTTAGAGGACTTTTCCCAATTTCTGTTAAAAAAAATCAAAAAAAAAATCAATAAATAAATCAATAAATAATATATAAATAGCAATAGTACTTTTTGGTGAGATATCCCTTTCCATTCTCCTCTTCGGTAGTTCTTTTTCTTCTTAGGATTATGATACATTGTCTTCATTATGTCCCAAAAGTAAAGCAAACTTTTGGGATTCAAAAAATGTGAAAAGTGTGGAAAAAAGATGCCCCTCAGTGATTTGCATATTTTTTGCATTTACTGTTTGGGACCTCTTCTTCTTCAGGAATCATGTTCTATTTGTCACGCCTTCAGTCAGAGGGTGTTAATGGAATGCAAACTGTTCCTGAAGGGGTTAATCAAAACCCCTTTCTCTGTGGCTATTGCATCTGATTCCTCCTCTCCCAAATCTGATAAATCGGAGAGGTCAGGAAAACGATCTTCCCCCACTCTAAAAGCTTCTTCGAAGATGAGGCTAAGGTGCTGAAAGTGTCTGATCCGACATTTTCCACCAATCAGAAAATGTCTACGGATCCAGGAGTTTCCTTGGATCAACAGAAATCTCCAGCTCAGAAAAAAGATTCTGAGTCAGCTCCGAAAATCCAACCACCTGGAGAATACCTCTACCAGAGCCGATCTCCATCCTCATAGTTGATCACGTCCCGGCTACCATCTCGCTTCCTTACGAGGTCCAGATCCCCGACGTTGTCTACAGGGTTTACTAGGAGCATCTCCAATGAAGACATAGATAGGGTTGTGTAGAGGCTGCTTAAGACACCTGCTTTGGCCAAGCTTCTTTTGGATCCCAGCCCAAAGCATTCGGATCAGACTATTCCCCCCACTGTGGCACCTATTCCTCCTCCAAGCCGTCCTTCAGCTTCAGAGCCAGAAGACACTGACATACAGCTAGTGCCTGTTTTGGGTCCAGGTCCTCTTAGTTCCTCAGAACCAAAGTCTGCTCCGAATGTCTCCACTCAGATGGAGCAGGAGACCTCTGGGAGCCAACACTCACCAGTTGGGTCATCGGAGCCAGTTCGGATACTTTCAGATCTGACTCTGTCTCTCGGGGCCTCGGCACAGGTGGGTTCAGCTCCCACCTCTGCTTCAGAGCTTCCATCTCCTGCACCGAGGACTTTTTCAGCTCCAACATCTGTGTTGTTGGGTCCAAGGAGTTCATTGAAGCAGGGGAGGTCTGCTTTTGAAGTTATGTGGAGGGTGATAACTGCCCCCCAGTCTGAAGCACAGTATCCCTCAGAGCTTCCTCCCTTATCAGTGCAAGTGTCATTGCCTCTTCATTCCCATCTACAGGACCGCGGGGAACCAAAGCCACAAGGTGTTCCCCAAGGAACTCCCCCCTCTTCCGAGACTTCCCGAGAGTACCCCATTCCTAAGCCAAAGTATGATTAAAGTTCATGAATTAATATTGTTTAACTTTTTGATGTCAGCCAAAAGTGCTCTTCGCAGCACCCGCAGTGTACCCAGTAATGACTCCTTCTACAATTTGTACAGCGGTACATGTATTGGTAGCATATCTAATTATGATTGTAGACTCTTTTTTATAAGACCCATTGCTCCTACTACTATTGGAACTATCTGGGTATCTTTCTTCCACATTGCTCTCATTTCTGCTTGCAAATCCTGATATTTTATAACTTTGTGTCTGTCTGTACGCAGGACGCTGTAGTCACTGGGTGTGGTGATTTCAATGATCAATGCTACTTTTGTCTTCTTTTCTAGTACCACTATATCCGGTTTTCTAGTATCTATCTTTTGAACTGTTGGTAATGGATGATCCCATGTGATATAGACTTCATAATTTTCTATGATGCTTTGTGGCTTATGTTTCCAGTGTTTTTTCAGCCACTTCAATAGCATAATGTTTGCACAATCCCCAATGCAGCAGTCTCGTCACATTATTATGCCTTTCAATATACAGTGCTTCTGCCATTAGTATGTTGCAACCAGCAATGAGGTGTGCAACTGTTTCCAATTCTGTTGTGCAAAACCTACATTTGTCTTTTTCTCCCACATGTTCAATGGACTTTGTAAGAGTACATAGCCTGGTATCTTGTGCCACCAACATTAACCTTTCATCTCTTGGTTTGAATTTGCCTCCCTTAACCATTCCTGCATTCATTTCATAGGTTCATAGGTTTATAGATTGGTACTAGGCTATCGGCCCTAGGGCCTGTACAAACCTAGCCATAACAATTCCCTGGCTATTTCTCTCACACTATTTACTTCCCTGGACCCCTGTCTAGCAGGGCGACGGATGTGATCCCCGGGGTGAATTTCCTTTCTCCCATCCAATCGTCAAGTTTCCTTTTGAAGAGGGTCAAAGAGGCTTTCTGCTTGACATGTATGGGCAGTCTATTCTAGAGTCTGGGGAGTCTCTGGGTCAGGAACCTATCCCTCCAGCATGTTTTGTTTATTGTGATGACAGGTTTAGATCCCTGGAGTGTGTGGCTCTGAGGGATTGGGATTTCTTTAAGTGTAGTATGTCCAACAGCTCTGGGTTTGACATGGCCTTGTATGTTAAGCAGAGATCGCCTCTGAGTAGATGATATGCAACAGAGTATAGCTGGAGTTTTTTTTTAAGGTGGTCAGCATAGGGCATCTGCTTTAGGCCTGTGATTCTTTTAGTGGGGTATTTCTGCGGCCTTTCCAGTTGTTGCAGGTGTCTTGAGAGGTACATACCAAATGGTGCATTGTATTCTGTAATGGGTCTAATGAGGGATGAGTACAGTGGGACAATGACCTCCTTTTTTCTGGATGAAAAGCCCTTAGTGATGAGGTGTGCAACATAGAAGGATTTCCTGACTGTTGTGACGATGTTTCTGATCGTCATGAGGTTCTTCCAGAAGTTTTCTATATTTTCAACTATATTTATGCATTTTCCACATTTCTTGCCTTCTCATATGGTCTTTCATTTTATATTCTTTATTTTGTTTTTTTTTTTGGCACATTCAGTTGCTGCCTGATTTTTATCTACTTCTGGTGATTTCCAGTCCTGCTTGATGCCTATATGCTTCTCCTAGATTAAGCAGAGAAGTCATCTTAGATGTATTCTCCTTATGTTTCAAAACTTTCACTACATTTGGGTCTTGTGAGATCAGCAGATATGTGTGGAGTCCACAATTGCAGATCTATACATGTAATCCATTTCAAGGAGGGCGATCCCTCCTTCAGAACGAGGAATATGTAATCTTGGTATGCACTGATTTTTATAAATCATTCGTGAGCATGAAGCATCTTCTTGTTTTCTTGTTTAATCTTTCCAACACGTTTTGGGGCCAATCAGTCACTCCAAAACTGTAAGTTAGCACAAGAAGAAAATTGGTTTATAGCTTGGATTTTGTTCCTAGATATCAGTGCTATTTTCAGGATTAATTTAAATCTTCTGAAATATTTCTTACTAAGTTTTATTCGCATTTGTTAATGTTTTATTGTTGATCCTTCATCAGTCCCTAAATATCTATACACTCCTTCTTGCTCAGGTTCTTTTATATCGCATTCTTGTCCCAAACTGATGTTTTTCTGGTGTTGCAGTTTTCCTACTTTACATTTTGCCTTTGTACATTTATCAAGACCAAATGACATTCTTATATCATCTGAAAAAGTTTTGATAACTTGCAGTTGTGCTTTCAGTTCCTCATCTGGTGAGTTATACAGTTTTAAATTATCGACAAAGAGAAGATGAGAATGTTGCTGCCAAATTATAGCTATGGCCTAAGCTGTTAAGTAGACAGCTTAATGGGTTAAGGGCAAGGCAGACTAGTAGCAGTGACAGAGAGTCACCCTGGAATATCCCCCTTTGAATTTTTATCCTAGGGATAATAATTTGTCCTTTATCATGGCTTAATTGCAAAGTGGTCTGCCACTGTTTCATGATCACTGTAATGTAGTCGATTGGAGTAGGATGTATCTAATATATTTTCAAGCACTCTTTTATCCATGAATACGGGATACTATCAAATGATATTTTGTAGTCAATCCATGCCAAACTTAGATTCTTCCCCTTTTTACAGTTCTCCACTGTAAATTTATTTAACAACAAATGCTCCTTTGTTCCATATGACATTCTTTCATTGCCCTTTTGTTCTACTGCCATAATTAAGTTTTCTTCTAAATGACTATAAACTCTGTTGAGATCAACTCCCATGTCTAGTTTATACATCACGGAAAGCAAGTTACTGGTCTATAATTTTTAGGGTAGTTTGCAGGTTCACTCTTAAGTAGGAACATTGTTTTTCCTGGTTTTAGCCACGTGTCTGTTCGGGGTGCACATATAAATAGTTCTTATTCATGGCTAAATGTTCATGTAAAGATGTTAATACTTTTAGCCAAAAAGTTAGGTACTGCATCTGGGCCTGGGATTTTCTATTTAGAAGCTTTTCTTAACTTTACTTCAATCTCTTTAGCTGTAACTTCATCCCATTTCATATCATAGGTTCATAGGTTCATACTAGGCTATCTGCCCTAGGGCATTTATAAGCCTAGCCAGAATGTGTTTGGCTGCCACCCATTTTAAATTTATTTTGCTATGCCCTTTTTTGAGGTTAGTATACTGTGCCTCTGTCTAACAGTGACACAGAAGTGATACCCGGGGTAAACCTACGATCTCCCATCCACTCATCAAGATTCCTCTTGAAGAGAGTCATTGAGGGACTCTGCCTAACCTGGACTGGGATTTTATTCTAGAGTGAAGGGAGCCTCTGGGTTATGAATCTGTCCCTCCAGCATATCCTATTTATTTCAGTGCTGAGGTTCAAGTCTCTCGAGCGTAGCTCGATGGGATTTGGATTTTCTGAGGTGCAACATGTCCATTAATTCCGGGTTGGATATGGCTTTATACGTCAGGCACAGATCGCCTCTGAACAGGCGGTATGCCACTGAGTAGAGCTGGAGTTTCTTTAACCGGGCAGCATATGGCATCTGTTTGAGCCCTTTGATCCTCTTGGTGAGGTACTTTTGGGGTCTTTCCAGTTGCTGCAGGTGTCTGGTAAGGTACATCCCAAAAGGGGCATTGTACTCAATTATGGGCCTGATGAGGGATGAGTAAAGAGGCACGATGACCTCCCCTGATCTAGATGTGAATCCCTTCGTGATTAGGTGGGCTATATAAAATGTTTTTCTAACCACTTTGGCCACGTGGTTGTCAAATGAGAGATTGCTATCAGCTTGGGTCCCCAGGTCCCTAATTACTTCTTCTGTACTTAATGGATTGCCACCTATGTGGTAATTTGTGGGCACTTTTGGTTTTGCCAAAGGGGATGACTATACACTTTTTGGCATTTAGCTTGAGGCCATGGCTCTGGCACCAGTTGTCTGTTTCTATGAGGCCCTTTTGGAGGATGCTTGTGTCGGCTGTAGAGTCGATTATGGTGCCCAGTTTGCAGTCATCTGCGAACTTGGTCAGCCACAGTCCTTCCATGTTGGCCTGTACCTCCGAGAAATATATACCGAACAAGAGAGGTCCCAGGACTGAGCCTTGTGGGACACCACTTGTAACTGGTTTGGAGTCTGACATGGCTCCAGCAATTCTAACCATGTGGGTTCTGTCCTTGAGCCAGTTTGCAATCCATCTAGTGACATAGGGGTTTATATTTAAGCTGGTGAGCTTATCTATAATGCCCAAGTGGGGTATTATATCAAAGGCTTTTGCGAGGTCCAGGTAGGCTGTGTGGACCGCCTTCCCCTCGTCAATGGCCTTGGTGACTGTTTCAAAGAAATCAACCAGGTTTAAGAGGCAGGGTCTGCCCTTAACAAAGCCGAACTGGGTAGGATCCAGTGTCTGTAGGTCCCCAATATCTTTATTTATGAGGTCCATGATGATCCTTTCCATAGCTTTGCAGACCAAGCTAGTCAGGCTTATGGGGCGATAGTTTCCAGGATCCGTTGAGCCACCACCTTTATGGAGAGGGACCACTGTTGCTGTATGCCACTCTTTCGGCACATATCCTGTAGTAAGGCTGAGATTGAACAGTAGTTTTATGTTTGGGTTTAGCTCTTCTTGGAGTTCATGTAGGACACAGCCTGGGACACCGTCTGGTCCCATTGATGCTGTGTTTTTTGCTTTGTAGAGGGCGGCTCTTACCTGAGCATCTGAGATGTCAGGGGGGCAGCACTCTGCTGGGATAGATATTTGCCCTTTTGGTGGGGAGGGGGGGAGAAGTTTGTGCTGAACCTGTCAGCTAGGATGTTGGCAATGTCTGTGGGTTCGGTGTATTTTTTGTCATTTTGGACTAATTCTGACCATATCTGGGAATTACCACCCAGGTTCCTAACATAACTAAAGAAAGCCTTGTGATTATCCTTAGTATCCTGTGCAATTTTTCTCTCGAAGCTGGCCTTAGACAATTTTATGAGTGCCCGTAGTTTTTTGCTAATACTGATCAGTGATGCCTTCCCTTTTTGGGATTTTGCTCTATCATTTAGTAGCTTCCTCCTTCTATTGTATAGTTTGTTTATGGCTGGGGTCCACCAGACAGGACGTCTGCCTTTGGAGGATTGGGTCTTGGTTTTATTTGGGATCGCATGATCCATGCTTTCCTGAAGGTGTTCATAGAATGCGTTTATAAAGGATTCTGCGGTCTGGGCCGTATTTTTCACACGCCCGGGGGCTTTGAAGGATTCCACCTCAGTTTTGAGGAGTGTGAAATTTGCTTTAGAGAAGTTTTTCACTGTGGTTTTCTGGGCAGGGGGTGGGGTCGGGATGTGAATATCCAGTGAGATTAGTTTATGGTCTGATCTTACCAGTGAGGGATACACTTCTGGTCTGGAGCATAGAGTCCCCATGTTGGTGATGATCAGGTCCAGTATGTTTTCCCCTCTTGTGGGAGTGGTAACAAGTTGTTCCATACCATTTGAGTTTATAAATTCTAGGAACCTTTGGGCTAGGGTGTTGGAGCTAGAGTAATGCTCCCAGTCTATGTTTGGGTAGTTGAAGTCACCCAATATAATGTTGTTTGGAGAGACCTTCATATTTTCCAGTGTTCTCAGGAAGGCCGAGTGGAGTTCCTGGGTTTGGGAGGGTGGTCTGTAGCAGGCTATAAACTGGAAGGCAGTTTTACCCACTGTTAGTTGCACATGGATAGTCTCTGATGCTTCGTGCTTTGCCACCAACCTGGAGGTGTGGGTATCTTTGATGAATATCGATACTCCCCCTCCTTTTTTGGTTCGGTCCAAGTTTTGGGGCCGAAAAGCAATGTATGAGGTATAACCTGGTAGTGCTGGGGTGCTCTCGGGAGCCCTGAACCAGGTTTCTATTACTGCACAGATATCTATGTTCTCCATGCTAAGGAGAGTTTCGAGTGCGTGCATCTTGAGGTTTAGACTTTTGGCGTTGAGTTGCATTAGTCTTAGTTTCTTATCCCTTGTGATACCTATGGAGGTGGGTTTGTCTTTTGAGCCTTGCCTAAAAAAGGCACTATGGGGGTAGCAAGAGCCTTTGCCAATATCCAAAAGCCCAGAGGTGACAGGTGCAAGCCGTCCCTAGCGAAGCATCGTGGCTTGTCGAGCATATCATCCCAAGCTGACAGGCATTGGATCCCCTTTGTATGACACCAGTACTTAAGCCAATTGTTGAAATTGATCATCTTGTCTTCATATTGTGGCATCATTCTTGGTGAGGGTAAGATGCTACTCAAGGTCATGGTCATACCGGCCTGGGTTACATGCTCAGAGAGCTCCTCTATGTCTCTTTTCATGTAGTCCTGGGAGGTACGTCTGAGGTCATTCACACCAGCATGGACAATGACTGAGTCATATTTGTACTTGCCTTGGAGTGACCTGTGTGCTTGTGTTATGTGGCGGATCCTAGCTCCTGACAGGCTGCTCACCGTGACCCTCTCCTTGTTCATCCTGGTGAGCGGGATGTCAGTGCGCCTGATGATAGATTCACCTATTACAAGTGTATCAGGTGTGTTGTTTAGTCTTAAGGTCTGTGACTGTTCGGCACACTGGCTTTGTGAGATATGTGTTGCATGTGTTTTGTTTTGGGGTAGCGGTTGCTTGGGTGTCTGCTTTGGAGGTCTCTGCTGCTTAGGCAGATCATTATTTAGAGCCTCCAAGTATGTTTTTGTGTGATTATGTGTTTGGTTTGCTGTTGTGGTAGGTCTATGTTAGCTGGAATTGTAGTGAGTGTGGTTTCCTTCTCCTACTGACTCATTATGCCAGTACTGAGTTGAGAGAGCTTAGCCTCCAGTTTGGCTATATGGTTGCATCTCTCACATGTGTTGTAATTTGTTGGGAGGAGGAGAGGGCTGTCTGTGTACATGAGGCAGTTGTATCATTGCCTCAAGATTCCCAGATTCACCATCTGGACCGGAGAGGAGATTGACAACTGACCTTTGGATATGCTAGAATAATATTGGGAATTCCTTTCTAATTGAAAACAAGGGCCAGTGGGGAGTGAGGGTGTAGTGCTTTTAATTTTTAGTGCTGACTTATATAATTGCTTTAGTGAGCAAGTGCCAGGTAACTTAAATGCAAAAACGACAAACAGTAACTTTCTTTCAAGTGAAAGAAGGAAATAAGTACAGTAAGCAATGCAGATATCACTAGTGATCTACAGAAGCGCTGAGAAGCCGCGTATTAGGTGGAATTAGCGTTCCAGGGAAATAACAAGCAAACAAACAACAAGCATATAAACAAAGCTAGATTCAGCAGGCCTGGATCTGGTCTATGCTACAGCAAACAAGGTGTACCAATTTCAGTAAGATACAGTTCAAATATTCAGGCACTATAAACATTTAACCAGAAATTCCCAGCTCAGAAGGGCAGAGTCCAGCCTCTTCTCCCACAAGAGCGCAGACCACGAACCTTCTTAATGTAAAATAACTGGCCTGAAGCCCAAGTGCTTAAACTAGAGCTAATACACTTTAAGAATAACAGACACTGGGCTCTCAATCAGCAGTTCCCAACTTAGAAGGATGAAAGCTACTTGTCCTGCCACTACAGTGCATGCCACAATCCTTCCTAATCTAAAACAACTGGTCTGAAGCCCAAGTGCTTAATCCAAAAGACTTAGAATGATAGCTACACTTTAATCAAGTTACTACCAAACAGTAATAAATACAATTGAATACTTTAGAGAATGCCTGGATTAGTGCTCAAGTTACACAAACAAAGCTAGATCCAGCAGGCCCGAATCCAGTCTATGCCACAGCAAACAAGGCGCACCAACTTCAGTTGGAAGCAGTTCAGATATGCTTGCACTATAAGCCTTTAACCAGAAATTCCCAGCTCAGAAGGGCAGAGTCCAGCCTCTCCTCCCACAAGAGTGCAGACCACGAACTCTCTTAATGTAAAATAACTGGCCTGAAAGCCCAAGTGCTTAAACCAGAATTAATACACTTTTAGAATAACAGACACTGAGCCCTCAATCAGCAGTTCCCAACCTAGAAGGATGTAAGCTACCTGTTCTGCCACTACAATGCAGACCACAAACCCTCTCAGTGCAAAACAACTGGTCCGAAGCCCAAGTGTTTAAACCAAAAGGCTTAGAATGAGTTACACCAAGCAGTAATAAATACAATTGAGTACTTTTAAGATGATGCAAAAGTAAAATAAAGTAGGTAGAAACACAAGTACAGTAAAAGCAGATGAATTTTTTTTTTCTGAACAAGTGCTGAGATCAAAGAAACAGATTTGAGTGCTGAAACTAGAAAACTGGCTAGTTATAAGAAAAAAAAACTAAGCTAGAAGGCTTCCTTCCAACATAGAAGGGCTTGGGGGCTCAGAAGCCTACAAATACTCTATACCACTTAACAGGAAAGGTAGGAAACAAGCTTAATTTTTTTTCTGTTTCCCAGATGCTCTCTTTGTACACAGTAGGAGTGCCTGAAATCAGAATATGATCACACTGCACTCAGTTGAGTGAGCAAATGAGATGGGCCCAGAAGGAGTATCCAAACACAAATTTACAAGAGGGGCGGGCAGTTTCAAGGCCACTAAGATTAACACCAAAACAAAAACAGGGAGGGTGGGCGGGTGGGACTAACTGAAGAGCAGAGTCAAAACTTCCAGTTCAGTTAATATTCCTGCAACACAGTTAAAATCAATTTAAATACTGTATTTAAAAAAAACAAAGTGCAGATAAAGGTACTTAAATTATTTTATACATCCAGTTGAATACAGCTAGTTCTTAGCCGGCCAAAGCTGAGGTTTTTAAGCAGAAAATATTTCACACTGTACCACTTAAATAGGCAAGGACAGGAAATCAAAGAATGTGGCTACCCCCACACCTGTAATTACTAGCAAATAACAAAATTCAGCAAACACTGACTAACTTCCAGTTCAGTTAACATTCCTGCAACACAGTTAAAATCAATATAAATACTGTATTTTTAAAAAAAAAAGTGCAGATAAAGGTACTTAAATTCTCTTATACGTCCAGTTGAATACAGCTAGTTCTTAGCTGGCCAAAGCTGAGGTTTTTAAGCAGAAAATATTTCACACTGTACCACTTAAATAGGCAAGGACAGGAAATCAAAGAATGTGGCTACCCCACACCTGTAATTACTAGCAAATAACAAAATTCAGCAAACACTGACTCACTTCCAGTTCAGTTAATATTCCTGCAACACAGTTAAAATCAATTTAAATACTGTATTTTTGGAAAAAAAAAGTGCAGATAAAGGTACTTAAATTCTCTTATACGTCCAGTTGAATACAGCTAGTTCTTAGCCGGCCAAAGCTGAGGTTTTTAATCATGTACATTTACACTTCTTATTCTTTCTTTAACTTCTTCTATCCATTTAGCATCTTTGTTATGTTCCACAGGATCTTCACAGATATTTCTTCAAAATGTATCACTTCTTCTTTCTTTAACTTCTTCTATCCATTTAGCATCTTTGTTATGTTCCACAGGATCTTCGTAGATATTTCTCCAAAATGTATTGATTCCTTCTGTTTTTGGTGGTCTTTCATTTCCTTTTACTTTGTTTCCCAATTATCTATAACTTTTTTTTTGTGTCATCAATAAATTGCTTAATGTAAAGTTGTTCAGTCTTGCCATTCACTCTTTACTGATGTGTTTGGAGCCGATTCCTTGGGACCAATACGGCTGATTGCAAAGCTCGAGGTCTTCAAATAGCTCGAGGCGAAGTCCCTATCCCATGATGCACCTGGAATTACCTCAGATCTAGTTTGCTGCTGCAACAGATCTGAGGTTCTGATTTAGCTCGGGCCAGTTAAGCTGTTTTTTCATTACTTATTGAAAATTTCTTATTGAAATGTTTTTGCTAGTTAGAAATTTAAAATAGTTTTGGATAGTTGATAAAGCTCTTATAGCTTACAATGTGTTTTCCCCATTTAGTGTGCTTTAACAAATTTCTAGTTGGCCTCTTTTAGGCCTAGTTTAATAGTTGTTCTCTATTTACAGTGTGTTATTCAGTGACCTTTTGTCACAGTTTCTACTGTTTTTCTTAGATAGTTATAGTCACTTGCTGTGTGGTCTGTCTAGCCTTCTAAATTTTTATAGATAAGGCTTAGTACTTTATTACTGTTGAAGTGTAGTTTACAGTAACCTTAGATAATTTAGATAAGTTTGCTGTTTCTTTGCATAGTCTGCTTGGAATTTCTTATTGTGTGATATCACATTCATTCTTGTATTACTGTGTGTGTGTGATTAGCCTGCTTTTATTAAGGCTTGTGTGAAGATTTACTATTGTGTAATTTAGCCTACTTTTATTTTAGGCTTGTGTGAGTACTTACTGTTGTAGTTTTTTTGTGGTGACAGTAATTTCCTGACATTACTATGGCTGACCAAGATAAGCACCCTAAGTCTGGCTTCAAAAAGTGCCCAAAGTGTGGCCAAAAGATGTATGTTACAGATAGCCACGTTAATTGTGTTTACTGTCTAGGGGATCTGCATTTGCAAGACAGTTGTTCCATTTGTCATTCCTTCTCCTCAAGGGTCCTGCAGGAAAAGAAGAGGAATCTCATCGATAGAGGCTTGTTGAAGCCTTCGTTTCAGGAAGCTTTGAGTGACCAAGATGGATCCAGCAAATCCTCAAAGTCTTCCAAGACATCGGACTCGAAGAAATCCAAAAAGTCTTTGACTTCGGCTCCACTGCCATTGGAGCCAACAGTCTTTACCTTTCAGAACAGGTCCCCAGTCTTGGAACCAGTGTCCGAAGTGCCTAAGAGTCCACTGCTCCAGTCGGTACCACCTTTGGTACGCTCCTCTCAATCATCTATCAGCTTGTCTGATCTGGATGTGGATTGTGTGGTGCAGAAGCTGTTATTGTCACTGGCCTTAGCAAAAATGTTATCGGCTTCAACCTGAATGGCTTCGGAGCAGAAGACCCTTGCACCGACTCTAACTATTCCTCCTCTGAGCCATGCTGGTCCTTCGGAGCTGGAGGAGGCAGACTGATGTTAGTGGCACCCTCGGAGCCGATGCCTGCTCCAGTGTCTTCAGCCCCTTGCACTCTGACATCCTCAGTGCTGATTGAGGACTCTAGGAGTTTACACTCTCTGGTCAGGTCCTGGCAGGACAGTTGGACTGACTTGTCGGTTCTGACTTTGCCTCTTGGGGCCTCGGCTCGTATAAGCTTGGCTCCTACCTCGGACTCGGAGCCCACTGTCCAGGTGCCACAAGTGTCTACGGTTTCTTCAGATCCATCGGCTCCCTCGCATCAGAGCAGAGATGCTTTCAATGCAATGAGGAGAGTCATGTCTCCTAGGACATCCTCAACCTCAGGTCTGCCTTCCTCCTCCCCTAAAGTGCCTGTGTCTGCTTCTGCCTCGCACGTCCTGACCAAACGTAGAGACCCAGAGCCTGAGGAAGCCAGACTGGGTGGCCCCTGCTCTTCCGAGACCTCATCAGAAGCTCCCACTGATGAGGTTCCCAGGAAGGGATTGTGAAAGAGGAACTATCTAAACTCCCCACAGGAGTCTCTAACATCAGATACTGACGTAGATGAATCAGAAGGGTCCCCACGGTCCCCCTCTGAGGATATTTCATTCGCTGAGACACTTGAGATCTTTAGGCAGAGGGGTGACTGGCAATCCAAAAGCCCTACTGAGGTTGATTCAGTTCTCATGAAGGCTTTCGGGTCTCAGCCCTCCACCTCTTGGGTGTCACCACCCTTTGATGAGCTGATGCAGCTGGTCTCACGAAGGGAGTGGGAGCCTCCGGATACTATGGATCCTGTCCCTAGGAGGCCTAATAAATTCATTTCTGCCCCCAATGACAAAACATTTTTAACAAAAGGTGTTCCGGTTGATGCCATGGTGGTGGCGGCAGCCACCAAAAAGGAAATGGCTGAGATTTCCTCATCTATCCATCCTCCTAACAGAGACTCCAGGATTATGGATAGATATGGGAAGCACATGTTTAGTTCAGTGACCTTTGCTCTCCGTTCGCTGAACTATTTAACCCATTTTACTAGGTTGCAAAGAGATCTCCTTAAGGAGTTAGGAGATACTCTTCAGGGTACAGTGGCTGTAGGAGCTTCTGACAGAGTTGCCGTCCAGCTTGCTACCCCCAGTTCTATTGTCAACTCATCCATGCGGCTCATCTCTTATGCAGCTGATGGAACGAGTAGGGTAGCGGTTACAGGAGCTGTTCTTAGGAGACATTCCTGGATGCGCTTGTGTTCCTTCACAGAGCCCTTCAAGTCATCCTTCGTGAACACTCCCTTTGATGGCTTGTCCCTTTCCGGGCCTAAAGTGAAGGAAACCTTTACCAGGTGTGAACAGGACAAAAATACTCTGTCTGCCGTCGGGGTCCATTTTTCCACCCCTACCCAATCCTACCCTAAAGGTCAAAGGGAAGGGAAAATGTGGTTATGCAAAGCCCAAGGAGCCTTCAGGACACACGTGGTGAATCCCCCTCCAGGGGCAGAGGAGGAGGCAATAATGGAAGACTCCCCCCTCGCAGCAGAGGGGGTCCACAACACCAGGGCAACAGGGATCACTTTTCTGGGAAGCCCTATCAGCGCTCCTGAGAGGAGGCCTGACTGTCCTGCTCTGGAGGCAATTGGGGGTTGCTTATCTTTGTACCCAGATGCCTGGCTCAAAATAACAAAAGACAGCTGGGTACAAAGTATCATTTCCAGAGGATACTTCATCCCATTCTCCACACCCCCTCCAATGAAGAAAAATCCCGGACGTTCCACCCAGTTACAGGGAACAGGCAACAATAGAGGTCCAAACGTTGCTAAGAAAAAGAGTCATCCAACCAGTCCCAGCAGACCAGACAGGATCCGGAACTTACTCAAGATTCTTTTTGGTTCCAAAGAAGACGAAGAACTGGAGACCCATATTGGACCTCAGCAGACTGAACCAATACGTAAAGAAAGAGAAGTTTCGGATGGTCACGCTTCAGTCTATAGTTCCCTTCATAGGGAAAGACAGTTGGATGTGCTTGATAGATCTCAAGGATGCATACTATCACATAAAAATGGCCAGACCATCCAGGGATCACTTGCGCTTCCGGCTGGGAGCCAATCATTACCAGTTTTGAGCCCTGCCCTTTGGTCTCACTACAGCCCCCAGAGTGTTCACCAAATGCATGGCAGTGGTCACAGCTCACCTGAGGCATCTAGGATTCCAGGTGTTTCCGTACCTAGACGATTGGCTCCTTACTGCCACCACCAGGCATCAACTCATTCAGGCCAGGGAGTCCACACTGTCAGTCTGCAATCATCTGGGCATTACAATCAACTCAGAAAAATCTGCCTTGTCACCATCGCAGCATATTGTTTTTATCGGGGCAGAGTTGGACACCACCACCACCACACTAAGGCTTCCAATAGAAAGAGTTTTTCTTCTTTGTCAACATGCCAGCATTCTGATATCAAAAGACAGAGCACCAGCATCAGAAGTTCTGAAATTATTAGGCATGATGGCAGCAGCAATTCTAGCCATACCACTAGCTCATGTGCACATGTGGATACTACAGTGGATGTTGTTCACTCAATGGTCTTACCAAGAGCTCCCCATGACTCACACTATAAGGATCACACATTCTTGCAAAATGGACCTTCAGTGGTGGTTGACCTCACTTCATGTCATGATAGGACGCCCATTTGTGCTACCCCCTCCAACGGCCACAATGTCCACGGACGCTTCCCTGATAGGGTGGGGGGGCATTTTCAGGGAAAGACTGCCCAAGGCACATGGACCGATCAAGAGACACATCTGCATATCAATGTCCTGGAGATGAGAGTAATACTTTTGGTGTTGCAGTACTTTCAGGACTCTCTTCCCCTGTTTACCATTGCGATTCAGACAGACAACATGTCGGTGGTCAGGTATTTGAACAAACAAGGAGGAACCAGGTCTTACCCCCTTTGTCGAGAGGCTCTCAGAGTTTGGCAGTGGGCTTTTTCCACCCAGTGCTTTCTGTTGGCAACGCACATCCTGGGGAAATCCAACGTGATAGCAGACAAACTGAGCAGGGCAATCTTGTTGCCCCATGAGTGGTCCCTCAAGAAAGAAATAGGGGACAGGATATTCCACAGTGGGGCCAGCCTTGCTGCAACCTTTACACCAGTCACATGAACATGAAATGCAGAAGCTACTTTGCACTGATTCCCCCACCGAGAGAAGCCTCAGGGGATGCACTCGTACACAATTTGGCCTCCGGGTCTCCTCTATGCATTTCCACCAATCCCGTTGATACCCAAGGTTCTACAGAAAGCAAAAACCCTGGGAAGGACCATCATTCTAATAGCCCCTCATTGGCCTTGTCAGATTTGGTTCCCCTTCCTTCGACTTCATCTTTTGGAGGATCCTTGGATTCTGGAACCAGTTCCAGACCTTCTGATGCACCTGTCGAGGGATCTTCATCCCTCTCTGCAGTCCCTGAAGCTGACAGTTTGGCTGCTCCAGTTCCCATCATAGCCGGGTTCTATAACCTCTCCAATGAGACAAAACAGATCCTTTTGTCTTCTCATAAATCTTCTACTAGGAAGCTATAGTGTAGCAAATGGAAAACATTTTCTATATGGGCCTCTAAAAATAATATTGATCCTTACCAAGCCCCTATGGCCTCCATCTTAGATTCTTGACTATGATTTTTAACAAAGGAGCTGCAGCAGCAACAGTTTGGGTTCAATTGGTTGCTATTTCTAATTTTCATCTTGGATTTGAAGGATTGAACATCATGTCTCACAAGTTATCCACAGCCTTTCTCAAAGGGACTTTTCATATTAGACCACCTGTGAAATCTCCTTTATGCTTTCCCACATAATTCATCCCACATTTGAACCAGCTTCATCTTGTGATCTCAATTTTTTGTCTTGGAAGACCATCTTTCTGGTGGCTATTACTTCTGCCTGCAGAGTGTCAGAGGTACAGGCCTTATCCAACAAGCCTCCCTATTTGGTATTCCATGCTGACAGTCTCACTTAGAGCAAATCCCGCATTCTTGCCCAAAGTTTGCAGTGAAACCAATCTCAACCAAGTTTTTGATTTGCCAGTCTTCTTCCCCAACCATTCTAACAATTTAAAGTAAATGCTGCACAAACTTGATGTTCACAGACAGCTCAGATTTTATTTGGATAGAACAAAAGATTTCAGAAAATCAGATCAGCTTTTTTGTTTCGTTTTCAGACTCCAGGAAGGGGAGACCAGTGGCTAAAACAACTCTGTTTAAATGGTTATCTGATTGTATCACCTTTGCCTGTTCACCTGCCAATATACCTTTGCATCATAAGATTAAAGCTCACTCAACCAGAGCAGTTTCTACATCATCTGCCTTTTCTGCCAGACTTCCCATTGATAACATTTGTGCAGCAGCCACTTTGTCAAAACCTCATACCTTTATCACTCATTACAAAGTTGACAAGGCCTCCAGGGACAGGGCCTTCTTTGGATCCACGGTCCAGAGAAATATACTCCCATGAGCCACCCGAGATTGATGGTGCTTGGGACGTTACCCATCAGTAAAGAATGAACAGTGAGATTGAACAACTTCACATAAAGAAGTTATCTACTTACCATAACATTCCATGTGAGTTGTTCATCTCGCCTTCATTTTTACGTCCCTCCCTCCTACCCCTCCTGGGCTGATAGATGACCGAGATGCTGGATCCATCTTGGTTACTCAATCCTTCTATACCGTTCTCTTGAGAGTGAAAGAATGACATATGGTATTGTTATATGCAGCAAACAAAATCTACTGTAATTCTATGTGCATTATGGGATAGGGACTTGGCCTCAAGCTATTTGTAGACCTCGAGTTTTGCAATTGGCCATATCGGAGCTGAGGGATCAGCTCCAAACCCATCAGTAAAGAATGAAGGCGAGATTAACAAGTCACATGGAAAGTTATAGTAAGTATATAACTTCTTTTTTGTACTTTTCCTTTATATTTATCTTCATATCTTCAAAGTTTTTCAGCCTGTGCTGAAATTTTTAGTTTATTATTTGCGATAGTACATGGTAGATCCTGGTCTTTTCTAATACTGCACATTGCTTTTATCACATTTATCTTTCTTAGTATTTTTGTTGATCTGTTCCCACTTCTATAGTCTTCTAACAGTGACACCTTGTCTAAACTGCTTTATAGTTTTCTCTGTTCGATATTTCCATGATGGTATTCGATTTCTCCCCTTCCTTTCCCTCATTACCCTGTATTCTTGTGGTAGAACTTTATCAGTTATTAATTCATCTGCACAGTAGTATGTTTTGTTTACTTTTGTTATATTGCATAGATCTATGGACAGTCCTAATTACTGTGTTCATTTGTTTTGTCAGACATCTGACTTTTTGGGTTTTATTAACCTTCTGCAGTCTATTTCTTTCACTGATCTTGATATATCTGTCGTTGTCTGTTAAATCAAGCAACTCTTCACTTAGCTCATTTTCTTCCAAACTGAGGGCACATCCCTTGTTTTCCATTTCCAGCTGGCATTCTATAGAAGGTTCTATAGCATCTTCCTGTTGCACATTCTCTTCAATTTCATCCTGTGCCATCTGTTGCTCTGTCATATGTGAACTCACTGGCCTATCACTCCTCAACATTGACTGTATCTGAGTTTCTCCAGTTCCGTGTTTCTTCCTGTTCCTTCCCTTGCTGTCTAGCTTCAAGTGAACATTTATACTGGTTTCCTGGGGAAGGCTCCAAAACTATCTTCATATGGTGTCTGACCAATTGCTTCCTGTTCCACTGGTTTCCCCTTAATTTGGATATCCATTGCTCTGTCCTGTTGTGATGCTTTCTGAATTAGATTTTCTACTCTGAATTCTTCATTTCACAGGTACTCCATAATCTCAATTTCTGCTTCTTTAACTTCTCCATTACTAATCTCCTTTTTTTAGGTTTACTCTGTCTTCTTATTTTTTGTATTGTAAAGTTTCAGGTCCAGATTCCTTTGACTGTATTTCTCTTCAAATTTCTTTGGTGCTACTCTTTTTATATCAGTTGGTTTTGCTTTATCCTTTGCATAAATATTATACCATATTAGAGCTACTGTAATCAGACTCCCTCCAGGGGGCTGTAACTGATGCAGCAGCAGATAAGGTCAACGCTCAGCTCACTACCCTCAATTTAATGGTCAACTCATCCATGAGACTCACATCATATGCAGCAGATGGAGCTAGTAGTGCAGTGGGTTCATGCATGTCTATTAAGAGGCAGGCGTGGATGCACCTTTGCGATTTCATGGAACCTTTTAAGTCTTCCTTTGTTAACACTGCTTTCAGTGGCTCATCTCTCTTTAGGCCAAAAGTCAAAGAAATGCTAACTTGGTGTGAGAAGGAAGGTAAGACTTTGTCTGCCATTGGAGTACATTTTTCCACACCCACCAGACCATTTCCAAAGGGTCAAGGGGTAATGGGAAGATGTGGCTCAGAAAGTATTAAATGTCTTACCAGGACACACAGGGTGCAAGTTTCCCCAGAGACAGAAGGGGGAACAATAATGGAAGATGCAACCCTCATGGCAGAGGAGGTCCGATGAATCGTGGTTCCAGAGAATCCTTCTGTGGTAAACCCTTTCAGAAGGAGTGCCCAACTGCTTGCCTCTGGAGGCAGTCGGGGGGGGGGGTGATTGTCACTGCACCTCAACACCTGGCAAAGAACTACCAATGACAAATGGGTGCAGGACATAGTATCCAGGGGTTACATCATTCCCTTTTCTCTTCCCAGTCCTGTAAACAACACTATCCCAGATGTTCCACCCAGTTAACGGGAACAAGCAATGTTAGAAATTCAAAAGTTTCTAGAAAAAAGAGTCATCCAAGAAGTCCTCGCAGACCAGAGAGGATCCAAAAAAGACAGGAGACTGGAAACCAATACTGGATGTCAGCGAACTGAACAAGTCAGTGAAGAAAACCAAGTTCCGAATGGTGACACTGCAGTCAATACTTCCATTCCTGGAAAAAGACAGTTGGCTGTGCTCAATAAACCTTCAGGATGCGTACTACCACATTTTGATGGAGAGGCAATCCAGAAGATTTTTGCGGTTCCAGCTAGGAGCCAGTCACTTCCAGTTTCGAGCTCTGTCCTTTGGTCTCACCACAGCCCCCAGAGTGTTCAACAAATGCATGACAGTAGTGGCTGCTCACCTGAGAAGCAGAGGATTCCTGATGTTTCTGCATCTAGACGACTGGCTCATAACCGCCCCAACCAGGCATCTTCTGCTACAAGCCAGAATCTACACACTTCAACTCTACTCCTCCCTGGGAATTACTGTGAATTACAAGAAATCTGCTCTAGCGCCATCTCAAAAATTAACCTTTATAGGGGCAGAGATAGACACCACATCACTCATAGCAAGACTCCCTCCTAACAGACTACACAACCTTTGCCTACATGTTAGATTGCTAATCAAGAAGACCAAAGCCACTGTAAAAAAAAGTACTACAAGTGTTAGGGAAAATGGCAGCATCCATTGTACTTATTCCTCTTGCTCGTTTACATATGAGAATTCTTCAGTGGCTACTTTCCACACAATGGTCAATGCTGGAATTACTAATGTCGCACACAATTCTCATAACCAAAGCATGCAAAAGGGATATCGAGTGATGGATTCACTCCTCTTCTGTGTCTCAAGGCCGTCCCTTTATTCCCTCTCAACCTTAGGCCACTGTGACCACTGATGCTTCTGAAATAGGGTGGAGGAGCATTATCTGGGGAAGACAGTCCAAGGCGCCTGGCAAAAACGCAAGGCACACTTGGACATAAATATCCTGGAGATGAGAGCAGTGTTCTTGCTGTTGCAAGTATTGCTAAAGTGCCGTACGGCACTACTGCATTCTGCAGAAGCCGAACATACCTTCGACTGTACAGATTCTCTCAGAATTCCAGATTTTAGCCTCATACATTTGGTCCACTCTCCATAAAAGAATGGTTTTCTGGCAAATTAGTGTAAAATCATTAAAGTCCAAAGTTGGAAAATAATGACAGACATTTGAGTCTCAGACATTATATCCTTCTAAAAAGTCATGCCAATGCAAAGCCAGTTATTCTATGAACTTTCTAAGTTGGCAAAAGCACTATCTAAAATCTGTCCCTATTTGTTCCCCCATCATGTCACGCTTTGTCCAGATGTCCTGCCCTAAGAGGCAGAAAGCAGTGTGCATACCCAAAGGAAAATAAAAATAGAACACCATTTCAACTTTTTTTTCTTTTCCCAATAAAGTTTAAGCGTAGCTGAGCGAGTGAGCAGTTATGCATAGCAGAGTGTAAATATCTAAAGAAGCTAAATAGAAATATACAGCTGCTATAAGTGAAGTGGAATAGTGTAGTGGTTAGAGATTTTGCTTAACATGCAGGCATTCACGGTTCGAGCCCCAATGCAGTCTTTTCATTTTCATATGTGAAACAGGACTAAAATATATATTTTTTATAAATAGGTAGTGAATAATATATATTTGTTGACCAGATTAGTGTAGCAGGTCCAGTACAAATGTGAAATCCACATATAAACACAAGTGTTCCATACAGTATAGCCACAAAAGAATGTATTGTAATGAAAGCACACAGGGGAATGTTATGGAAGGGAAACATACATATCATAAGATGGCATTAAGAAGGAATTGATCCCACAATCCTGACAGTCCATAAAATGAAAGCTGAACATCACTTAATTATGTTCAGCTATGCTTACCCTGAGTAAACAGTGCTTAAACTGCAATGTTTACCAATAATTAGTGAAGCTAAGTGGATTTGCGCACTGGTAAACAGTGCTTACTATCTACCTCTGTAGGCAGTGCTTATCTCAGCTAAGTGGGTTTGCCCGTCGCTTAGCTCAGCTCAGCATATTCACAATAGACCAATCATGGCAAAGGGTGGGAATCCAGCCCTACTTAAACCCCACAGGCGAGAATACAACCATAACCAGTTGTAGCTAATCACTGCAGGCACTATGACTGGTGTTGGAGAAGATGTGTGCTTTCGGGCGCAGTGTTGGGGCATGCAGGAGTCCAGGGTCATGGTTGGACTCCTTGTAAAAAACCATGAAGGGCAACTGCTGCAGGACCAGTACCAGGGCTCCCAATACAAAGCGGAGGTCTGGGACAGTCTCGCTTGTGATCTCACCAGTGCAGCTGGCATCCCTCGAACTGGTGATCAGGTCCGGCATCACTATGCTGACTTGAAGTGAAGGAAGAGTGACCTCTTGGAGCAATGGGTCCAAGATGCTCGGGAGCGGAATGTCCCAACAGTGTGCAAGTACCACTATCAGTTCTCATGTATCAAAGTACAGCTTAAGTATGACATGGAAAGGCATGCATAAATGTTTCTCTATCTTCTGTTCAGCTGCAGAAGAGAGGGCTGCGAACTTGGAAGCCCATGCCAGCAGGTTGCTCAGGCTGCGTAGTGAGGCTGATGAGTACTAATCTAGCTAGCAGTAGTCAGGGCAAATAAATAGAATGCAGTAGAATGTCACCTGCCAGTAGTTAGTAATGTGTACTGTTTGTACTGAATAAGCAAGACATTATCAGAGTAATACTGATGTACAGGATATATATCAGTAAAAGTGTAGCAGTGCCTGTCAATAAAACATTAAACACCAGACTGTTATGTCTACTTTAGTATATGGTAGTTTGAATGTAGATGTAATGTTGAAGTTAACAGATTAGCTATAAGACGTGTTCCATGCACCAGGATCTGGTCCCTGAATAGTAATGCTGTGGTAACCATTGATGTTAAGTTGTCTATCTCACCTTCGTTCTTGCTGGTTGGGATCGAAGCCGATCCTCGGCTCCGACTCGGCCATCTTCAATAGCTCGAGAGCTGTTTACTGGCTCGAGGCTACCCCTTATCCTATAATGCGTAATGATAGCTACTCAGATCTCGTTTGCCGCTTCAACTGCGAGGTGTCGTTTTTCTGGCTCAGGCTCGTATAACGTTTTTTGTATAACTTTCTTCACTAGATTTCAACCCTTCTAGTATTTTATTGTTAATGATAGTATTGTTTTGTGATAGTTAGCTTATTAGCTTGTAGTATCCCTCTTTTTTCTTGTAGAACTCGTTTAACTTAGAGAGTTCTCCCCACCCCTCCCCCCACCTCTTCTTGTCAAGTTAGCCATTTAAGTTAGAGGCTTTTCCTTCTACCTTTCTCTTATAGGCTAGCCCTTTAAGTCAGAGGCTTTTCTATTCTCTAAAAAAAAAAAAAAAACGTCCTTAAAGTAGTGTGTTTTTTGTAGACTGTGTTTGGCTTCTGGTTGTTATTGTTATTGTTATAATTGTTTTTCCTTACTTTCAAGGATGTCAAAGGAATCCAAGGTTTCTGGGCTCAAGAAGAGTGACTTATGCTGTCAGAAAATGTCTCTGACAGATGGGCACTCTTCTTGCGTCTATTGTTTAGGCACTGTGCACCTGCAGGATTCTTGTTCTATCTGCCATGCGATTAGTCCAAGAGTCCTGCAGGAGCGTAAGAATAAGCTTATCCTTATGGGTCTTTTAAAACCCCAGGATTCACCGGCCAAGAGCTCACAGCCTGTGAAATCCCCTAAACCCACTAAGCCATCGGCTCCAAGTTCGGAGCCGTCTTTGTTTCAGGGTTTACCTTCCATGTCGGTTCCAGCTGGCACCGAGAAGACAATCTCCCCGTCAGCTCCATCAGAGGCTTCGGAGCCGTCACAGAGCCACAAGAGGCTAAGGTCCCCCACACTTGAATCGGTGCATTCGGCTCCTCGGTCTCCTTTACTTCAGAGCGAGCGCAGTCACCGATCCTCTCACTCCTCTCGGTCCTCTAGGCTGTCGGATCACGATGTGGAGAGAGTAGTCAGTAGGTTGCTGAAGTCGCAGGCACTAGCCAAGTTGTTGTCCAGCCCTCCTCAACAGGTATCAGCTCCATCCACTTCTCTCGATGTTCCTCCTCCGACTCCAATGAGTTCAGAGACGGAGTTTGTTGGGGTTCGGGTAGTGGAACCGTCGGCTCCGATGACACTATCTCCTTCGGTTCTGACGTCGGCTCCGATTCCCTCGGTGGTGCCATCCATTGAGGGATCTATGTGCCGGGGCTTCCTCATTGGCTCTGAGGGGGCAAGTGGCATCGGACCCTTTTCTGACCCCATTCTCCCTCTTGGAGCTTTGGTGCAGGTGAGCTCGGTTCCTACATCGGCCTCAGAGCCATTTTCCTAGTTGCGGAGAAAGATTCCTATTTCTTCGGAAATGGAGCTTTCTCTGCATCATGGCTGGGATGCCTTCGATGTCATGCAGAGTGTGATGGCCACTGAGTCAGCTCCACTATCAGCCCCACCGGCTCCGTTCCCTGTAGTGCCTGTGCCCACCTCTGCTCCTCCTCCAGGCCCTAAGCATAGGGAACCGATGCTCCAGGACACCCCATTGGGTGTTTTCTCTTCTTCTGAGGCCTCCCCTGATCTCTCAGAGGAGCCCCCTCGGAAGAAGAAGTGCAAGAGGAAGTGCATTGACTCCCCTGAGTCTTTCTCTTCTGATACAGACTTAGATGAATAAGAAGGGTCCCCGAGATCCCCCTCTGAGGATGTTTCCTTTACGGACATCCTGGAGATGCTTAAGCAAAGGGGGAACTGGAATCCCCTAGCCCCTTCTGAGGATGAGTCTGTTTTTCTGGATGCCTTCGGTTCCCGACCTTCCACCTCCTGGGTGTCTCCGCCGTTTGATCCACTTATGACAGTGGTGGCTCGAAAGGCTTGGTCAGCTCCGGATACAGTGGAACCAACTCCGAGGAGACCTGGTAAATTTATTACAGCACCCTAGGATAAGCAGTTCCTTATGAAAGGTGTCCCTGTTGATGCTATGGTGGTAGCAGCAGCCATAAAAAAAGAGTTAGCGGAGACCTCTTCATCTGTCCATCCCCCTAACAAGGAGTCTAGGATGATGGACAGATATGGGAAGCAAATGTTCGCTTCAGCGACCTTCTCTATGAGATCACTGAACTACTTGTGTCATTTTACTCACCTTCAAAGGGATCTCCTTAAAGAGCTCGGAGATACCCTCCAAGATCCAACAGCTGAGGGAGCACAAGCCAAGGTAGCTTCCTAGCTAGCAACGCTTAATTCTGTTGTTAACTCCTCCATGAGGCTCATTTCTTATGCAGCTGATGGGGCGAGTAGAGCCGCAGGTACTGGTGTGGCCCTTAGGAGGCATGCATGGATGTGACTGTATAACTTTGCGGAACCCTTTCAAGCATCCTTCACCAACACTCCCTTTGATGGTTCCTTTCTTTTTTGGACCACAGGTGAAAGACACTTTGACTAGGTGTGAGCAAGAAGGCAAGACTCTCTCTGCTGTGGGAGTCCATTTTTCCACTCCCTCTAGACCTTACCCCAAGGGTCAGAAGAATGGGAAGATGTGGTTCCGTAAATCTCAGGGAGCCTTGCCTGACACACGTAGTGATTTTTCCTCCAGAGGCAGAGGGGGAAACAATAATAATAGACGCCACCCTCGTGGCAGAGGGGGTCCGCAGAACCAGGGCAACAGAGAATCCTTCTCTGATAAGCCCTTTCAGCATCCCTGAAGGGTTGCCTGGCTGCTCATCTCTGGAGGCAGTCGGGGGAAGACTTTCGCTGTACCCAAAAGCCTGGCGAAGTTTAACACAAGACAGATGGGTACAGTCCGTTATATCCAGAGGTTACAAAATTCCCTTCCTTCAACCCCCCTTGCAGTCAAGGAAGACCCTCCCAGATGTTCCATCCAATCTGAGGGAGCAAGCAGTAATAGAAGTTTCAAAACTGCTAGAAAAACAAGCCATCCAGGAAGTCCCGGCAGACCAGCATGGATCCGGAACTTACTCAAGGTTCTTTTTAGTACCAAAAAAGACAGGGGACTGGAGACCGATTCTGGATCTCAGCAGACTAAACAGGTGTGTACAAAGAACAAAGTTTTGGATGGTCACGCTATAGTCCATTCTACCCTTTCTGGGTCAGTTCAATTGGATTTGCTCTATAAATTTTCAGGACGCGTACTACCATATAAAGATGGGCAGGAGCTCCAGAAGATATCTTCGCTTCCGGCTGGGGGCCAGTCATTATCAGTTCAGAACTCTGCCCTTTGGTCTCACCACAGCCCCCAGGGTGGTCATGGCTCACCTGAGGCATCAAGGATTCCCGGTGTTTCCATATCTAGACGACTGGATCCTTACTGCTACCCCAGACATCAACTCATACAAGCATGGGACTACACAATCTCAATCTGCTCACAGCTTGCCATCACAATAAATTTCGAAAAATCTGCCTTGTTGCCCTGTCAATCTATCACTTATATAGGAGCAGACATAGACACAAGGGATATGTTTACAAGGCTACCACCAAAAAGGGTGTACGCAATTTGTCAGCAGGTACAGGTTCTGATGCAGAGCAAAAGGATCCATGTTAGGTACAGCCTTCAAACTCTGGGCTCCATGACAGCAGCCATTCTCCTAATCCCACTGGCACACTTTCATATGAGGATTCTTCAGTGGCTTCTGTTCATGCAGTGGTCTTTCCAAGAGCTACCCATGACATACGAGAGTATGATCATGGACGCATGCAAAAGGCATCTTTCTTGGTGGATGGTCTCCCCACTAGTTACTCAGGGCAGACCTTTCATACCTCTCCCTCCAGTAGCCACAGTGACGACAGACGCCTCCCTGATAGGGTGAGGGGGCATTATCTGGACAGGACAGTCCAAGGCACGTGGCAACCTCACAAGTACCATCTGCATATAAATGTCCTGGAAATGAGAGCCATGCTCCTGGCGTTGCAAGCCCTTCAAGGCTGTCTTCCTCCTGGGACCATTACTATTCAAACGGACAACATGTCAGTGGCGTGGTACATCAACAAGCAGGGCAGAACCAGGTCCTACCCCCTATGTCGAGAAGCACTCTGGCTTTGTCAGTGGGCGATTTCCTACCAACATTTTCTTATTGTGACGCACATCCCTGGGAGATCCAATGTTATAGCAGACAGGCTCAGCAGTGCTATTCTAATGCCTCACGAGTGGTCTCTGAATCAGGATATTGCGAATCTTGTATTTCACAAATGGGGACAGCCTTGCTGCGATCTCTTTGCCACCCCCTTCAACAGCAAATGCAGCAACTACTTCTCCCTTCTCCCGCTTCCGAGTCACACACCCAGAGACGCTGTAGTCCACGATTGGCCCCAGGGACTTCTTTATGCCTTTCCTCCATTCCCTCTGATACGCAAACTTATACAGAAAGCAATATCAGGTTGCAAAATGATTCTCATTGCTCCCTACTGGCCTCGACAGATATGGTTTCCATTCCTGCACCGTTACCTTCTCGATCAACCCTGGACTCTGGATCCAATTCCAGACCTCCTGGTTCATCAATCAGGCGGGTTGCATCAATCCCTAAAAACCCTCCAGCTCACAGCTTGATTGCTCCACTTCCAACTTTAGCCAGGCTTCCCAGCATTTCCCCAGCAGTCCGTGACATTATCGTGTCCTCTCACAAATCTACAACGAGGAAAACTTATGCTAGCAAATGGAAACATTTTTCTTATTGGGCAGAGACTAGGAATGTGGATCCCTTCCAGCCCCAGTCCACGAAATCTTGGAATTCCTAGCTCTGCTGTTTCATTCCAGGTCCACTGCTTCTATGATCAGGGTACAAATGGTGGCCATTTCTAACTTTCATTTTGGTTTTTTGAACTCTAACATTATGTCTCATAAGCTATGTAAAGCTTTCTTGAGAGGGGCAACTCTTCTCAGACCTCCAGTGAGAGATCCCCCTCCTCCTTGGGACCTTACTTTAGTCCAACCTCCTTAATTCTGCCCCCTTTTGAACCAGCAGCTTCTTGCTCTATCAAGTTCCGATCTTGGAAGACACTCTTTCTGGTGGCTATTACTTCAGCCAGATATGTCTCCGAATTTCAGGCACTATGTGTTTGTCCTCCTTAATTGTTTTTTCATAAGGACAGGGTTGCTCTGAGAACTAATCCCTCATTTCTCCCTAAAGTCTGCTCAGAAAGTAACTTAAACCAATCTATAGATCTTCCTGTGTTTTACCCTAATCATACCAACAAGGCAGAATACAAACTACACCAATTGGATGTTCATAGGCAATTGCACTTTTACTTGCACAGAACTAAAGAAGTAAGGAAATCGGACCAACTTTTCCTCTCTTACGCCTTGAGCAAACAAGGTCTCCCAGTTTAAAGATGAAAAGACTGCAAGGAACCACCATGAAAATAAAATGCACAGATTTAATATGAAACGAGCGCTTTCACGCACACTCAGGTGCGCTTCATCAGGTTACAATTAGACAGGAAAATGGCTTTCTTTTATACAATAACCAAACTTTCAATTAAACAATCAAAGGCAGTAATTAGACAATTTTAAAGATACAATGTGTCAAAACCTTTTTAAAGGCACAGTTCTTCCTAGTAACTGACAATATTAAAATCCAAGCCTTTCAAAATACCCTACATAAAAGCTACATGGTTCATTACTAATTCACCTGAATTAGTGAAATATAAATCATTAAAAACTTCTGTATTCATTATTCATGGATTTGAATGGCAAAATCAGTCAGTATCTTGCATTATAAGTCATAAGCAATACTTATTAAAAGCTTGGTTTACATCCCAATATATCAAGCCAAAAACAGAAGACCATGTTTAGCTATTGACACCCGTAATTCACAAATAAATACTATTTATTTATTTATTCACCTAATTAAAAATTAATTTTTTCATAAGGACAGGGTTGCTCTGAGAACTAATCCCTCATTTCTCCCTAAAGTCTGCTCAGAAAGTAACTTAAACCAATCTATAGATCTTCCTGTGTTTTACCCTAATCATACCAACAAGGCAGAATACAAACTACACCAATTGGATGTTCATAGGCAATTGCACTTTTACTTGTACAGAACTAAAGAAGTAAGGAAATCGGACCAACTTTTCCTCTCTTACGCCTTGAGCAAACAAGGTCTCCCAGTTTCCAAGGTAACCTTGTCCAGATGGTTGTCACACACTATTACTTTCATTTATCAGTTAAGGAACAAACAGTTACCTATTAAACCGAAAGGTCATTCTACTAGGGCCTTGGCCACCTCTGTAGCCTTCCAGTCTAGGTTGCCCATGGATTCTATATGTGCAGCTGCCATGTGGGCAAACCCTCATACCTTTATTTCTCATTACAAGTTGGATATGGTCTCCAGGAGCAGAGCTGACTTTGGTTCCACTGTTCTGCAGAGTTTGTTCCACTGAGTCACCCAGGATGTTAGGTGCTAGGGACGCTGTCCCAACCAGTAAGAATGAAGGCGAGACAGACAACTTAACATAAAGAAGTTATGTACCTACCATAATGTTCCATGTTAGTTTCCTTCATCTCGCCTTCCTTCTCAAGTCCCACCCTCCATCCCCCTGTCCTTGGGGACAGAGAGGAGTTTTTTGTTCGGTTTCACTGGCTGTGTGTTCTTTTGTGTCCTCTTTTTGACCTAAGAGAATATGGCAGGTATAGTCAACTGGGTCTTGACTGAATTATTATGTTATGTCTGGGGTTAGCTATTTCAAATGAGATCTGGGTAGCTATTGCTAGGCATTATGGGATAAGGGGTAGCCTCGAGCCAGCAAACAGCTCTCGAGCAATTGAAGATGGCCGAGTTGGAGCCGAGGATCGGCTCCAATCCCAACCAGCAAGAAGGAAGGCGAGATGAAGATAACTAACATGGAACGTTATGGTAGGTACGTAACTTATTTTTTTCCATACTGCAGTATGTCAAGGTCTGACTAGAGATTATAACAAGCATCTGCCATGCATGAATATCGGAATTACAAGGGAGATTGTCTAAACAGCACAATATTATACTGAAAACAGTCAGAAAAAAAAAAAGCAGTTCTTCAGTAGCTCATTGTGATGAAACACACCCTTGTGTTCTTTTTTTGCACAAACCGGCACAGTTCGAATACTGGGAGTGCTATTAAGCTGTATACATAATCTCATCCAAGAATATGTGAATATGTGTAGAAACAGTGAGGTATTGTTAACAGAAATTTCCTCCACAGGTCTGCCAGGGAAGAAAAGGTATAAATGAGCTGTAAGAAGCCTGTAATTATACAGTGTGTACAACACCCACTGTCCAACCCCAAGGCTGCAAATGACAGCAAGAGACGTACTTACACCAAGTAGTCCCCTCCAAGGAATGTCCCTCAAAGGTCACACTGTCACAGCTAGTGGTCACTGCAGCCAACACCCAGGGTGACCGATAGAAATCAAGGTGGATTATGGCACTAAGGCACACACACACACACACACACACACACACACACACACACACACACACACACACACACACACACACACACAGTAATGACTGCACATATGTAACCCTGACTATGTGAGTATGTGTAGATACAGTCAGGTAGTGTTAACAGATATTTCCTCCACAGGTCTGCCAGGTAAGAAAAGGTATAAATGAGCTGTAAGAAGCCTGTAATTATACACTGTGTACAAATATACCACTGCCCAACCCAAGGCATAGGTCGATGTAAAGTGAGGTAATAAATGTAGAGTAATGATTAGAGCAATGATCATTAAAGTTGTGAGCACTTCAAGCATTTACAGTTGTTAACTGACATCTCTCTCTCTCCCCCACCTTATCTGCACCAATAATCTAAACATATAAATCATTGGGTATGTATTTCACCAAACCTGTTGTTGGGACATGTGCCCTGTTGTTCTACAAATATTGAATTGTTGTTCTATTAATGTTCCCAGTTCAAATACTATCATTGGTGGCCTGTTGCTAACAATGTAACCTGCATGCCCTTATAATGCCCACTGTGGTTCCATATATGTATGTGTTCTGTTGGCTATGCAACTGTTCCAAATCTGTTATTTTGGGTTAATGGGACTACTCATGCATGCTGTTATAACTAATCCTGGAATGTGTTTTTCATGACTAACCAACATATGTTCTGCAACTGCAACACTATGGCACGTGTGGGAAGGCTGATCCCAGCGGATCCACCTCTCGCACCTCATCTGGCTATGGCACCAGGCCCCAGCACATCTGGGACCATCCCCAGGACCTCATCAACTGCTGGTCCTGCACCACCTTCGGGTGGAACCGCCTCAGGGGATAGGGCTCGTCCCTCCCTGGGTGTGGGCATGACAGGATCCTGTTACCCAAAGCCAGGCCCGGGGTCTGGTGCATAGTGAGCCCCACAAGGAATTTGGAGATCTGCTACGCCAGCT
>NC_056729.1:1159788364-1160083364 GCF_019279795.1 Protopterus annectens | reverse complement strand
CCCCTACAAAGGCATACAGCCAATAGACCAGGAGACACTGGAACAGCATGCACAGTCAGATAAAAAAGGAGCCATAACACTTACATCTACCCCCATCCATACACAGCCCGAATAACATGTACACATGACATGTGTACACAATCCTGACAGTCTGTCAACAATGGCCAGACATACACAGACCTCTCAAATGTACAGTTCACCTCAGAATGTATAAGCTCAGGACTGATATCTATGGCCTCTTCCCTGTAACATGTCTGTGGGTCTGCTACATCAGATGATGACATATAATCTGTTCACAGTTCTGGAGATATGTCCCCCATGTTGTTGTGCTGTCTCCAAATGTCCTGTCCTGTGAAGTATTCCCACCTACTGTCTGTGAATCTGTAGCCCACCACCTCTGTAATGTCTCTCACACAGGCAAGGAAAAGGGCCAAGGCCCAGATGAAGGATATCCCATTTGTTAGAGCTAGCAGCAGTGTCCAGGCCCACAGCACAAAACTATGGGGGCACCTACAAAGTTGTATGGCCTTAGCAATACCTGCCATCTGCACATCTACACAGAGGACAGACAGAAAGTGGACAGCAAATATGTTATGCATTAGGATGAATGTCCTGAAGGATAGACGTCTGAAACTGAAATGTATGGAAGTCCTCAATGACATGGCCAAAAACATAGTACTATACAGTTAATATAATAATAATATCATATTAATATCCAATAGGAGATACATAAAAACATTCAGCTGAAACACCAAGAACAAGATAGTGTAGTAGTCAGAGTCCCAGCTCTGCATGCAGAGGTGCATGGTTGGAGCACTACAATAGGCAATCTAATTTTACATGGAAAAGCAGTGTCAAAGTACTAATTTCATAATACAATATGTGTGGAATCATATTTGTCAACCAGTGTACTGTAGTTAGTGTAACATGCAAGTGTGAGTGCATATAGCATGTAATACAACCCATGTATAAAAAATAATAAAAAAAAAAGGTGATACTACCCATGTATATCCAAGTGCCCTGTACAGTATAGTCACACTCCTTGCTACTGTAATGAGAGCACATAAAAACATGTTATGTACAGGAAATGAAACTTATTACATGATGTCCATTACTCTGCTATTTTATGAGACTGGAATGTGAGCAATGGTTACCAGGGCCGAGCTATGCTTAGCAGGTTTACACATTGCTTAAATGTGAATGATAACCAGTAGTTAGCTTTGCTAAGCATATCTGCACACTGGTAAGCATCAGTAAGTGAAGTCTACACAGTTTAAGTGTCTATCAGTTCAGCTGTGTTTTAGCGCCGCTTAGCACAGCGCAAACCTGCTTACAACTTCTTAAAAGTACCTTAATCACTCTGTATCCAGCAGCCCTTCTTCTGGCCAGCAACAAAATAATCAGCTGTGCTCAGTCTTGAGCCCGGGATGCTATACACCATAGTCAGAGCAATTTACCACTAGGTCATCTTAGCTGTGAGATGTTAGGATGTTTTTTACAACATATCATGCAGTACAGTCAGTTTACAATAGGAAAGACACATTGTACAATTAGGAATGATTATCTACAAATATATACATGAAAAAAAATATTTACATATGCAGAGAAATAGATATGTGTGGAGATACATACATATGTATAACACTATATTGATATATTACCAAGAAATACTGACGTGTGTGTGTGTGTGTGTGTGTGTGTGTGTGTGTGTGCGTGTGTGTGTGTGTGTGTGTGTGTGTGTGTGTGTGTGTGTGTGTACATATATATATATATATATATATATATATATATATACATACATGTCTCTAAATGCCCATACAAACATATGCTGCTGATAGACAACCCATAACTGGGGCAGCATGCACAGTTGGATACAAAAGGACCCATGACACTCACATCTGCCCCCCAGTTCAAATAATAAGTGAACAGTATGCTGTTACAAAATCATGATAGGCCATACACAATGGCCAGATATGTACAATGACCTCTTAGCAAAAGAACTACAATGAGTGAAGATAATAAACAAAAATACAAACAGCCAGTAATTCACACAAGTTAATTTTACTCTAATATCTTTGTCAAAGCCTTCAAGGAGTAACACATTACAAGAAATACTTTCCTTAATTAGAAGAAGCAGTTAACACTTAAGTACATTTAAATACACAGCCTCCAGTTACACTCCTCATGCAATCCCCTAGGGGATAAAGTATCACATTTAAAAACATACATTGATTCTATACATAACAATTGTTCTTTTATGACTGATCAAACTGAGAAACTGACTTTTTCCAAAGTAGTACCTTGTAACCCACTACACTTAATTACTTGTATATACACTGCTGCCAATTACACTACTCATTTAACCCCCTAGGGGATAAGGTATCACATTTCAGAACTTAAACTGATTCTGTACTTAACAAATGTTCTTTCATGACTACTACCCCAGTGGTGAGAATTAGTAAATCTATAGAACTGTCTTCTTTCTCATCAGTAATATGTCTCACATGTTATAACAGCCTAGTTTTAAAACACTTGTTACTCTCCCCCACATAAATTATGTTACAAAAGTATCTAAGAGCATTCTCCATACACAGCCTCTTGAATGTACGGAGTCTCACATGTTGTCCACCCTTTCCCCTCAACAGGAATGACAGAACAAAATAATGGTAGACCCTATACCTCTCAACCTCCTACTGTATGGCATCTGTACAAAGCCTGACATAATTTGGGACAGAGGCCCAAAACATGGCCATACTTGAAATATTGCTGTTATACACTGAGAAAATTACTGGTGTTACACGGTTTGTTGTAACATGTTTTCTGAGGGATATAAAGTCTGAAACACAAATGGATGCTAGCATTTACTGATTGCAATCAACAGTATATGCTACTGATTTGCCATTGACAACACCTGTCTGGGGAACAGACCAAACATAACAGGCAAACCTCTGGCCATTATGTGGCTAGCCCTACAGTTGAGAGCTATGCAAACAGATATAACAGCAATACCCACATTCTGCCCCTAAGTCTTGAATCTTCTCCACCATTTAGTTGGCGTGTCTCCACAGGTCTTGTTCTAAGAGGTATTAGCTCACACACCAACAGGATGTCTTCCTCACAGGTAAGGGAAAGGGCCAATGCCCACATGGAGTACTCAATTATAGGAGTGTGTTGCCATGACATTGGCTATTGGTTCATAGGTTGGTACTAGGCTATCGGCCCTAGGGCCTATACAAGCCTAGCCATAACAATTCCCTGGATATTTCTTCCCACAGTATTTACTGCCCTGGACCCCTGTCTAGCAGGGAGACTGGCATGATCCCGGGGTGAATTTCCTATCTCCCATCCAGTCATCAAGGTTCTTTTTGAAGAGGGCCAAGGAGGCACTCTGCTTGACATGTATGGGCAGTCTATTCCAGAGTATGGGGAGTCTCTGGGTCAGGAACCTATCCCACCAGCATGTTTTGTTCATTGTGATTACAAGGTTTAGATCCCTGGAGCATGTGGCTCTGAGGGATTGGGATTTCTTTAAGTGGAGCATGTCCAACAGCTCAAGGTTTGACATGGCCTTGTATGTTAAGCAGAGATTGCCTCTGAGTACACGATATGCCACAGAGTTTAGCTGGAGTTTTTTTAGACGGTCAGCATATGGCATCTGCTTTAGGCCTGTGATTCTTTTAGTGAGGTATTTCTGTGGCCTTTCCAGCTGTTGCAGATGTCTTGTGAGGTACATACCAAATGGGGCATTATACTCTATAATGGGTCTAATAAGGAATGAGTACAGTGGGACAATGACCGCCTTTTTTCGGAATGAAAAGCCCTTAGTGATGAGGTGTGCCACATAGAAGGATTTCCTGACTGTTGTGGTAATGTGGTTATTGAAAGTGAGACCACTGTCCACCTGTGTCCCTAAGTCTCTCATCACACTTTCGATGTTTAGTGTACTGCCACCTATGTGGTAATTCATGGGTACATGTTTTTTTCTAAAGGGGATAACTATACATTTCTTGGCATTAAGCTTGAGCCCATAGCTCTGGCACCAGGTATCTGTTTCTGTAAGGCCCTTTTGTAGAATATTCACATCATTTGGGGATTCAATAATGGCTCCCAGTTTGCAGTCATCTGCAAACTTTGTTAGCCAGAGTCCCTTAGTGTTGGCCTGTACTCAACAGTAGACATCTATCTGTCAGGATGCAGTCACTCAAAGCACTCCTCAGAGTGGAGGACATTAACATTTGTGCTGTAACGGAGAAGTGGTTCACAGCAGCAGACAGCAGCCCTGCACTAACAGGCTATCATGCATTCCACATCTGTCAGCCCCCAAACATGGACCACATCTCCACAGGTGGTATTGTCTCCATATTCATAATGGATATGCACACCTCCAGACTAGTATCCCAGCATAATGCATCGGGAGGCACTTCCTGTACAACTGACTTTGGGTAATAGTGCAATCCACACCATAGCCTGGTATCGGTCCCCATCTATGTCCCTAGACTGTCAATGCACATTCCTCAACACCCTGGCATCTATGAAGGTCCAACTCAACATTAACATAGTAGGAGACTTCAACTACCCCTCCATCATCTGGGGAAAGTAGTCAAGCACCAGTACACTGACCCAACACTTCGTGGAATTCATCAGTTCTCAATGCCCTGAACCAGCTCATACTGACCCCCAGTAGAGAATGAAACAACCTTGACCTGTGTTGATTACTTACATATGGGACTGTTGCTCGACCACAGTTGTCAATCCCTACCTGGTCAGATCCAAACATGATGTAATCAACATGGAACTCAACATCTCACCCACACCCCCCACAAAGGTAACCACCTTGCAAAACCTCTCCAAAGCTGACTTTGCAGTCATAAAAACAGGGATGGATGACTTCACTGCACCCATGCCAATGATAAATAGCTGCATGACTGTCAAATCATACACACATGCACTTCACAAACATGTACATGGATGGATGGTACTAGCCATAACCAACAGAACCCAGACACTGTCCTCCAAACACTGGAAGCTAATGTGATGGCCCCCTGCCATTACTAAAGTGTACAACAGAAGGAGGACACTGTTGCAGAAAAAGACTGTTGAACCCCCTTTTAGCCTCAAACACAACTTGGGATCCCTCATGGAATCACCTCCAGGCAGCTATGAAGGCAGAATTGCAGCAGACACTGACGACAATCACAAAATCCTTCGATAGTTATATCAACAACCTCAACAGCAATAACCACAAGTGCTGTGAGTTACTGCACAGTGCTAATTCCTATTCTGAGACAACAGATATTGGCCACAGTCTTGTCCAAACATTCAGTGCCAGCTTTACCCCTCCCCCCTAGGGGACAATCACAATGGGAGATGAATCCCAGGCATCCAGCATTACTGCAGGCCAAGTTAGACCTACATTGTCCACAGGCAAGAATACAGCTTCAGTGGGACTCCAACATATCCGTGGCTGTGTTCTACATGACATACAAAGAGACCTGGCACCACATCTGTGTGCCCTGGTCAGTCACAGCCTCACCTCAAGCTTTGTCCCTCCAAAATGGTACACTGCTACAGTCATCCCTCTGCATAAAGTAGTAGCATCTACAGACCCTGGGGATTATTGAGCCCTTAACCTGACAAGTCTACTATGTATGGGTATGGACCGCATCATCAGGGACCTGATTGACCAGAATATGGGTGATCTCCTAACTCTAGATCCCACACAGGTTGGCTTTGTGAATTGCATATCATGCCTGCTCAACCTGGTTGATGTGTTTGAGTGAGTCACAAGAGCTGTGTATGACAGTAAGCCACTGCATACAGCCTACCTCATTCTGGCCATGGCTTCTGATACCATTCCTCAGTTAGGAATATTTGATAAACCCAACAAACTAGGTATCAACCCCTATATCAGTGGGTGGTTTGCAAACTGGTTCACAGAACACACAGTCTGACAGTGCCAAACTCCAAGTCAGAGTGGCAAGAAGTCATGAATGGAGTCTCACAGGGATCAGTACTGGATAGTGTCCTGTCCAGCATCTACTTCTCAGGAGTCCAGCCAAACACAGAGGAACTCTGGTTGACCAAGTTCACAGAGGACTGCAAGCTGGAAGCTATCATGAACTCCACAAGTGATGCAGATATCCTATAGAAAGGACACACTGAGACCAATGAGTGGTGTGGAAACCATGGCCAGAAGCTTAACACCACAAAATGCATCATCATCCCCTGTGATAAAACACTCAGTTCCCAGTAAGTACCACATCAGTGGGAGCCCAATGAACACTGTATGCATTATAAGTGATCTGGGGACACAGGTTGAGAGCAACTTCTCCTTCAAGCACCACATTGCCACTGCGGTTAGGAAGTCCTTCTATATGGGACATTGCATTTCCAAGGGTTTTGCATCCAGGAAGACAGAGGTAATGATCTCCATCTACTATTCCCTCGTTAGACCACTCCTCAAGTAATATGGCCCATTTGCCTCACTAGACACCTACTACAGCTGGAGAGGCCACAGAAGCACCTCACAAAGGGGTTCCTAGGCATTAAACACACATCCTACACAGACAGACTCAGAAGACCCAAGCTATTCTTTGTGTCATATCACCTAATTAGCAGCTATCTGTGCTTGACTTACAAAGCTATGTCTGACCCAGCTGTTTTAGAAATGCTACATATAAATCCATCCCATCCACACCACACACTGCAGAGACCTCTACCACAGTACCACAATCACCACAACATGCTGGTGGGACAGGTCCCTCACCAAGAGACAGCACATGCCCTGGAATACACTTCCCATACATGTTATGCAGAGCACCAAGCTGACCCTGTTCCAGAGAAATCTTGATGAGTGGATGGGTAATAGACATTTCAACCCAAGAATCACTGCAGTGGCTATACTTGATACAGGCACTGGGAAGTAACATGGGGTGACACAATGGCAGGGCCTTTCTATGTGCTAGGCTTGTAAAGGCTCCTGGGCCATTAGCCTACTACACACTCGTGAACCTATAAAGGGAATGATATCAGCAGGACTGATAAAGTAGTACAGTGTGTGTTAAACCTATCAAAGCACTTTGTCCTACAAACAGACACACACTTGCCAGATGTGAGAGTAGAACCCCTACCTAAGTAGTTATTTGTACCCTAGTGTTACACAGTTATCGCATAAGCTACAGAGCTTACTGGGTGCTACATAGCTTACTGGGCCGAGAGTTGGCCAAAGGTGCTGATATGGGGAATGATATCAGCAGGACTGATAAAGTAGGGTAGTGGGTGGGAAACATATCAAAATACTTCTGCTTACAAACATACATACTCATACACACACATTTGCTGGATACAGGTGTAGACCCCTGCCAAGCTAGTCATTTGTATTATAGTGTTAAGCATTTATCACATGCATTACTGAGATACAGGGCTAACAGTTGGCCAAAGTTGCTAAGGGACTGACATCATCTGGACTAATAAGGTGCGGCAGTGTGAAGTGTTGTGGGTGGGAATGGCATAAAACTGTTTCACCTATAAACAAACCAAAACACAACTCCCTCAATCTTGCATACACAACTGTCCCACACACACCCTTTTACATTTGCCAGGACTGAGAATAGAACTCCTACCTAACTAGCTATTTGGACTACAGTGTTATGCAGTTATTGCACGTGCCACAGAGCTTATGAGGCTGAAGCTTGACTGAAGGCACTTCTAAGATGACTGATATCTGCAGGCCTTCTAAAGTACAGAAAGGGGAAGTGGACCCAAAAGCTTTTAGCTGTAAACACACACGTTTACCAGGACTGAGATTAGTGCTCCTACCTAACTAGCTGTTTGTACTATAGTGCTATGCAGTTATTGCACACGCCACAGAGTTTGCAAGGCTGAAGTTTGACGGAAGGCACTTCTAAGATGACTGATATCTGCTGGACTTCTAAAGTAGGGAAAGGGGAAGTGTATTGGGTTTGAATGGATCCAAAAGCTTTTAGTTGTGAACATACACACACACACAGACACACACACACACACACACACACACACACACACACACACACACACACACACACACACACACACACACACACACACTTTTACATTTGCCAGGACTGAGATTAGAACTTCTACCTACCTAGTTATTTACACTATAGTGTTATATAGTTATCATACACGCCAGAGAGGTTATGGAGCTGGGTCTAACAAAAGTGACTTCTATGGTGACAGACATCTTCAGGACTGCTAAGGTGCGGCATTGGATCGTGCACTGGCTGGGGAAGGCCTTTTCATTCTTAGATCCTACAACCATTTCTCCAAGTGAATGAGCATGCCCAGTGTGTCCTTCTATAGTACATGTGGGACTCCATTCCAGGGATTGTTGTACTCCAGTCCGGTTTTTGTTACAGCCGTACCTCTTAACCTGTTGGTGCAGGATATCTGGAGATAGCCTATCAAAATGTGGGGACAATGGGCCATACAGTGATTGTGACAATTTCTCTCAGTAATGTATGGGTTGCTAGGGTTACAGGACTTGTTTTGACAGACATCTGTCATATATGCCATTTGACACTGTCATGTATTGTTTCAGTACCACGTGACATAACTCCTCAGATCATCACAGTGATTTACCAGAGAAATACAGGATGGATGATGCACACACCAGCTTTATAGGCCAAATGCTATACATTCTTGCACAATCCAGTCTGCTGAGGGGTGTGCCTACAAGCAATTTACTGTTGGTGCTGTGAAAATGGTCCAGCACCTTGGTGATATATTACAATGGTGGGACCTATGTGCATTTATGTTTTGGCCTGGTCTGATTTTCAGTCCATAGTTGGGTAATATAAGTCAGACAGGATCAGGGTGACAGGCAGACTCCAGATATATTTGTAGGGATAGGATATGTGGGGGGGGGGGTGTCCTGATCAGATATGTTTGCCTATAGCTACCATTACTTTGCATTGAGGTTCTCCTCAATGGTTGGCTGCATTTGGAGGGTCTTGTGTGTGTCAGACTGTTTGACCAGCCTGGAGGTGTGTGTTTGTCACACATATATGTACGGCCTACCTCATTTTGCTTGGATGGCCACATGTTGGGGTCAGGATGTTGCATAGGATGAGTGATCAGGGAGGGGTGTGTTACTCCCCATGGCTGTGGCCCAGGATTCTGTGGGTGCAGACATGTCACCATCTTTCAGAGTTAGGCCTGCCTGCAGTGAGTGCATTCCCATTAATTAAACTCCTAGTCCTGCCTGTCAATTGTACAGAGTATCACAGAATGTCCACATCCATGACTCGTATAGCTTGTTGGTTACCCAAACAAGTGCGGTTTTTAAGCAAAAGTGCTGTGCAAGTCACTCAGAGTTGAAGTCAGATAATGTTAGGTAGTCCAATCTCACCTTCATTTTTACATATGGGTTTGGAGCCGATCCTCGGCTCCGACTCGGTCGATTTTCAAGCTCAAAGACTTCTGGTTGGCTCGTGGCTAAGCAGGTATCCCATGGTGCACCAGTGCAATCCTCAGATCTCGTTTGCCACGTCGACAAATTCGGATGTGCTTTTCTTGGCTCTGGCTAAGGTTTTGCAATTTTCATTATTCTAGTATCTTTTTGCATAGTTATTGAATATATACATTATAGGGCTTTATCTTTATTGTCTTGTGGTTTTTGTGTGACCTTATTAGTGGTATCCTGTGTACCAGTAGTTAGGCACAATTGCACTTTACCTAAATCGTTAGATGTTAAGTTGTCAATCTCGCCTTCATTCTTGCTGGATGGGTTCGGAGCCGATCCTCGGCTCCGACTCGGCCAATAGTAAAGCTCAAGAGCTAATTCCACCGGCTTGAGGCTCCCCTATATCCCACAATGCTAGGCGGTAACTACCCAGATCTCGTTTGCCGCTATAGCTGACGAGGTGCTTTTCTACCGGCTCAGGCAGGTGAGTTAGACTTTTACCTTATTAGGTACTTCTTAAAACCCCTTTTTAATTTTGATACCATAACTTTTTAGTTTAATTAAAAATTTAGATATATCGACCCCTGTTTGTCGAGTCCCTTTTTCCATTCTTCCCTTATCTTGTAGGCCTTCGGCCCCCTTCCCTTCCCTACTCCTTTAGTGACTAAACTAGTTCTTTTTTGTAAGGGCTTGTGTGTGTGTGTTTGTGGCTTTAGCCTTAATAATTTATTTTAATAGTTTTCTGTAAAGGGTGTGTCTGTAGTGTGTTTGTGTGTGTCAGGCACTCCTTTTTGCTATGTCAAAAGACAAGGTCTCAGGCTTCAAGAAGTGTGACCCGTGCTGTCAGAAAATGTCTCTGACAGACGGTCACACTTCTTGTGTGTATTGCCTGGGGCCTTTGCACCTGCAGGACTCTTGTGCTGTTTGTCATGGGTTTAGTCCTAGAGTCCTGCAGGAACGCAAGAATAAACTGATCTTGCGGGGCTTATTAAAGCCTGAAGGCCCCCCAACTCAGTCTGTGTCGGAGAAGCCTTCAAAAACTTCCAAACAGTCGGCTCCAGTTCCAGAGTCGACTGCTGGAAAGACTAAGCCGGCTTCGACATCGGCTCTGGCTGGAGCCGATGTTTCTAAGCCTCATACTATTACCTCGGCTCCAGCTGGAGCCGAGGCTGATAAAACTCCATCGGCTCAGATACTTTTATCGGAGCCACAGTCTAGGAAGAGGTCCAGATCCCCCTCTATCGGATCCGTGCATTCGGCGCCAGGATCCCCTCTTCTTTCGGAACGAAGTCACAAAACTCATTCCTCACGGTCTTCCAGATTATCTGACCATGATTTGCAAAGGGTGATGAGTAGACTTCTCAAGTCCGAGGCACTGGCCCAAATGCTGCATAGCCCGACTTACCAGTCAGTGGCTATTTCCGTTCCCCAATACATTCCTCCTCCGACTCCTTTGAGTTCGGAGCCAGGGCTTGTCGGAACCATGACTGTCGGTGCGTCGGATCCGATACCTTCCATTTCGGCTCCATCGTCTGCTCCGATCTCCTCCCTGGAGGGATCTTGGCGCCGGGCTTCTCTCTCCGGCTCCGAGGGGGCGAGTGGCATCGGACCCTTGTCCGACCCCGCTCTCCCTCTCGGGGCTTCAGCGTTGGTGAGTTCGGCTCCGACATCGGCTTCGGAGCCGTCCCTGTCGGTGCCGGGGGAGATCCTTGTCTCTTCGGAGCGGGGGCCTCAGACCTTGCCTGACAGGGGTGCCTTTGAGGTCATGCGGAGCATGCTAGAACCAGGTTCAGCCCCACAGTCAGCTCCTTCAGCCCCTCCATCTACAGTGCCTGCGGTGATTTCTACTCACCCCCTTGTCTTAGACCGCAGAGAGCCAACTCCTCAAGTTTCCCCATTGGGAATTTCCTCCTCTTCCGAGGCCTCTCCTGACCCTGCAGGAGATCCCCCAAGGAAGAGGCAGTGCAAGAGGAAGCACATTGACTCCCCTGAGTCTATCACCTCTGACACTGACTTAGAGGAACTGAAGTTCCCTCGATCCCCCTCTGAGGATGTCTCCTTTGCTGACATCCTTGAGATCCTGAAACAGAGGGGGAACTGGCCAGCCCTTAACCCTTCGGAGGATGAGTCAGTGTATCTTGAGGCGTTTGGCTCTCGCCCTTCTACCTCCTGGGTGTCCCCTCCCTTTGACCCTCTTATGGAAGTGGTGGCAAGGAAGGCTTGGACGGCTCCTGACTCAGTGGAACCCACCCCGAGGAGACCATCCAAATTTATTACTGCCCCCAGAGACAAAGATTTTTTATCCAAAGGTGTCCCTGTTGATGCCATGGTGGTGGCTGCGGCCACAAAGAAGGAGTTAGCTGATCCTTCGGTTCCTGTCCATCCTCCTAATAAGGAATCTAGGACCATGGACAGGTACGGCAAGCGGATGTTCTCATCAGCGACCTTTTCAATGTGGTCGCTGAACTATTTATGCCACTTCACTCTTCTCCAGAGAGATTTACTCAAGGATATGGGTGAACTGATAAAGGATCCTACAGCTGAGGGGTTCAAAGACACAATGAACTCCCAGTTGGCAACCCTGAATTCCATCGTTAACTTCTCCATGCGGCTGGTCTCATATGCAGCAGATGGGGCGAGTAGAGCCGCAGGCACAGGTGTTGCCTTACGACGTCACGCCTGGATGCGGCTATGCAACTTTGCGGACCCTTTCAAGGTGTCCTTCACCAATTCTCCCTTTGATGGATCATCCTTGTTTGGTCCACAGGTGAAGGATACATTGACCAGGTGTGAGGTAGAAGGTAAGACTCTCTCTGCTGTAGGAGTCCGTTTTTCTACCCCTTCTAGACCCTATCCCAAAGGTCAAAGGGGAGGAAAGATGTGGTTCCGCAAACAATCCCAGGGAGTCTCATCTGACGCACAAGGCCGATTCCCCTCTAGAGGCAGAGGGGGGAATAATAATAGATGCCGCCCTAGAGGCAGAGGAGGTCCGCAAAACCAGGGTAGCAGAGAAATGTTCTCTGACAAACCCTTTCAGCATCCCTGAGGGGCTGCCCGGCTGTCCACCTTCGGAGGCAGTCGGGGGAAGGTTATCACTGTACCCAAAAGCCTGGCTTTCCCTTACTCAAGACAAATGGGTACAGTCGATCATATCCGAGGGTTACAAAATTCCCTTTATTCACATCCCATCCCAACCCAAAGGATCCCTTCCAGACGTTCCACCCAGTCTAAGGGAACAAGCAGCATTAGAAATTTCAAAGCTGCTATCAAAAAGAGCTATCCAATCAGTCCCAGCAGACCAGCAAGGATCCGGAATCTACTCCAAATTCTTTTTGGTACCAAAGAAAACAGGGGACTGGAGACCAATACTGGATCTCAGCTACTTAAACAAGTATGTCAAGAAAACAAAATTCTGGATGGTCACGCTACAGTCCATTCTACCCTTCTTGGGTCAGGACAATTGGATGTGCTCGATAGATCTTCAGGACGCGTACTACCACATCAAGATGAACAGACGCTCCAGGAGATATCTCCGCTTCAGGCTGGGAGCCAGTCACTACCAGTTCAGGGCCCTGCCCTTTGGTCTCACTACAGCCCCCCGTGTGTTTACCAAATGCATGGCAGTGGTCGCGGCTCACTTGAGACGCCAAGGATTCCAGGTGTTTCCATATTTAGACGACTGGCTCCTTACCGCCACCACCAGACATCAGCTTCTTCTATCCAGGGACTTCACCATCCAATCTTGCCAAGCTCTAGGCATTTCAATAAATTTCGAAAAATCTGCCTTGTCGCCTTGTCAATCTATTACCTTTATAGGCGCCACCTTAGACACACTCAATCTTTCAGCCAGACTCACAGAGCAGAGAGTGTCAGACATTCGAAAACAAGTTTCCCTTCTCTTACAATGTAACAAAGTCAAAGCCAGACTAGTTTTGAAGGTGTTGGGACTCATGGCAGCAGCTATTCCCCTTCTCCCCTTAGCTCGCTTCCACATGAGGATCCTCCAATGGATGCTGTTTACTCAATGGTCCTTTCAACAGCTCCCGATGTCCCATACCATATTGATAACTCAATCATGCAAGAATCAACTGTCTTGGTGGATCACATCACCTCAAGTTCTCCGAGGAAGACCCTTCACTCTTTCCCCCCCAGTCGCCACGTTGACAACAGACGCCTCCCTGATCGGGTGGGGGGGGCATTATCAGGGCAGGACAGTCCAAGGCACGTGGCAACCTTTCGAGTGCCACTTGCACATAAATGTCTTAGAGATGAGAGCAGTGCTTTTAGCGTTGCAAGCCCTTCATGACTCTCTTCCCACTGGGACTATTGCAATTCAGACGGACAACATGTCCGTAGTGTGGTACATCAACAAACAAGGCGGAACCAGACCATACCCTTTATGTCGAGAGGCACTCAGACTTTGGCAATGGGCGATCTCTTCTCAGCGTTTTCTGATAGCAACGCACATTCTCGGGAAATCCAACGTTATTGCAGACAAGTTGAGCAGGGCAATTCTCATGCCCCATGAGTGGTCTCTAAAGAAATCAGTTCTAGAAGAAGTATTCCTAAGATGGGGCCAGCCTTGCTGTGATCTTTTTGCTACTCCCCAAAACAGCAAGTGTCACGACTTCTTCACTCTCTTTCCGTTACCAGGCCATCCCACCAGAGACGCTCTAGTCCACGATTGGCCCCGGGGACTTCTATATGCCTTTCCCCCCTTTCCACTGATATCTCAACTAATTCAGAAGGCCATCACCTTGAGAGTGACAATGATCCTCATTGCCCCTTACTGGCCTCAACAGATTTGGTTTCCCTTTCTTCATCGTTACCTTTTGGAGCAGCCTTGGCATCTGGACCCAGTACCAGATTTGATAACCCACCAATCGGGTCAGCTGCACCAATCTCTGCTTTCCCTAAACCTCACAGCGTGGTTTCTCCGATTCCAACCTTAGCCAGGCTTCCCTCAATATCTCGCTCGGTCCGCGATTTCTTGATAGCCTCTCATAAATCTTCTACCCGGAAGATTTATAGTAGCAAATGGAAACGTTTTTCCTTTTGGGCAACATCAAAAAACATAGATCCCTTTACTGCACCTATCCAGTCTATTCTAGACTTTCTAGCAGAACTCTTTCATTTAGGATCTTCTGCATCAACCATTAGAGTTCAATTGGCTGCCATATCAAATTTTCATCTTGGTGTATCAGAGTCTAGCATCATGGCTCACAAACTCTGTAAAGCCTTTTAAGGCTTTTTCTCAAACCTCCAATCAAAGATCCCCCGCCTCAATGGGATTTGAACTTGGTTCTGGCATCTTTAATTCTTCCCCCCTTCGAGCCGGTGGTTTCATGTTCTCTGAAGTTGCTTTCTTGGAAGACACTTTTTCTGGTAGCTATAACTTCAGCAAGAAGGGTATCCGAACTCCATGCTCTGTGCAGTCGTCCTCCTTACTTAGTTTTTCACAAAGACAGGGTATCCCTCTGTACTAATCCATCCTTTTTGCCTAAGATTTCTTCTCAAATAAACCTAAACCAAGTTATTGATCTCCCCGTCTTTGTCCTTAACTATTCAAACAGGTCGGAACAAAAGCTACATTTTTTGGATGTTCATCGCCAACTTAGATATTACTTAGACAGGACTAAACAATTCAGGAAATCTGATCGTTTCTGTCATATGCGGAAGGCAAATTGGGCCTTCCAGTTACTAAAGTATCCCTCTCCAGATGGCTCACCTCTACAATTACCTTCATCTATGAAATCAGACATCAAAAACTACCCTCAAGACCTAGAGCTCATTCAACTAGGGCATTAGCTACATCCGTAGCTTTTCAGGATAGGCTGCCAATAGATTCCATTTGTGCAGCAGCCACCTGGGCTTCTCCTCATACATTCATTTCACATTACAAATTGGACATGGTTTCCAGAAGCCGTGCCAATTTTGGTTCCACTGTTCTCAAGAGTCTGTTCCGATAGGCCACCCGGGATAAGGTGCTAGGGACGCGGTCCCATCCAGCAAGAATGAAGGCGAGATTGACAACTTAACATTAAGAAGTTATGTACCTACCATAACGTTCCATGTTAGTTGTCTTCTTCTCACCTTCTTTCTTGCGTCCCACCCTCCTTCCCCCAAGCCTGGACAGACCGACTGGAATTCATTTTATGTTTTTCTTCTGGAAGTTGTCATTCCCACACGTTCTTCCACCTCTTCTATCCTTACTGAGGTCTGCCATTCTTTTACGCAGATTGTTTTGAGGTGGGTTTCCCTACTCCATTCTATGGAGACTAGGATTGCTTGGTATAGCTATCAAACGAGATCTGAGTAGTTACCGCCTAGCATTGTGGGATATAGGGGAGCCTCGAGCCAGTGGAATTAGCTCTCGAGCTTTAGTATTGGCCGAGTCGGAGCCGAGGATCAGCTCTGAACCCATCCAGCAAGAAAGAAGGTGAGAAGAAGACAACTAACAAGGAACGTTATGGTAGGTACATAACTTCTTATTTAGGCAGTTTCACCTTTTTCCTGTTATTTACAGTTAGGATTTACCTAAATTGCCTTGTGGCCTTGTGTGACTAGTATTAGTAGTCTCCTGTATTTCAGTAGTTTGATGCAGTTGTGTTTTTCTTGCTTAGAGAGTTAGTTTGGTGAGTTCACCATTTTAAATCAATAGGGGCTCCTATTATTTTCCTGTCAAGCGATTATTGTTGACTGGTGGTCTTTACCGGGGACCCGCTAAAGTCTTAATTTCTTACAGTTGTTAATTTGCTACCCTTGAGCGTGTGTGTGTGTGTGTGTGTGTGTGTGTGTGTGTGTGTGTGTGTGTGTGTGCGTGTGTGTTGTGCCTTCTTGGTCTGTTTGAATTAGAAGATCCGGCTCTTCACAGGGCTAGGCCCATTTAACTTAGAGGAACTAGTTCTCGTGTTGCTTCCACTGTATTTTATTTAAATTTTTTTTCCTGTGTGACTGAATCTGTCTATTGTTTAGTGGAAAATCTAGTTTTCTATCTTACACCAGGTTAGGCCTGTTTAACTTAGAGGACCTAGTCCTCGTGTAATTCGTCTGCAGGGCTAGGCCGTTTTAGTTAGAGGACCTAGTCCTCAGTCATTCTCTTTCTCTTTCCCTCTGGTTGCTTGTGGGTTGCAATGTGTAAGGATAGCAAGGAGCACAAACCCTCTGGGTTTAAAAAATGTATGAAGTGCTCCCAGAAAATGTCTTTGACCGATGGCCACAGTAGCTGTGTCTACTGTTTGGGAGCCATCCATTTGCAAGAATCATGTTTGTTCTGTCATGCTTTCTCTCCTAGAGTGTTGCAGGAGAGAAAGAACAAACTGATACTCAGGGATCTTTTGAAGCCAACCTTCGAGGAAGCTTTGTCTGGTTCTTCGGCTTCTTCATCTAAGTCTTCAAAGTCAAGATCTGACTCAAAATCTAAAGATTCAAAAAGGCCTTCTCCAGCACTGACTAGTGCTTCAGAGCCACCTGCCAAATTAATAAAAGCTGCCTCCTCGACTACCCAGTCTTTGGAGCCAAAGGAGAGCACTGTGGTTTTGGAGTCAGTCACAGATACTTCGGTGCCGACTGCTGAATCCTTGCAAATAGTTGACTCTGCTTCTCAGAACCGGTCTGTAGAGTCCCTACTGGTCTCTTTAATGGTCAAATCTCCAGTGCCTGCTAGGTCGAGATCCCCAACCTTATTTTCCAGGTCTTCCAGGAGTCTTTCAGAAGAAGATGTGGAGAGGGTAGTACTGAGACTCTTCAAGTCGCCTGCCCTGCCTAAAGTTTTGTTGGCTCCGACCCAATTGGCTCTGGAGCCACTCAAACCAGTCTTGTCTCCATCCGTGATTCCTCCTCCGAGTCATGTTGGTTTTTTGGAGCCAGCGTGCTTGTTACCAACAGAGTAACCCTCGGTTTCAGCTCCACTTGCTGTTGCATTGGAGCCGAGTTTGGCTCCGACACGTTCGGCTCTGTCCGTCATGTCTAAGGACTGAAGCTCTTCTGTCGGCGCCAAGGGGGAGGGTTTGAATCAATCTTCGTCGGTTCAAAACCTTCTCCTCGGTGCATCTGCCAAGATGAGCTTGGACCCTGCATCTATCTCGTAGCCGATGGCTCTGGCTCTGGCACCGTCCTTTGTCTCTTCGGAGCAAGGATGGTCTTCGGAGCTAGAGAGATCTGCTTTTGAGGTGATGAGGAGTGTGCTGTCACAATCTACAGCCCCTGCCAGTGGTACAAGCACTCTTCCCCCCAGGGCTCCCACTTCGGTCTCAGTCTCTACTCTGTCCAGAGACAGCAGAGACCCACAGCCTCGAGCCACCGGCTAGTGGCCCCCACTCTTCAGGGGCATCCCCAGAAGGTCCTTTTGAGGAGCCCCCGTGGAAGAGAGTATGCAAGAGGAAGCATATTGACTTCCAGAATGAGTCTCTGACATTGGACACTGACCTTGATGAGTCGTAGGGGTCCACTAAGTCATCCTCTGATGATGTCTCCTTTGTGGACATTCTAGAGATCCTTAAACAGAGGTGTGACTGGCCCACTATCAACCCTTCTGATGAGGAGTCGGTGTACCTGAAGGCTTTCGGGTCTCAACCCCCTGCCTCTTGGGTGTCTCCACCTTTCGACGAGTTAATGGATCTGGTTAGTCAGAAGGTATGGGATACTCCTGATGCCATGGAGCCAGTACCTAGAAGACCAAATAAGTTCCTGTCTGCCCCTCCTGGAAAAGATTTCTTGTTCTAAGGGCGTTCCTGTAGATGCCGTGCTAGTGGCGGCAGCCACGAAGAAGGAGATGGCAGAGACTTCTTCCTCTGTACATCCGCCAAACAAGGAGTCTCGACAGATGGACAGATTTGGGAAGCACATATTTAGTTCAACAGCCTTTACACTTCGATCCCTGAACTATCTTACCCATTTCACGAGGTTGCAGAGGGATCTCCTCAAGGAGTTAGGAGATTTCATACAGGATGCTTGTCCTGAGGGAGTCCCGGAGAGGATCTCTGCTCAGTTGTCCACCCTAAACTCCATAGTTAACTTCTGCATGCGGCTCATATCTCATGCGGCTGATAGAGTGAGCAGAGCAGCAGGTTCAGGAGTTGCCCTTAGGCGCCACTCCTGGATGCGCTTGTGTAATTTTGTGAAGCCGTTTAAGTCCACCTTCACCAACGCCCCATTTGATGGTTCCTCCTTGTTTGGTTCCAAGATGAAAGATACACTCACTCGGTGTGAACAGGAAGGAAAGACTCTCTGCTGTGGGAGTCCGTGTTACCGTTCCCTCTTGACCATACCCCAAAGGTCAAAGGGGAGGTAAGATGTTGTTCAAAAAGTCCCAGAGGGCCTTTCCAGACACACAGAGTGAATCCTCCTTCAGAAGCAGAGGAGGAGCAAATGGTAGATGTCGCCGTAGAGGCAGGGGCGGTCCGCAATATCAGCAAGGCCGTGGTTCCTTTCGAGGGCGACCTTATCAGCGTTCCTAATGTGGGGCCCGACTGGGTTTCTCTGGGGCCAGTCGGGGGTCGCATCTCTTTGTATCCAGAAGCCTGGCTAAATATAACCCAAGACAAGAGGGTACAAAGAGTTGTTACCAGAGGCTATATCATACCCTTTTCCCTTCCACTGTCTGTTCCCAAGAAGATCCCAGATGTTCCACCCAATCACAGGGATCAGGCAACTGTGGAGATCAACAAGTTGCTCTCAAAAAGAGTCATCCAGCCCATGCCAGCAGACCAGATAGGATCCAGAACTTACTCCAGGCTCTTTTTAGTCCCAAAATGAACCGGAGACTGGAGGCCAATATTGGACCTCAGCAGATTAAACGAATCCATGAAAAAGGACAAGTTTTGGATGGTAACACTGCAGTCGATACTCCCATTGTTAGGGAAAGACTATTGGATGTGCTCTCTAGATCTCCAAGATGCCTACTACCATATAAAAATGGACAAGGCGTCAAGGAGGTATCTGTGCTTCCGGCTGGGAGCCAGCCATTATCAGTTTCGTGCTCTGCCCTTTGGTCTCACCACAGCCCCCAGGGTGTTCACCAAATGCATGGCAGTAGTGATAGCTCACCTGAGACGTCAGGGATTCCAGGTGTTTCCGTATTTGGATGACTGGCTCCTGACTGCCCCCACCAGGCATCTACTTCTCAAAAACAGGGGCACCACCATCCAGCTTTGTGCTCAACTAGGGCTCTCCATAAATTGGGAAAAATCTGCGTTACTGCCCTTGCAATCAGTGATTTTTATAGGCGCAGAGGTAGACACAGTGGATATGACAGTTCATCTTCCCGCCAAAAGAGCACAAAACCTCATCTCACAAGTTCAGTGACTTCTCCCACTTCAGAAGGTCAAAGCAAAGTGGATTCTTCAACTTCTTGGAACAATGGCCTCAACCATTCTGTTAATACCTCTAGCCAGGTTGCATATGAGAATCCTTCAATGGCTCCTGTTCTCCCAGTGGTCATCCCAATATCTACCGCTGAATCACTATTCTGCTGACAGAATCATGCAAAAAGGACCTTCGTTGGTGGATAGCCCTCAACAAGTTGTTCACAGGAGCTCCCTTTTGTGCCTGCCCAACCCATTGCCACTGTGACCATGGATGCCTCCCAGGTCGGGTGGGGGGGCATTATCTGGGCAGGACGGTCCATGGCACATGGCAAGAACATGAGGCTCTTCTGCATATCAACGTTCTGGAGATGAGAGCAGTGCTTCTGGCATTGCAAGCATTTCAGGACCTTCTTCCTCCAGGGACGATTGTGATACAATCGGACAACATGTCTGTCATGTGGTATATCAACAAACAGGGTGGTACCAGATCTTAACCACTCTGTCGAGAGGCCATGTGAGTTTGGGAATGGGCGATTTCTTCCCATCGCTTTCTGGTGGCAACACACATTCCGGGGACAACCAACTTGATAGCTGACAAGCTGAGCCGGGCAATCCTGCTGCCCCACGAGTGGTCTCTGAAATGGGAAATAGTGGAACAGATTTTCCGAAAATGGGAACAACCTTGCTGTGATCTTTTTGCCAGTCCAGTCAATGCCAAGTGCAGCAGTAATTTTTCCCTAATTCCCCCTCCGGGGGAAGCACCCAGAGACGCTCTTGTACACGATTGGCCCACGAGACTTCTCTATGCCTTCCCTCCATTCCCTCTTATCCCCAAAGTGATACAGAAAGACAACCGACTGGGAAGCAAGTTGATCCTCATTGCTCCTTACTGGCCTCGTCAGGTCTGGTTTCCCTTCCTCGAGCCTCTTCTCCTGGATGATCCTTGGATCCTGGACCCAGTTCCAGATCTATTGACCCACATGTCGGGTTCGCTACACACCCTCAAATTGACAGCTTGGCTGATTCAGTTCCATCTCTAGTCAGGCTTCATGATGTTTCATCATCAGTGTCTCATATTCTTTTATCCTCACATAAACCATCAATCAGAAGGCTGTATGACAGTAAGGGAAAAAGGTTCTCTATTTGGGCACAGAAAATGAAAGTGGATCCTTACACAGCTCCCGTTCCCATAATTCTGGAATTCCTTTCAGAGCTTTTTCAGCAGGGATCTGCTGCAGCCATGATCAAAGTACAATTAGCGGCTATTTCACATTTTTATTTGGGATCTCCCAATGTTAACCTTGTGTTGCATAGGTTATGTGAAACTTTCTTGAGAGGAGCCACCTTGCTGAGACCACCTTTACAGGAACCTGTGGCTTCTTATGACTTAAATTTTGTATTGTCCAAACTAACATCCCCTCCTTTTGAACCATCTCATTCAGCTTCCTTAAAGTACTTGTCTTGGAAGACTGTGTTTTTGGTAGATATTACATTAGCCAGACGTGTTTCTGAGCTACATGCCTTGTCTATTATGCCACCTTATTTAGTCTTTCATAAAGACAGGGTTTCCTTACATACCAATCCTTCATTTGTTCCCAAAGTTTGTTCTTCTGCCACATTGAACCAGTCCATTGAGCTTCCAGTCTTCTTTCCCAATCATAGCAATGCAGCGGAATACCGTTTTCACCAGTTGGATGTTCACAGACAGCTGCGTTTCTATTTGCAACGGACCAAAGAATTTCAGAAGTCAGACCAGTTGTTTGTTTCCTTTTCTGATTCCAGATTGGGCTTACCAGTTTCTAAGGTGGCATTGTCTAACTGGATTTCGAGTTGCATAGCTTTCATATACAGCTTGGAGGGCAGACCCTTACCCCACAGGATCAAGGCTCATTCTACCAGGTCTCTGTCTACCTCTGCAGCTTTCCAAGCCATGGTACCAGTTGATCATATCTGTGCAGCAGCTATGTGGGCTACCCCTCACACCTTCATTACTCATTATAAGTTGGATTTGGCTTCTAGGGATAGAGCATCCTTTGGCTCCACGGTGCTCAGGAGTATCTTCCAGTGAGCCATCCAAAAATAACACGCTAGGGACGCTGTCCCATATGTAAAAATGAAGGTGAGATTGGACTACCTAACATAAAGAAGTTATGTACTCACCATAACGTTCCATGTTGGTAGTCCATCTCACCCTTCATTTTTACCAACCCTCCCTCCTGCCCCCATCCTGGAAGATCTGGAGGTAATATTATAAATTTCTTGGTTGGCGACCCTTTAGTATTGGTTTGTTGGTTAAGCGTTTCTTTCTATCTTTCTATTGCTAGTGAGCAGCAAACAGGATCTGGGGATTGCACTGGTGCACCATGGGATACCTGCTTAGCCACGAGCCAACCAGAAGTCTTCGAGCTTGAAAATCATCCGAATCGGAGCCGAGGATCGGCTCCGAACCCATATGTAAAAATGAAGGGTGAGATGGACTACCAACATGGAATGTTATGGTGAGTACATAACTTCGTTTTACTGGCAGTTGACATTGCAGTTTCAGACTTCGTACCCATCAGACATTCCATGCTAATACAAATCATTCTGTCAACTTTATAACATTATTAGAGCAGTATTTCACAGGTGTCCTTCTCTCTGGACCTTCATCAGCCCATTATTCATGGCTTTGTCCAGATTTCTGGTTCTCTGAGGCTGGCAGGTTTGCTCCTAGCAGTTATCAGCATGGCCTTTCTTTGCATTTTGTGTACTTTGTTATGTCGGTGTTATGGACCCCATGACACTCCCTAAAGGGTACTGTGGGTGAGGCATAGGCATTCGCCAGAGGCCTGTAGGTCAGGTGTGACAGATGCAAGCCATCTGTAGCAGGGCAGTGCATTTTGATGATCATATGTTCCCAGGCTGCCAGCAGGAGACACCCCTGGGATGGCACCAGTAAGTTGACAGTGGGGTGTTACTGACAATTGCTTTCTGTTACTATTGCGTCATCACTCTGAGTGACAGCTGGATGCTGCTTAAGGCTAGGAACATGTTACTGCATTTCTATGGGACTATGGGGGGGGGTGGCACAACTGTACATGATACTCATCTGCACAGACTGTGCTGATATTTGCTTAACATTTTGGTCCCATTTAGCATAGTGGTGTGCCCTATCTTTCAGACTACAGGCATAACAGTATCAACCACAGGTCAGATTGTTCTGGCATAGACATTTGTAGTTTCAGACTTCTTACCTTTCAAAGCCACACTGCCACTGCCAGATGTGCTGTGATATCACTGTGTAAAAGTCTGTGAGTGGGGATTTTATGGATGCCGCCATGTGGGGGCCTTTGCTAGGCATTTCTGTATAGTTTTCTACAGCTAATCTGCTGTGTGGGGTTGGTGGTGGTGGGTGTGGGACCCCCACTTTGACATCCATGCATGTGACCTATGCCCCTCCCCAGTTTTTTGGCTCACCACATACTGCAGTGGTATTTGTCAACTAGGGTGGTAATGCATGGTGTGGGTAGGGCAGTACTGGGGATACACTACCTGCTGTCCCACAGAGCTGTCAGTTGTCTGCTGCTATCCCAGTTAGCCACCCCATTCCCTTACATGCTTGATCAGTACCATAGATATGCTATCAGAAAATTCCACTCCATTAGTTTATTTTGTTTCAGAGACTGGCTTACCTTGTGCCTGTAGCTGTTGTGAGGGTTGTGCTTGAGGGCTGACTTTGTCGGATGCACGCAATACACTGCCTGTTCATGGTCAGGTATAGGTAGTGTGATATTTGGCATCCATTTTACTGTGTGTGCGAGTCAGAGAGAGGGAGATATCAGTCCCTGGGGCCCTACAGTATCAGTGTATGTGCTATGTGTTGCCTCTTTGCCAAGGCCAGGGCATACTGGGCACGCCTCCGTCTGCCTACATGGGAGGGCTCAGGGTGTTCCTCCGCCGAGTCACTGTGTGCCTGTGCAGGCCTTGGCAATGGTGGGGGGCTGTGTGGCCCTTCCCTGTTTTGTTCCTGCTGCAGCTGTTTCTGCAGGATCATATTGTGTAGCATGGCACATACTATGAACATGTGTGCACAAGTGGCTGGCGAGTACTGCAAGGCTCCACTGGATAGGTCAAAGCAGCGGAACCATGACATGAGCATTCCAAACACATGCTCTATAATGATCCTGGTTTGTGCATGTGCCTCATTATGGCATTCTTGTATGGGTGTGTGTACATTTCTGATGGGTGCCATCAACCACGGCTGCAGTGCGTAGCCAGCATCCCCCACCAGCTGGCCATATGGGATGTCCCCACTGGCAAATGCCCAGTACAGCTGTGATGAATGCCAGATGAGGGAGTTGTGATAGCTTCCAGGGCTGCCAGCACATGCGTTCATGATAATACCCCGGGCATCGCACACGACCTGGCAGTTGATGGAGGGGAAGCCCTTGCAGTTTATGTAGACCCTACCCCATTCACCAGGTGGTGCTTTGATGTGGATGTGCATGTAGTCTGTGGCACCCAGTACCTCTGGTAGTCTGCTACACAGTGAAAGAGATGCATATTGCTGGTCCTCTCCTCATGGGTGCTGGGGAAGTGAATGTGCTGTGCGGCATGTGTTCACATGGCATCCAGGAACTGGTGGAGTATCCTGGACGCAGATGCCTGTGAGACCCCCATGATATCCCCAGGTGGTCTTTGGAAAGTACCTGGAGCTAGTATTCTTAAGGCTACACATACCTTGGTATCCACTGGGATGTGTTCCCCTCTGTTGTTTCTGGCTCTGAGGCAAGGCCGGCACAGCTCAAAAAGTTGCTGAAATATGTCCCTGTCTGTCCTGTATCGCTCTACTATCTCCAGATCATGTAGCCCCTGGTAGGATACCCTGGATCTGCACACTGTTCTCCTTCTCCTCAGTCTGAGTTGGTTATCAGCATTTTCTTTCTCACCACCCTCAGTCTCTAGCACATGCTGATAGATCAGAGCATCAGCAGCCCCTAACATGTTTTGTTAGATTTGTCAGTTTAAAATTCCCCCAAATGTGTACACCAGTGGTGTATAGTTTGTGGGAAAAAAACAGACTGAAAGGTGTTTGCATAGTTTATAGTAGTGTGCTGGGCTGCTGCCTGAGTAATTAGCTGATTCTAATACATTCCACCTGCCAGCTATGCTTATTCTCCTTGACTGCCTTCCTTCTGCAGTTTCTCTGCCATTTTCTCCCTGTTTAAGCCCTGATGCATTCCACACATTCCCAGTGCTCAAATATCAAGAGTTCTGCTATCCCCTGTGTTTCTTTTTTTTTAATGTTTTCGGCCCGCTGCATGCCGTGTACACCCGTTTAGCTAAAGTAAATAGTTTTCAGCAGAACTGGCCCTTCCTAGATGCAAACATTCTCTGCATTTCATGGAATAGGGAAATACAGCCTCAGGCACACCCTCTGCCTTAGCTGTGCTTAGCTAAGGGCAAACATGAGCCACTGAGCTCCAATGTGCTTACAGCATTCATGACACACCCCCTTTTCATGTTAGCTGCTCCTCATGTCTATACCATGGTGTTGGAGCACCTACACAGTTAGGTGCAGTCTGACACTTTGAAGAAATTTGTGATTCAGTATAAATCCCCTCATTTGGATATCCCACTGCCTTACTCCTGAGTTACCACACTTACACTGAGCCTTTCCCCTTAGCAACCACAATTCCCTAGTATTTTCATTCTGCATGCCATTGACTATTATGGCAAAATGCAGATTTCTCTCAAACTTGATTTTTTCCCATTTGTTTGTATTTTTGGCACAATCCTGTTTGCTCGTCGCTGCCCTATGCTTAAACGGCCGAGATTGGCCCCCCAAAAAACTTATTTTACAAAAAATAAACTATTTTTCATGCCAATGGCCATGTATTTGGCCATTGGCATGCCTAATTAAGGGACTATATGCTTTCTTTGAGACTGTTGTGCCTCCGTTTTCTATTTTGCAGAAATGTATTCGGCTAGTAGCCGAATACATTTCTGCACCCTACACTGTTCCTGCATGGAGACCTACCTACTTCCTGAATCGTTAATCAAGCTCATTTGCATGGTTTTCACCAGCAAATGAGCTGATTAGCATACTGGAGGGATTTCCATGCAGGAACAGTGTAGGCAGGCTCGTGCACATCAAAACAGCACATTCCTGGATCTCTCGGTGGTCATATTCCATGCAGGAGCACCTACACTGCTCCTGCATGGAGATTTCAGCTTCGTGAATCCAGAGGAAAGTCCACTATCTGATCTAGAAGACTTAAAACTCTGGAGTCTTCTCATCTGAGGGAAAAATGACTGCCTCGATGTTAGTGGAAAATGGGTCAAGGAGGAAGAGGAGATCCTGTCTCAAAAAAGTTGTCTTTCACTCACAAACCTTATGCAATAAAAATAATAAAGATCAAGATGTCAAATAGCTGCTAATAGCACTCTAATGTACAGTGCAGAGAAGACATTAGGAGACTAGAAAAGAGGATAATATCACAAAGCCCTTTTCTGTCTGGGTTTTGATTGTTTTAACCAACTATAAAGCTTTCACTGTCTGCATTGGATTGGGCCTGCAGTGTACCAGCAATCTGGACAAGACACCAAGAGACTGCAGAGAAGGAAGAGAAGACCACAAAGCCCTTTTCCATTGTGAATGATCAGTTACACTACAAGTACTTGAGCAACTTTCTAGGAGTGGGTCTGCATAGTACCAGCCTCTGGGTAGAGGAGTGGCTTCCTAGTACCAGCTACCTGAGCTTAGCTTCATTGAAGAATCAGAGTTCCTTATTTTGATTGACCGGCTTCTTAGTGGGCATAGGCTTGATTTTGATTAAGTGACTTCTTTGGGGTGGAGTTTTACAGACTTCATATAGCTAGAGGTTTGCACAGTTTGGTACTCTTCACTGTTTAGCTACTGATAGTGCTTTAAGGCACAATGTGAAGAGGGCTATGACTTCTGCAGGGCCAGAGCCTTACAGACTGTACATTACCCTTTTGGGTAAGTGACAGGTAAAGCCAACTCTACATCTTTTTTGTTGTGGATTTTATAAATTTCACTGCCTTTTCTGTGTCTCATTATCCGATGGATTGATCCACTGCTGTGATAAATGTTATTGTATGCTTGAATTCAGTACATTTCTCATATGTGTCCATTAGCCTTTAACTATTGCATTATAATTGAACCAGATTTGTGTGTTTATTGATTTATTAATTGCTTTATTAACTGAATGTCATTTTAGTACTTTGTACCTATATATTATTGGTTTATTAATTGAACCCCATTTTTGTGCCTATATAGCCTATTCATTGTCTGTCTTGGTATTTAGTCTGTGTTCAGTCTTTGGCTATTTTTTGTTTGTCTGCTGTTTTTGTCCAGTGTTCTTATTACATTTGCTCACTTGTTAATAGTGTTAATTACTTGTGCTGGTGCCTAACTATTGGGTACTTTACCACTGCTGAATAACTCAGTATGATTTTTTTCGCTCTCTCCAGTCATACTAATTATTAATATTCATTACTATTGCATGATGAACTTAAACCACCCAAAGTGGCTAACCCTGAGTTACTCCAACTATAAGTAGTTTTTTTCAGCCAATAGATCACTCTACCTCTCTAGCTACCAGTTATGGAACCACACACTGTTAATTATTTTTCCTTGGCAGTCTAATCTCTCTAGGCATCCTGAGGCAATGCAGTAACTGCAACATGTTTACTGATAATATTTTTCTAACTCAAAATCCATTTGCAAGAGATATGTTTAAATATACAAACCAGAAACAGATATGTTAGATCAAACTGGAAATAGATATGTTAGATCATGTCAGCAAACAAACTCACGCATACAGAAATAGTCAAGGAAAAAATACTTAAGTTCCCTACAGCACAAAATAGGGCACTATTGCCACACATGGCTTTATACTCACATAAACCCATTACTCACATAGGTAGACCAGTATCCATGCCTACTATGACACATTGGCACATGTGGTAACAAGGAATCATCAAACCAAAAAGGCAGTGCCCCTAAAACAGATGGAAGCTATAGCTGAAGTAGATAATTAAAATAAATATTGTAATTATAGGTTCATAGGTGTGTACTAGGCTAATGGCCCTAGAGCCTTTACAAGCCTAGCCTATAGGATTACCCTGGCATCGAGCCACCCAACCTTAGTTCCCAGTGCCTCTATCAGGTAGAGCCACTGGAGTGATCCCTGGGGTGAATTTTCTCCTTCCCATCAAGATTTCTCTTGAAGAGGGCCAGTGAGGTGCTCTGTTTGACTTGTATGGGAAGTCTATTCCATAGCATGGGGAGTCTCTGGGTTATGATCCTGTCCCTCCAGCATGTTCTCTTGATTGTGGTAATGAGGTTGAGGTCTCTGGAGCATGTGGTGCAGAAGGACTGGAATTTCTTTAGATGTAGCATTTCTAACAGAGCTGGTTAAGACATGGCTTTGTAAGTCAAGCAGAGATCGCCTCTAAGTAGGTGATATGAGACAGAGAATAGTTGGAGTTTTTTGTGTCTGTCCATATAGGACAAGTGTTTAATGCCTAGGATCCTCTTTGTGAGGTACTTTTGTGGCCTCTCCAGTTGTTGCAGGTGTCTATTGAGGTGCATGCCAAATGGGGCATTGTACTCGATGACTGGCCTAATGAGGGAAGAGTGGAGGAAGACAATGACCTCTTTCTTCCTGGATGCAAAACCCTTAGTAATGAGATGTACCACGTAGAATGGACTTTCTAACCACAGTGGCAATGTGGTGGTCAAAAAAGAGGTTGCTGTCAACCTGTGTTCCCAGATCTTTTATAATGCCTTCTGTGTTCAGTGGACTGCCATCAATGTGGTAATTCATGGGAACCATTTTTTTCCCAAAGGGGATGATGACTCATTTTTTGGCATTGAACTTAAGGCCATGGTTCTGACACCAGTCGTTGGTCTCAGTGAGGCCTTTCTGTAGGATGTCAACATCACCTGAGTAGTTAATAATAGCTCCCAACTTGCAGTCATCTGTGAATTTTGTCAGCCAGAGTCCCTTCATGTTGGCCTGGACTTTAGAGAAGTAGATACCAAACAGGAGTAGACCCAGGACCAGACCCAGTGGAACTGCACTCGTGACTGGTCAGCAATGTGACTTGGAGTCAGCTACTTTCACACTGTAGATTCTGTCATGAGCCAGTGTGCAACCCACCTAGTGATATAGGGGTTGATGCCTAGCTTAGTGAGTTTTTCTATGATTCCTGAGTGGGGAATGGTATCAAAGGTCTTGGCCAGATCAAGGTAGGCTGTATGAACCATCTTGCCTTCATCGACAGCTCTGGCGACTGACTCAAAGAAGTCGACCAGGTTGAGCAGGCATGATCTACCCTTCACAAAACCAAACTGTGTGGGATCCAGAGTTTGGAGAGTCCCTATATCCTTGTTTATATATATATATATATATATATATATATATATATATATATATATATATATATATATATATATATATATATATATATACAGGTGACTCTATTGTCACTCATGCAGACTCTACACTTGCCAGACTGGCAAAGAGCAGGAGCAGGTGTTCTGAGAGACAGCCTTACAAGACTATCTGCAAATATACAGAGCTGAGTATATTTTTCTTTATTATAGAGTTTAATTGTTGCTTAGATAGCTGTTGTCTCCCTGTTCTGAGAGACTGATCTGCAAATATACAGAGCTGAGTATATTTTTTGGCTTAATAGTTGTACTATATTAGTGGTTGCTCAGATCTCTGCTGAAACTGTCTTCCCACCTCCATTTTCTGCCTTGTCTTCAGCTGATATAACTGTTTTTTTATAGCTTGTGTGTTACCTAACTCAAGGTTCCCTTAATCTGACCTGTTAATAACAGCCTGCTTTTAAATTGGAACCTGTGTTCTGAGAGACAGCCTTACAAGACTATCTGCAAATATACAGAGCTGAGTATATGTTTCTTTATTATAGTTTAATTGTTGCTTAGACAACTGTTGTCTCACTGTTCTGAGAGACTGATCTGCAAATATACAGAGCTGAGTATATTTCTTTTGGCTTAATAGTTGTACTATATTAGTGGTTGCTCAGATCTCTGCTGAAACTGTCTTCCCACCCCCATTTTCTGCCTTGTCTTCAGCTGATATGTCTGTTTTTTTATAGCTTGTGTGTTACCTAACTCAAGGTTCCCTTAATTTGACCTGTTAATAACAGCCTGCATTTAAATTGGAACCTGTGTTCTGAGAGACAGCCTTACAAGACTATCTGCAAATATACAGAGCTGAGTATATTTTTCTTTATTATAGAGTTTAATTGTTGCTTAGATATCTGTTGTCTCACTGTTCCAAGAGACTGATCTGCAAATATACAGAGCTGAGTATATTTTTTTTGGCTTAATAGTTGTACTATATTAGTGGTTGTTCAGATCTCTGCAGAAACTGTCTTCCCATCCCCGTTTTCTGCCTTGTCTTCAGCTGATATAACTGGTTTTTATAGCTTGTGTGTTACCTAACTCAAGGTTCCCTTAATTTGACCTGTTAAAAACAGCCTGCATTTAAATTGGAACCTGTGTTCTGAGAGACAGTCTTACAAGACTATCTGCAAATATACATAGCTGAGTATATTTTTCTTTATTATAGAGTTTAATTGTTGCTTAGATATCTGTTTTCTCACTGTTCTGAGAGACTGATCTGCAAATAGACAGAGCTGAGTATATTTTTTTGGCTTAATGATTGTACTATATTAGTGGTTGCTCAGATCTCTGCTGAAACTGTCTTCCCACCCCCATTTTCTGCCTTGTCTTCAGCTGATATAACTGTTTTTTATAGCTTGTGTGTTACCTAAATAAAGGTTCCCTTAATTTGACCTGTTAATAACAGCATGCATTTAAATTGGAACCTGTGTTCTGAGGGACAGCCTTACAAGACCATCTGCAAATATACAGAGCTGAGTATATTTTTCTTTATTATAGAGTTTAATTGTTGCTTAGATATCTGTTGTCTCAAAGTTCAGAGAGACTGATCTGCAAATATACAGAGCTGAGTATATTTTATGGCTTAATAGTTGTACTATATTAGTGGTTGCTCAGATCTCTGCAGAAACTGTCTTCCCACCCCCATTTTCTGCCTTGTCTTCAGCTGATATAACTGTTTTTTATAGCTTGTGTGTTACCTAACTCAAGGTTCCCTTAATTTGACCTGTTAATAACAGCCTGCATTTAAATTGGAACCTGTGTTCTGAGAGACAGCCTTACAAGACTATCTGCAAATATACACAGCTGAGTATATTTTTCTGTATTATAGAGTTTAATTGTTGCTTAGATATCTGTTGTCTCACTGTTCTGAGAGGCTGATCTGCAAATATACAGAGCTGAGTATATATTTTTGGCTTAATAGTTGTACTATATTAGTGGTTGCTCAGATCTCTGCTGAAACTGTCTTCCCCACCCCCTCCCTATTTTTGGTTTGTAGTTAAATTTGCTGGCTTTTCCAGTGCCCACCCCACTGTAGATTTGATCTAGGGTACTCCCCCAGTCCTATCTCTTTACCGCATTCTACCTAATAAACCCTTTCTACACTTGCTTTTAGTCCTTTTTAATTTAATTGCATTTTTCAAACTGTGTGTGGTCTAATATTGCTATATACTCAAGTGTGCTAGCTTGCACTGCATAAGAATTTTTTTTTACTACTGTTTTTGCTACTTTTCTGTAAAAAAAAAATGTAAGCCTGTTTCCTACCTTTCCTGTAACTAGTGTTCCAGATACAGATTTGCTGTATCCAGGACTGTATGTAAGCTTCTGAGCTTCCCAAGCCTTTCTGTGTTGGAGGGAAGCCTTCTAGCTTATCAGTGGGAGTGGTAAGCATTAGGTAACCTGTCTAGCACATAAGGAGTGGTTCTGGCCCAGAATTTGTAGTTACTGGCCGTTTGGGCAATCTTCCATCTCTCTCAACTTTCTGATTTGAAAGCCTGCATTTGCACTTGTTTCTGTCCTGTAACTCGTCTAGTGCAGATACAGATTCTTAGTTTTAGCACTTAAATTTGCTTATTCATGCTCAGCACTTGTTCAGAACTTGTAAGCACTAAATAAGCTACTAATTACTATAGCACTCAATCTTCCTCATTACCTAGAGGAAAACAGTTTTGTACTTACTTTTCTCACTGGCGTTGAGAAAAACAGCTCTTGTACTCACTTTCCTCACTTATCTAGAGGAAAATAGTTTTTATTCAGGCATGTCCAAGGGTCAGCTCCCAGTGTTCTCCCCTGTCTATCTGATGAATCTGGGCATCTTGAGGCAATGTAGAAATTGCCTCATGTACACAGACAACCCTCTCCTCCTACCACCCAACACTACAAGCTGTGAGAGATGCACTTATCTAGCCAAACTGGAGGTAAAGCTCTCTCCAACCAAGACTGAACCTGACTGTCATGAGGAGAAGGTAAACATTTGCACCACACCACACTCATCACATAGTCTCACTACGTCTACACCAGCAAAATCCACACATAGAAACTCAAAAACATTCGCGGAGGCTCTCAATAATAATCTGCCTAAGCAACAGAGACCTCCAAAGCAGAAACACAAGCAACCTCCATCCCCCAACACAACCCAAATGACACATAGCCCACAGACTCAGTGTGCCACTCAAACACAGCCAATAAGGCAAAACAACATACCCAACACACTAGTCATAGGTGACTCTATAGTCAGGCACACTGATGTCCCACTCACCAGGCTAAACAAGGAGAAGGTTACTGTCAGCTGCCTGTCGGGTGCCAGGATCCGCCACATAATCCACGCACTCAGGTCACTCCACAACAAGTACAAATATGACTCTGTCATTGTCCATGTTGGTGTGAATGTCCTGAGACATACCTCCCTGGACTACATGAAAAGAGACATGGAAGAGCTCACTGATCTTGTAGCCCAGGCAGGTATGACCCTAGCCCTGAGTAGCATTCTGCCATCGCCCAGAATGATACCGCAGTACAATGACAAAATGATTGACTTCAACAATTGGCTAAGCTTCTGGTGTCATTCTAAGGGGATCCAGTATCTATCTGCTTGGGATGACATGGTCAACAGACCACGATGCTTTGCCACAGAAGGCCTGCACCTGTTGCCCCTAGGAATCTGGATACTGGCTAAGGCTCTTGCTGCCCCTATAGTGCCTTTTTTAGGCAGGGTTCAAGTAACAAATTCACCACCATAACAGGAACAAGCAAGCAAAAACTGAGGGTAATGCTACTCAATGCTAGAAGTCTAAATTTCAAAATTCACTCATTCGAGGCACTCCTTAAAATGGAGAACATCGATATCTGTGCAGTGACTGAGACCTGGTTCAAGGCTCCAGAGAGCACCCCTGCACTACCAGACTATAACTCATACCACACGTTTTGGCCATGTAACCTGGACCGAAACACCAAAGGTGGGGGGGTGTCCATATTCATTAAGGATATCCACACCTCCAGGATACTTGCTCAGCATAATGCATCCGAGGTTATCCAAGTGCAAATAACTCTTGGCAAAACTGCAATCCAAATTGTAGCTTGCTACAGATCTCCCACCATGCCCCAGGATTCCCACTCCTCTTTTCTTGATGTACTGGAAAATATTAGGGTTCAACCAAACACTCTAATAATGGGCAACTTCAACTACCCCACCATTAACTGGGAAATTACTCATGTACCAACTCCTTAGCGCAATGCTTTCTAGAATTCATAAACTCCAATGCCCTAGATCAACTTATCCACACCCCCACCAGGGGCAACAATATCCTAGACCTAGTCTTTACCAACATGAGTGACCGGTGGTCTACACCTGAAGTCAACTCCTCGTTGGTCTGATCCGACCATAAGCTAATCACCCTTGATATCCACATCCCACCCCCCATTAAGGAAATCACAGCAAAAAATTTCTCCAAAGCCAACTTCATGCTTCTTAAGACAGAAGTAGTGAACTTCATGACACCCATGCAGATGGACAATACAGTTACAACTGCTGAATCCTACACAAATGCACTCTATAAGCACTTACATGAGTGCATGAATAGTGCTATCCCAAACAGAACCAAGACACTATCCTCCAAAAAAAGGAAGTCAATCTGGTGGTCCCCTGCCATAAACAAACTGTACAACAGAAGGAAGAAACTGTTGCAAAAGAGAGTAAAATCCCATGAGTGGAGGAGCTCTTTGGTCAGCCTCAGTAAGAAGCTGAGATCCCTTATAAGATCCTCCAAAGCTAGCTACGAAAATAAAATTGCCACTAATTCCAAGGACAACCACAAAGCATTCTATAGCTATGTCAAGAATCTCAATGGCAACACCCAGATCTGCTCTGAGTTACAGCACAAAGGCACGAAAATTACAGAACCAAATGATATTGCCAACATCCTGGCAGATAGGTTCAGTGCTAACTTTACCCCACCCCCCACCCCCTAAAGGGCACATATCTGTACAGGAAGAATGCAGAGTCCCTGTAATCACAACTATGCAGGTGAAAGCTGCACTCTCTAAAGCCAAAAACACAGCATCCATGGGACCGGACAACATCCCAGGTTGTTTTACACAAACTTCAGAATGAACTGGCTCCTCACTTAAGCACCATGTTCAATAATAGCCTCGCATCAGGCTTTGTGCCCACTGAATGGCACACAGCAACAGTTATCCCACTCCACAAAGGGGGAGCCACCACTGATCCCAGGAACTATAGACCTATTAGCCTGACAAGCCTGGTCTGCAAGGCCATGGAACGTATCATCATGGAACTCATAAACAAAGGCATTGGTAACCTCCAAACTCTGGATCCCACCCAGTTTGGGTTTGTGAAAGGCAGATCATGCCTCCTGAACCTGATCGACTTCTTTGAGGCAGTCACCAAAGCCGTAGATTAAGGTAAGGTGGTTCACACAGCCTATCTTGACCTCGCCAAGGCTTTCGACACCATCCCCCATTCTGGAATTATAGCTAAACTCAATAAACTAGGCATAAATCCCTATGTCACAAGATGGGTTGCCAACTGGCTCACTGACAGAACCCACACTGTAAAAGTTGCAGACTCCAAATCTGACCTCAAACTAGTGACAAGTGGAGTACCACAGGGTTCCGTCCTGGGACCGCTCCTGTTTGGTATCTACTTCTCTGAAGTACAGGCTAACACAGAAGGCCTCTGGCTAATGAATTTCACAGATGACTGCAAACTAGGAGCCATAGTCAAGTCCCCTAATGATGTGAACATCTTACAGAAGGGCCGCTCTGAGACAGATGCCTGGTGTCAGAGCCATGGCCTCAAGCTCAATGCCAAAAATTGCAGTGTCATCCCCTTTGGTAAAAATTCTGTACCCATGAACTACCACATAGGTAGCAATCTACTTAACACCAAATGCGTGATAAGAGACCTTGGGACCCAGGTGGACAGTAGTCTCTCCTTTGATAGTCACATCACCACAGTAGTCTGGAAGTCCTTCTACGTGGCACACCTCATCATAAAAGGGTTCTCATCCAGGAAAAAAGAGGTCATTGTTCCCCTCTACTCGACACTCATTAGACCCATTATAGAGTACAACGCCCCTTTTGGAATGTACCTCACAAGACATCTGCAGCAGCTGGAAAGGCCACAGAAGTACCTCACAAAGAGGATTACTGGACTCAAACAAATGCTCTACACTGACCATCTCAAAAAATTCAAGCTTTACTCCGTAGCATATCGCCTACTCCGAGGTGATCTCTGCCTAACATATAAAGCTGTGTCAAACCCAGAGCTGTTGGACATGCTACACCTAAAGAAATCCCAATCCCTCCGAGCTACACGCTATAGGGACCTAAACCTTGTCACCACAATAAACAGGACATGCTGGAGGGATAGATTCCTATCCCAGAGACTTCCCATACTCTGGAACAGGCTACCCATCTATGTCAAGCAAAGTTCTTCATTATCACTCTTCAAGAAACATCTTGATGAGTGGATGGGAAATAGGAAATACACCCCGGGGATCACTTCTGTGTCTCTGCTCGACAGTGGCACAGCAAAATAACTTTCTTGGGTGGTGTAAACCAGGGAACCTTGTTGGCTAGGCTTACGTAGGCCCTTGGGCCGATAGCCTAGTACCTACCTATGAACCTATGACAGTTACTTGTTTTTCGGGTGCTTGGATTAGGGATGCCACCAGGGCCCCCCCCGTCCTACAATATCCAAATATGAAGATGACCTTGTTGTTGCTTATATTGAACTGAACAATCTCACATTGTCCATCTTGAAGGAGATGTGAAGCAACATGGTGGAACTCTCATCGTATGCTGTTAAGGAGGTGAAATTCATTGTACTGAGTAATATTCTGGCATCATTTAAACTGATCCCATATATAAATCAACCATAATTGACTTCAGTGATTGGCTACACAAATGGTGTCATTTGGGGGGGGGGGGTGCAGTTTGTGACAGCCTGGGAGAACATGGTAGATAAAGCTTTCTACTTTTTCTAGGATGGGCTGGACGTCTCCTTTGTCAGCTTTCATATACTATCCAAAACCTTTTCCACTCCCATAATGCCTTTATTAGGCAAAGCGAAATTACTAGACATTCCAGCCTAACATATTTCAGTCTGTCAGGTGCCAAGGTATTTCTGCCCAACATAAGAAGCCTAAGAGGCAAAACGTTTCCTTTACCTGGAGCATATACACATCTTCATGCCTACTGAAGCCTGGTTCCAGTCTGCCATAAACTCTCCTTGTATTCTGGGCTTCACCCCCTATCACTCATTTAGGACCACTAGTAGCTAAATCATGTTCAACAAAATTCATTTATATTTATCAGTAATTACATGTTCCACTCTATATTTTCGGAGGAACATATTAATGCCTAAACATGCACCATTAGCTGAAAGTCAAAATAAATATTTTATATTAGCAAACTTTAATTGCCCAAATATCATCTGATCCTCCTGCACAAACCAGCAATTATGTCCAGGCCTTTCTCAACATCATGAACTCCAGATGTATGGACCAATTAGTTACTCTCCCTACTAGAGGCCAAATCCTGATAGACCTTGTCATGGCTAACTCTCCTGTCCTGTGCTCAGTCCCAAAAGTATTCCCTTCCTTGGCTAAATCAGACTGTTTGTACAGTACCTTCATTCTCAGGACAAGGTTGCCTTGTCCATATGAACCACCTACATGCAAGAACTTATGTAAAAACAAACTATCAGATTTTATCAGTCTTTTTGAAAAGCATAAATGGTAGAGTAATGCTAAAACATTGGACATTTACATCTCAGTCCTAACCAAGCAATATTATGACTTTTCAAATCACTATACAGAGAAAACTGTCCCTCCTATCATATGCATAACAATAAGTACATCAAATGTACAATCTAATATAACAGGAAACATAAGCTCCTAGCCTCATATAAATCTTGCCCTCACCTCAGCTCATAAACCAGAAGTTAACCAAGTTACTGTGGAACTCAGAATTTTATGAAAAGCATCAAGGCTGCACATGAGGACAAGCTAGCCACCAACAGTAAGGACACCTGTAAGGCTGTTTTTTTAACTATGTACATTAACTCTGCAATAGTACCTTGCCATATTTTGAACTCCTTGTAACAGTTGCAAAGTGTCTGTCAAACAGAACATACTTGATCAGAATAAATGGTAACCTGTCTAAAAAGAAAAGGTAATTAGCAGTGCACTACAAGGTTCTGTCATAAGCCCTCTCATGTTTGGAATCTAGTTCTCTGAAGTACAGGCAAGTGCTAATACCATCTGGCTAACTGAATCTGCAGATGACTGCAAGTTAAGAAATAACATATAATGTTAAGTTGTCATTCTCGCCTTCATTCTTGCTGGATGGGTTCGGAGCCGATCCTCGGCTCCGACTCGGCCTATACTATAGCTCGAGAGCTATTTTTACCGGCTCGAGGCAGCCCTATATCCCACAATACCATGCGCTAACTCCCCAGATCTCATTTGCCGCTTCGCTGCGAGGTTGCCTTTTTTACCGGCTCAGGTTAGTAAAGGAATTTTCAACAAAGTTTCTATTTTTTGAGGTAATTTATTAGGTTATTTTCCCTACTTTTGTTCCCTATCGATATTATACTCAATAGTGTTTGTTTCGTAAGCCCTACCCACCCCTGTAGGTAACTTTTATAATCAGGCCTACAGGCTTTAGTTTTTCTGTTTACTCACCCCTGTGTGTGTGTGTGTTGTTGTTTTAGTCAGCCCCCTCATCTCCCCCTTGTGTGTAAGTGAGTGAGTGTGTGTGCTGATTGAGTGACCGTCTTTAGGGCAATGTCCAAACATGTTAAGGTCTCGGGATTCAAGAAGTGTGACTCGTGCTGTCAGAAAATGTCTCTGACAGACGGTCACACTTCTTGTGTCTATTGCTTGGGGCCTTTACACCTGCAGGACTCTTGTTCCGTTTGTCACGGATTTAGTTCAAGAGTCCTGCAGGAAAGGCGTAACAAGCTCATTCTAAGGGGCTTGTTAAAGCCTGATGACTCCCCGTCCAAGTCTGGCTCGGGGAAGTCATCAAAAACTGCCAACCCCTCGGCTCCAGCTTCTGAGCCGAGGGCTGGTGTTGTCGAGTCAGCTCCTACCTTGGTTCCGGCTGGCTCTGAGGCAAGCAAAGTGGGTTCCGCTTCGAAACCATCATCGGTGCCGACCCCAGTGCGCAAGCGCTCTAGGTCCCTTTCTTTAGAGTCTGTCAGATCGGCTCCGAGGTCTCCCCTCCTATTGGAGCGGAGTCATAGGACTCATTCATCGAGGTCTTCCAGGCTGTCCGACCACGACATCGAGAGGGTGGTCAGTAGACTCATAAAATCTCAGGCGCTGGCCCAAATGCTTCAGAGCCCATCTCACCAGACTGTGGCTCCTTCGATACAGTTATCCATTCCTCCTCCGACTCATCTCTCGAGTTCGGAGCTGGAGTTCATCGGAACCGTGACCTTGCCCACGTTGGAGCCGATACCCCCTCCTTCGGCTCCGGTGTCGTCGGCTCCGACCTCTTTATTGGTTCCGTCCATGGAGAGGTCCGGGCGCCGGGACTCCATTGTCGGCTCCGAGGGGGCTTCGGCTCTGGTTAGTTCGGCCCCGACATCATTCTCGGAGCCTTCTCTGTCAGTTCTGGGGGGGGGTTCCGGCCTCTTTGGAGCTGGGGCTACCTTTGGTGTCTGATGGGGGAGCCTTCAAGGTGATGAGGAGTGTGCTGGACCCAGTGTCCACTCCAAGGTTAAGTTCTGCGGCTCCTCCCTCTGTAGTGCCTGTTACGGTCTCTGGCCACCCTCCTATACCTGACAGCAGAGATCCAAAGCGTAAGGTACCCAGTTTGGGTGTCTCCTCCTCTTCCGAGGGTTCCCCTGAACCTTCAGGGGAACCCCCTAGGAAAAGAAAGTGCAAGAGGAAGCACATAGACTCCCTCGAGTCTGTCACGTCAGACACCGACTTGGATGAGTCGGAGGGTTCCCCCAGATCCCCCTCTGAGGATGTCTCCTTTTCAGACATCCTGGAGATCCTAAGACAGAGGGGAAATTGGTCCACTCTCAAACCTTCCGAGGATGAGTCGGTTTACCTTGACGCCTTTGGATCTCACCCTTCCACCTCCTGGGTGTCTCCCCCTTTCGACCCACTAATGGAGGTAGTGGCTAGAAAGGCGTGGGCAGCTCCTGATTCAATGGAACCTACCCCTAGGAGGCCTTCTAAATTTATTTCTGCACCAGATGACAAATCCTTTCTCACCAAAGGTGTTTCAAGTTGATGCTATGGTGGTACCACCAAGAAGGAATTAGCTGATCCTTCTGTACCTGTTCATCCTCCTAACAAAGAGTCCAAGACCATGGACAGGTATGGCAAGCGGACCTTTGCTTCAGCGACATTTTCTATGCGATCGCTGAACTATTTATGTCATTTCACCTGCCTTCAGAGAGACTTGCTCACAGAGCTGGGTGAAACAGTACAGGATCCTTCTGCTGTGGGGTTTAAGGACAAAATAAACTCTCAGCTGGCTACCCTGAACTCCATTGTTAACTCCTCCATGCGGCTAATCTCTTATGCAGCCGATGGAGCGAGTAGGGCCGCTGGCACAGGCGTTGCGTTGAGACATCACGCTTGGATGCGACTCTTTAACTTTGCCGACCCCTTCAAGGCGTCCTTCACCAACATCCCCTTTGATGGTTCGGAATTGTTCGGGCCTTAGGTGAAGAATACCCTCACCAGATGCGAGCAAGATGGTAAGACTCTCTCTGCCGTGGGAGTCCATTTTTCCATGCCTTCTAGACCTTATCCTAAGGGACAGAGGGGTGGAAAGATGTGGTTCCGCAAACCACAGGGAGTCGTGCCTGCCGCACGTGGTGAATTTCCCCCTAGAGGCAGAGGGGGGAATAATAACAGATGCCGCCCCAGGGGCAGAGGCGGTCCACAGAACCAGGGTTCCAGGGAATCTTTCCCTGATCAACCCTTTCAGCATCCCTGAGAAGGTGCCCGACTGTCCGCCTTCGGAGGCAGTCGGGGGAAGATTATCTCTGTACCCGGAAGCCTGGCAATCCATCTCCCAAGACACATGGGTACAGAAGATCATATCCGAGGGTTACAAAATTCCTTTCACTTTCCCTCCGGTACAACCGCCAAAACCCCTACCAGACGTACCACCCACACAAAGGGGTCAGGCTCAGCTAGAAATAAAAAAGCTGTTAAACAAAAGAGTCATCCAGGCAGTCCCAGCAGATCAGCTAGGATCCGGAATCTACTCCAGATTCTTTTTGGTACCAAAAAAGACAGGAGATTGGAGACCCATTTTGGACCTCAGCAGGTTAAACAACTATGTATTAAAGACAAAATTTCGGATGGTAACACTGCAGTCCATTCTACCCTTTTTGGGCAGAGACAACTGGATGTGCTCGTTAGACCTCCAGGACGCGTACTACCACATAAAAATACACAGGCGCTCCAGGAGGTTTCTCCGCATCTGGCTGGGAGTCAGTCATTTTCAATTCAGGGCCCTGCCCTTTGGTCTCACCACAGCCCCCCGGGTGTTCACCAAATGTTTGGCAGTGGTCACGGCTCACCTGAGACAGAAAGGATTCCAGGTGTTTCCATACTTAGACGACTGGCTCATTTCCGCTACCACCAAACAGGATCTCATAATGGCCAGGGATTATACTATCCATCTTTGCAACAGCCTGGGTATTTCTATAAATTTTGCAAAGTCCTCCTTGTCGCCTTGTCAATGTATAAACTTTATAGGTGCCGTATTAAACACCACAGAAATGTCTGCAACATTACCACCTCAGAGAGTGACAGACATAAGGCGGAATGTTCAGCTTCTGTTTCAGCCCAGCAGAGTCCAAGTCAAGCTAGTATTGAAAGTGTTGGGCCTCATGGCGGCGATTCTTCTACTTCCATTAGCCCGCTTCCGCATGAGACTCCTTCAGTGGATGCTGTTTTCTCAGTGGTCCTTTCAACAGCTGCCAATGATCCACAACATTTTGATAACACCATCTTGCAAGAAACATCTCTCCTGGTGGATGGTTTCCCTTCAGCTTTTTCAGGGCAGACCCTTTGTTCTCCCCCCTCCAGTTGCCACTGTCACAACGGATGCCTCCCTGATCGGGTGGGGGGGCATTATCAGGGCAGGACGGTCCAGGGCACTTGGCAACAGTCAGAATGCCATCTGCACATAAATGTCCTGGAGATGAGGGCGGTGCTTTTGACGTTGCAGGCCCTTCAGAGCTCTCTTCCCACGGGGACTATAGCAATTCAAATGGACAATATGTCTGTGGTGTGGTACATAAACAAGCAGGGCAGAACAAGGTCCTACCCCCTCTGTCGAGAAGCACTCAGACTTTGGCAATGGGCGATTTCATCTCAACGGTTTCTGATAGCAACGCACATCCCCGGGAAGTCCAACGTCATAGCAGACAGATTGAGCAGAACTATCCTCATGCCTCACGAGTGGTCTCTAAATCAAGCGGTAGTAGACGGAATTTTTTGGAAGTGGGGCCAGCCTTGCTGCGACCTTTTCACAACTCCGCAAAACAGCAAGTGCCTTGACTTCTTCACACTTTTTCCTCTACCAGGCCAGCCCCTCAGAGATGCTCTTGTTCACGTTTGGCCCCGGGGTCTTCTTTATGCCTTTCCTCCCTTTCCATTGATCCCGCAACTAATTCAGAAAGCAACCGCATTGAGATCCAAAATGATCCTCATTGCCCCGTTTTGGCCTCGACAAGTTTGGTTCCTGTTCCTGCACAAATACCTACTGGAACAGCCTTGGCATCTGGAACCCCTCCCGGATCTGTTGACCCACCTCACGGGCAAGCTGCATCAGTCTCTATATTCCATCAACCTCACAGCTGGGTTGCTCCACTTCCAGCCATAGCCAGGCTTCCCCTTATTTCTCCTCCTGTTCGTGATATCATTCTGGCTTCCCATAAGTCCAATACTAGGAAGACTTATGCGAGTAAATGGAAGCGTTTTTCACACTGGGCACAAACTAGATCCCTAGATCCTTTCCATGCACCCATTCATGAGGTTCTAGACTTTCTGGTGGAGCTTTTTCATTCGGGGTCAACATCGGCCACTATCAGGGTACAATTAGTGGCCATTGCTAATTTTCATGTTGGACTCTCAGAAGCAAATATTATGTCCCACAAACTCTGTAAAGCCTTTCTCAAGGGCATCTTGTTGCTCAGACCTCCAGTCAAAGATCCACCCCCACAATGGGATTTGAATTTAGTTCTAACCTCACTAATTCTACCCCCTTTTGAACTGGCAGCTTCTTGCTCCCTCAAACTTCTTTCTTGGAAAACGCTGTTTTTAGTAGCTATAACATCTGCCAGAAGGGTATCGGAACTTCAAGCCTTGTCTGTCCGTCCTCCCTATTTGGTTTTTCATAAAGATAGGGTAACTCTCAGAACAAACCCTTCCTTCCTACCAAAAGTGTTATCAGAAGCAAATCTAAACCACTCCATTGATTTGCCCGTCTTTTTCCCAGACTATACCAACAGCGCTGAACAAAAATGAAATTCATTAGATGTTCATCACCAATTCCGGTATTACCTAGACAGGACAAAACAATTCAGAAAGTCAGACCAGCTCTTCCTCTCTTATGCTGCAGGCAAGAAAGGGCTTCCAGTATCGAAAGTTACTCTTTCCAGATGGCTGACATCTATTATTACCTTGATCTATGAGTTGAGACACAGGCAACTACCCTCTAGGCCTAAAGCTCATTCAACCAGGGCACTATCAACTTCAATGGCTTTTCAAGCAAGGTTACCACTAGATGCCATTTGTGCAGCAGCTACATGGGCGTCCAAACATACCTTTATTGCCCATTACAAGCTTGATCTAGCCTCTAGAAATAGAGCTGATTTTGGTTCCACTGTACTCAGGAGTCTGTTCCATTGAGCCACCCAGGACTGAGATGCTAGGGACGCTGTCCCATCCAGCAAGAATGAAGGCAAGAATGACAACTTAACATTAAGAAGTTATGTCTTACCATAACGTTCCATGTTAGTTGTCTTCTTCTCGCCTTCTTTCTTGCGTCCCTCCCTCCTGCCCCCTAGCCTGGATAGACTCGAGGTTCTGAGTCCTTCCATTTCTGGAGATACAATATGTTGCGTCTTTCATGGTATCCTTAGTGTTACTAGCAGGTAACCTGTACTCATAAAAGAGGATTATAATATTATTATTATAATATTACTTTTTATACTATGTCTTAGCTTCCAAACGAGATCTGGGGAGTTAGCGCATGGTATTGTGGGATATAGGGCTGCCTCGAGCCGGTAAAAATAGCTCTCGAGCTATAGTATAGCCCGAGTCGGAGCCGAGGATCGGCTCCGAACCCATCCAGCAAGAAAGAAGGCGAGAAGAAGACAACTAACATGGAACGTTATGGTAAGACATAACTTCTTATTCCTATGCAGACTCACTAATACTTCAAGAAGGCCTTAGTAAGACAAATACTTGGTGTTGTAATCATAATCTCACCTTAAAAAAACAAAGAAAAATTTAGTGCAGTCATCTTTGGTAACACTAGTGCTCCCAAACATTATCACATAAATGAAATTCACTGTAAGAATAGACACTACAATGCAATATTTAGGAACTATGAGCAGTCCTTACACCAGTATACCACCAGTAATGTCAAAAAGGTCTTCTAACTCTCTCATCTCACCTGTTGTGATTTCTTGTCTAGAACCCAGCAATTCATCAAATTCTACTTTACTGAGCTGTCATTCACCCCATCATAGAATACAGTGCCCCTTTTGGCATGTATACCTCCAAACAGCATTCCTAACTAGAAAGACTACAACATTTTGTAGCCAAAAGAATCCAAGGTTTAACACCTTGCTTGAAAGTTAGAAGTAAATGTGACACTGCATCATTTGGCAGAAGAGAAATACTTTGGTGGAAACAATCAAGCCCCCTCCCCCTTTCCCTTCCTGCTCCAAAGTAGTCAGTCACCACAGATGCTTTGGATTTTGCTTGGGGAGTAGTTTCAGGAGGGATAAAAGTGCATGGGTGTGGAACAGCAAGGACAGATCAAGTACACGAATATCTAGGTGGTGCTTGTCGTAATCAAGGCACTCAACTGTCTGAACCATCTTTGGCCCCAGGGACCTCTTTTAAGTGGTTTCAGACAATGCCATAGTCTTATGGTACATCAACAAGCAAGGGAAAACCAGATTGCACACCCTTTGCAGCATAGCCATGTTAGCTTGGGATATAGCTTCACTGCACAATCTCACTCTACAGGCATCTTCCATTCCATCAGAACAATATTGTGTGGTAGATGAGTTGAACAGGATCAGGGCAAACCTTCACAAATGGAAACTAGATCAGTGGGTCTTCCAGCATTTGATTTGTCTGTGAGGAGTTCCTCAAGTAGACCTTTTTGCCTTCTCTTTGAACATTCAACTGGCTAGATCCTGTATCAGGACACTATGCTAGAAGGCCTGAAAGACAGATGACTTTTCTTTTCTTTGGACAAGAATGTTCCTGTATGCTTTCCCACCCTTTCCACTAATATCTGGTGTACTTCTGAAGATTCAGAACGACTCCCCCAAGATCACTGTGGTGACACCCTTCTGACCTAGGCAATTGTGTTTCTCCCTTCCTTCAGAAATAGCCAGCGGCAAATACCACAGACCAGATCTGCTCACACAACCATAGGGGTGTTTGATACACTCCAACATCAATCATTTTCAGCTGGCTGCCTGGATGGTAAGGTCTTAATTCCCTTTAGGCACCTGTTTACTAAGGATGTGCAGCAGTTACTAATGGAGGCAAGAAAGCCTGCTACTAAAAAATCATACATTAGCAAATGGAAAAGGTTTTCCAGTTGGTGCCAACAACATAACCATCTCCCATTCAAGACTAGTTTTTCTCTGGTTGTACAATATTTGTGTGAGTTACCATCCTATGGTCTTTTTTTCCTACCTATTTCAACTTTCATTTATCAGCCATTTCAGCATGTATGCCCACAGATCCTCCTTTTTCAAGGCAGTCTCATGTCAAAGTGTTGTCGAAATGGGTTTTGCATAAGAGGCTGCCAAGTAAATTGGTGGCCCCTACTTGGTATCTTAATTTTGTGTTAAGAGAAGCTAAGTCTTGCTGTATTTGAACCATCCATTCTTCTTGACTTGAGGTTCTTAACCTGGAAAAAAATGTTACTGATTACTCTGACATCTGCAAGAATTGTATCTGAGTTGCAAGCTCTTCTGGTGAGTGAGCCTATCTTATTTTCCACAGAGACACACTTTCTTTGAGAACTGGCCATTGTTTTATACCTAAAGTGTTATACCAAGTTTACTTTAATTCAAACTATCCATCTCCCCATTTTCTTTACTGAATCTGAAAATGAGGGTGAACGGATACTCCATAACTTGGATGTTCACAGACAACTCAGATACTATCTTGACAGAACTTTATCTCTCAGATCTTTGGATCAATTGCTTATTTCTTGTAGAGGTAAAAAGAAGAGACAACCGGTGTCAAAACAGACTATTTTCAAATGGTTGTCTGAGGCTATTACCTTTTGTTATACTCACCATAACAGATCTATTCCAGGCAGGGTGAAGACCCTCTCTACAAGGGCCTTGGCTTCATCTATGTTTTTTTGGAAAGGGATGAATTCTAAAAATATTCTAGAAGCTGCTACTTGGTCATCTGTACATAGCTTTGCAAAGCACTATAAGCATGGTTCCTCTTCTAGTTCCAGATCAAGCTTTGCTAGGACCATTCTCCGGGGTTCCTGGAATCTTCTCCATCCATCTCCCAAATGTAGTTAGCTATGCTAGTCTACCCATATAGCTAAGGCTAATGTGATCAAAATGATGAACATAGTACAGATGTATAACTTAAACTTGCCATAACAGTGGATGTTCAAATGATCACTGCTGCAGTAGCTGCTCCCTCCCTCCACCCCATTGTTTTTTTATGTGTTTTTATGCCAGTGTGCAGACACTTATGTTATGTTGTTCTTAGCATAGTATTTTCAGGGCCCAGCATTCCTCTTTCTACTGGTAGGAAAGCTCTGAAAGGCTTTGCACCCAAACTTGTAGTCAGCTCAGCTCGAGCTGCTGAAGAGTTGAGGCATGTGGAAGGTGGCTTGAAGATTTGGAAGCTGACCTGCCATTATATCCTTGACAGGATGTAACCCATACAGCTAAGGCTACTGCAGCAGTGACCATTCAAACATCTGCTGTCATAGTAAATTCAGCTTACACAACTGTACTTTCTCCTATTACTCACATGATAGCCTCCTTCCTAGGCATAATAACAAGAATGCTTTCGACATGCCTTAAAAGCATGCTCACAATTGCTGTGCACAGTGGAGAATTAAGGCATATATGGATTGGCAGTGGATTTTACAGTGCCGAGTTGCCAGCCCAACGCCCAGCTTTCAACAAAGGCACGCCCATTCACGCTCACACCTACCTGCATGTCTTTAACATCACTCGACCACGAGGAGGACATGTAGACTCCACACAGAAGGCGCTCCAGCCGAGAATCGAATGGGAAATCCTCTTGCTGGGAGGTGACAATGCTAACTGCTGCACCACTGGGCTCAAGTTTATTTTTTATTGATGATTGTAAATTGGTTTGAATTGGGGATGTGTAGAGTAGAAAGGGCAGAAGGTAGGTTTTGGCTAGAGTAATTTTTGTGGGTGTGCTCAGAAAATGTTTGTTTCTATACAACATGCCGCATTGTTGATGTTTTTTCTTGATACTGCTTTGGATGTAGAGTTCAAATTTAAGATTATTATCTATTATGACTCCTAATAGTTTGGTGTGTTGAACCAATTCAGTTTCAGTTTGCAGTTCTATACCTACTCTCTTACATGTATCAGTTCTTTTAGCTGATGTTATTTAACTCTTTCAGTACTTCTGAAGCCTGCAAGCATTTAACATTAATATCTACAACTTCCTTTTGTAGTCCACATCTTTAGATAAATAGTAAGAAATTTTACTGCATAAAAATGGTCATTAATAATATTTAACTAATCTTTGCTATACTGTGTAATGGCATACAGTATTGTCTTTAATTCAGTTCACTGAGTTGGACTGAAATTTGATAACTCAGTTATTTAAGTCTGAGCTTCTGGTGTGTTCTGGGAAACTGCAATTTCTGCATGAAATATATAAAATCTTGAAACATTTATATATACATATTTACTACTAGAATTGAACTGATCTGATTCTTGTCCTTTATTTGTCTGTCCTTTTGAGTTATTGTATGGGCATAGGGTGAGAGGACCTCTAGATTTGATTTCTGATGAGTGGAAGGATTTGTATGAATCCCACAAGGAGTCTGTTGTGGCATATGTCCTAAACCTGAGGACAAGGCAGAAGCCCAACAGCAGAAAAAGGTCGGGTATGACAGAAATGCTCGAGCTAGGGAGTATGCTGTGAGGCAGCAGGTCATGGTTCTCCTTCCTGTCAGACTCAACAAGTTGCAGGCAGCTTGGGAGGGACCCTTCAAATTGGTAAGGAAGGTCAGTGATGTCAACTACATGTTAGAACTGCTAGGCAAGAGGTAGGGGCACAATTGTACCATGTTAACATAATGAAACGTTACCATGATAGAAAGGCCCTTGTGCTGAGTATTTGCAGTAAAAGACAGAAGGAGTCTGTGGGAGATCTATGGCTACAGGGAGCCAGTCAGCAAAATCCCAAATTACTATGGTGGAGCCTAAGGTTTCAGGAATATGATAGGACAATGGAGCACTGTACTGGGGTCAGCAATGCCAAGCCAGCTGGAATCTTAAGACAGGGAATGGGGTAATGTATTCTCATATAGGTTCATCCCTCTCAAGCAGGGTTTCTCAAGGGTCACTTGAAAAACTAGCTTGCTTCTTTGAATGGAGCGGGTGTCATGAATGGAAATACTGCCATCCCAGCGCTCTGGAATTTTGTAAATAATTATATGTCATATGTCATTTGTGAATATTAACATGATTCATATGCTTGTGTTGCAAATGTATTATAACTGTATGTCATGTAAGATGTTTTGTACAGACGTCTGCTGAAGATGTATTTTACAAAGTGCTGTTTAAAGATGTAACCGCAACATGCCATACTGGAATAACAGAAATGTACCCGCAGTATTGCAACTGTTTAGATGTATATATTTTAACAATGGAAACCGGAACACAAGAGGTTAAGTTCAGAAAAATAGCTGCAATTAGATTACCTAATGACCTCTTAATAAAAGAATGTTTTCTTTCAGTTTCAGTGCAGTAACAGATGCAGTCCTCCAGATTCAGTAATCTTCTGTGCAGGAATAGCTTAGTCCTGCAAGGAAGCGACTGTTTAGGAGCAGCACGGCAGCGTGCCATGCATATTAATGAAGGCACGCTGCCTGAGCTCCTAAACGGACACGGAGTGTGGACAAGTGCAGAGGACATGTCTGAGAGCAGAGCTCGTATAATATACATACCCGCACAGTCAAGAACTGCATTTGAGCTATTACAATGAGCGAGATCACTCATAGGGGGGTGTATACCCCCAGCAACACCCCCTAAGTTTATAAGAGCAATATTTAAAATATAATATATATATACCATATTTTAAAATTTAACTGTAGGTGCGCAGGTTTGCCCATTGCTTAACTACGTATACTGTAGCTTAAATGGCACAAGAAGATAAATCTCAAGATATATGCAAATGAAGCAGTACTGCAATAGTGTAGTGGTCAGAGCATTCGTCTTACGAACAGTCATTCCCCATTCGAGTCTCACTCCAGTACATTCCATTTTCCATGTCAAATCACTTTATGATCAATATATTTTGTTGTATAACCTACTAAATAACATATATATGTGAAATGCAGTACTGCATTAAATGCAGATGTGAGATGTCATTGTAATAATGTTGTAAAATCCACAGATAAACACAAGTGCCCCATACAGTATATGTACACATGAATCAGGGATACAAATTGAAGCTATAATGTGTAATGAATGATAAATCCATAGAGTGTCCAAATACACCATCTTCCCAAGAACCATGTTACATTTCTGTCTAAATTGGTGTGGGGGTAAGCGGGAGTAAGCACTATTAAGCAGTAGTAAGTGGGAGTAAGCATATTTAAGCAGTAGTAAGCAGGTTTAAGCCTGTTTGTTCGGGGTAAGCAATGCGCATACAGGTTAAGCAATATTGAAGCTAACTCTCTGTAAGCATATTTAACCGGAAGTTAGCATTGCTTACCTTTATGCAAACCCACACAAACCCACTTACAATTGCTTAAAAGTGCCTTAATCACTCTGTATACAACTGCTGTTCTGCCCAGCAACAAAATAAACAGCCCTTGCAGGACTTGAACCCAGGATCCTGTACACTGTAGTCACAGTAGTTAACTAGTAAGCCATCACAGCAGAGCATAAAATTGAGCTATCACCAAACAGATCCTCACTATAAAAAATCAAACTTAACACTTGAAAGGAATGTATATACAGTTTTATGTTGTATAACCTACTACATAACATAAATATGTGAACTGGAGTACTGCATTAAGTCCAGATGTGAGTTTCCATTGTAATAAAGTGTTGAAATCCCCTACTAAACACAAGGAACCCATACAGTGTACGTACACATGAATCATGGATACCAAACACATATACAACATGTAATGAATAATAAATCAATGCCAAACAGAAAATAGTATGCAAATTAAAAATTAAGCAATGCTAAGCATTGCACAGCCCTACTTACTAGATGTAAGCAATGTGTAGACCAGCTAAATTAGTTTGCCCATTGGTATACATGTTTAAGCAATGCCAACCTTAGGTAAGCAGGTTTGCCCATAGCTTAGCATTTTCAAAACCGTCCAGTCACGGCAAAGTGTGGGAAATCGGCCCTATTTAAACCCAACAGGTGGGAATACATCTCATAACTGGTTGCAGCTTCCTCCTGTAGGCACTAAGACTGGTGTGGGAGAAGGAGTGCGCTTTTGGGTGCAGCGCTGGGGCATCCAGAAGTCCAAAGTCATGGCAGGATTCCTTGTTAAAGACCATGACCAGAGACTGCTGCAGGGCCAGTACCAGGGTTCCTAATATAAAGCGGAGCCTGGGACCATCTCACCCATGACCTCACCAGTGCCACTGGCATACCCAACCAGGCTAGAGGAAGGTTCTAAATTCCACCAGGATTTGATAGCCCTGTTTGATAGACATGGGAATGAGTTGTTAAACCTAATTAGTGTACATTATCAAGAGACTATTAATGAGTTGAATAAGGAATTATCCATTTTAGATGAAGAGATAAAAAATGATGTTTGTTTCCCAGGGTATAGATTTGAATATGAAAGGTCATATACTAGTATTGACCACTATATAACAACGATTACCTCAACTAAAGTCAAAAAATTACAAAGAGACATTAAGGCTTATAAGGATGGTGTAGCATATCCAAAATCCCCTAAGTCTCAGGGTAATTTTCTGAAAATTAACCCTAACCTACCAAAACATCCACTGAGGCCCTGTGGAGAGGGCGATATAACATCAGTTATGGAGCAGAACAAGGGGGCCAATCAAGAGAGACTGAGTCTAGAAGGAGTGGATGGAGCAGGGGAGCAGGGAGATAATATTGATAATCCAAGTCAGTTTGATACAGGGTTGGTCGGGGTAAATTTTCAAACACAAGCCTCGTCTCCTCAACAAACATCGAGCAGAATAATGAGAAACAAATACAAATTGAGGAAGAACTGATGGAAGATGTTAGATTTCCTAATACCCGATCAAATAAACCCTTTGAAGTGATATATAACACAGGGAAGGACTTCAAAATATATAATTACTCAAATTTAGTTTTCTCCCAACCCCTTGTTGACATTTTAGCCAAGGGCTTAACTTTTATACCCTCTAGACGTGCTAGTGTTGATAAGTCAATTTTAGACCTCAAACTCTTTGTGAGAAAGCTGAACTTGGCCCTTTTATTGGGAGAGACAGTCCAACCAAGGCCTATGTATCACATTCCAAGTACATATAATCCACCTTTGGCCCCTTGCTTTGGAGTGTTTGAACACATGTGTGATGTGGACATTAGGAATTTGCTTAAGTGTAAACGACAGACCCACTTCAACATTTCCAAGATTGAATTGGACTCATTGGAAGCTCTCAGTTCTTCTTCTATCAGAATAATGAAACCTGACAAAGGAGGTGGATTAGTAGCTATGGAACAGGATGAATATATAGATAGACTTTTAGCGATACTTTCTACAGAGACTTATAGAGAAGTATCTAAGAATGAATTGAAAAACCGTGTGCGGTCATACTTTGAAGACATGTTCATTAGTGGGTCTCTGGATATGGATATTTACAATTTTATTTCAGTACCCTCACCACACATTCCAGCATTATTTGGGAATCCTAAGATTCATAAAAGTATTGGTGATCCCCCTATGTGCCAATTAGTGAACGCGAGGGGTAGTATTACCTATGCAGCAGCGAAGGTAGTAGACACCATCCTCAAACAATATGTATCGCAGGTACCACACATAGCCAGAGATTCTTGGTCCTTTTTGGAAAAAGTTGGACTAGCTACCTTTGAAGGAAATGACTATTTTCTGACCATCAACGTCATTGATTTATATTCTTCAATTCCCCATGAGGTAGCACTTGAATGGATTCAATTGGAGATGATTTATTACCAAGCTCCATCCAAAGAGATAGCTATGGTGAGCGAATTGTTGAATATTATTTTGACATGTAACTATTTCACATTCAATAACAGATGGTTCCATCAGTTGATTGGTGTTCCTACGGGGTCTCCGTGTGGAGCCAGTGTAGCTAATTTGGTCATGTCTCATTGGGAAAGAACGTTTGCCTTTCCCAATAATATTATTCAAGAGAAAGTCGTTCTGTACATAAGATTCTTGGACGACATTTTTATCTTGTTTAATGGCTCATTGAAAGAAGCCCAAGACCTAGTGATCGGCTTCAATAATTCGTCTGACTTTTTGAAATTTACTTGTACAATAGACATGGAGAACATATCCTATTTGGATGTGGAACTTTATAAAGACAGAAGTCTAGGTCAGTTTGGAGCCAGAATCCATCGGAAATCAACTTTCTCTAATTCTTATCTACATTATGATAGTGACCATCTGCTTCATCAGAAAAAGGCTATAGTCAAAGGACAACTTGTAAGAGCAGCTAGGATGGTGTCAAGGGATAGTGAATTTTTGGAAGAGTGTGATTTCATAGCCAATTTATTTCTGGATCGAGGTTATCCAGAAACCTTGATTGATGAGTTGTGTTTTGAAGTTAAGACCAAGAGAGCTAATGGCTATTTTTCTTCTATCTTGAGTCATGTTGTTTCTGAATTGAGTCATTCACCATCATCTCTACGCTCTGATTTTCAGGGAAACATGTCCAGGTCCAACTTTATTTTAACTTTTAATACAGATGCCAATGACATAGTTACTATAATTAAGAGGAACTGGCGATTACTATCCCCTCAGTTACTTGGAGGTCCAATTTTTGATAAAGCCCCATTGATAACATACAGAAGGGGCCCTAACATCAAAAATATTCTGGAATCTATGTGAAATTTAGTAACACCAAAATCAGGGATGTATAAATGTAATATGTGCAAGTATTGCAGATTTGTCCAGGCAGGTACAGCCTTTAAAGTCAAGAACAGGAAATTCCTCATCAGGGGGCATTTCACTTGCTTCAGTACCCAAGTGGTATACCTTGCTCAATGTTCATCATGCCCCTGTTTTTACATTGGCAAGACTGAGAGGAAACTCCAGGAAAGAATGTATGAGCATTTGTATGCCATAAGAAGAATGAAAACAGACAATGCTTTGGCTATGCACATCCAGAACAACCCAAACCATGAGTTTACATTTATGGTTATAGATCAACTGTATAATACCAATTCTCATGGACCTGAGACATATAGATTAGAATGTAAAGAGCTTCTTTGGCAATTAAGATTGGAAGCATATCGTCCCCCTGGTCTTAACAGTTCGTTATCCATTAGTTGTTTTTTAAAACTTAAAAGTTTGAAGAGGTGATGAGCTGTTTATTGTCAAAAAATAAAAAATGAGAGTCGACATATTAATGGTTTCATAACTCTTTATTAGTCGACAGTGGTGGAGGGTTAATAGTTATTAGTTTTTGCTATGATTATACATCATGATTATTATTTTACAATATATATTATTAATCCAAATTTTATTTATTTATTAATTTTAGGCCTAGATACGCTAACTTTTATACCTGTTTTATTCAATGACAGTATTAAACCTATACAGAGTAACCTAAATTTATGTTATATTATATGTTACATGTCATATTTTATATTTCTACATTTTTATTATTCTTATTTTCATTATTTAGTGAGATATGATTAATATTATTTTTCTTGGGTAGCTGTTCTAGTTATTTAGATGTGTAGGACAGTACATTTATTATATTCATTATATTACATATTTTACTTGAAAGCAGGCAAGATACAATGTACCCATAGGTAATCTTTGATTAGGAAGTGTCGCGCTTCCATTATTAGTATTAGTATTTATGCTGTAGGTTGAACACCTTCATTTTTATGTTATATATTTTACACATTTATCTACTTTATACAGTTTAATAATCAAAATATTGGGCTTTTTTCTTTCAGTTTCAAAGCCTGCTATTATTACAGTCTGGGTGTATGAATTTTTTATTATGTTAATAGAGAATTGCAAATGCACCTTAGTTAGCTGCGATCTGTACCTTTAAGGAGTTAAAGGGAGAGCAAGGGGCGTGGATAAGTGCTTCAATGCTGGTATTTAAACTCACTTGTAATGGTATGAATGTTTTGCTTGTCTGAAGAAGTTAGTGCAAGGTACTAACGAAAAGCTTTTATAGTGGCTTAATAAAATTTGTTGTTTTTCATGTTTTTTACGTTTTGGACTGGCCTGAGTCGAGTTCTTGGCTTTTGAATTAGCGGTGGTTTTCGCTAGGCTGCCAAGTAAATTGGTGGCCCCTACTTGGTATCTTAATTTTGTGTTAAGAGAAGCTAAGTCTTGCTGTATTTGAACCATCCATTCTTCTTGACTTGAGGTTCTTAACCTGGAAAAAAATGTTACTGATTACTCTGACATCTGCAAGAATTGTATCTGAGTTGCAAGCTCTTCTGGTGAGTGAGCCTATCTTATTTTCCACAGAGACACACTTTCTTTGAGAACTGGCCATTGTTTTATACCTAAAGTGTTATACCAAGTTTACTTTAATTCAAACTATCCATCTCCCCATTTTCTTTACTGAATCTGAAAATGAGGGTGAACGGATACTCCATAACTTGGATGTTCACAGACAACTCAGATACTATCTTGACAGAACTTTATCTCTCAGATCTTTGGATCAATTGTTTATTTCTTGTAGAGGTAAAAAGAAGAGACAACCGGTGTCAAAACAGACTGTTTCCAAATGGTTGTCTGAGGCTATTACCTTTTGTTATACTCACCATAACAGATCTATTCCAGGCAGGGTCAAGACCATCTCTACAAGGGCCTTGGCTTCATCTATGTTTTTTTGGAAAGGGATGAATTCTAAAAATATTCTAGAAGCTCCTACTTGGTCATCTGTATATAGCTTTGCAAATTACTATAAGCATGATTCCTTCTCTAGTTCCAGATCAAGCTTTGCTAGGACCATCCTCCGGGGTTCCTGGAATCTTCTCCATCCATCTCCCAAATGTAGTTAGCTATGTTAGTCTACCCATATAGCTAAGGCTAATGTGATCAAAATGATGAACATAGTACAGATGTATAACTTAAACTTGCCATAACAGTGGATGTTCAAATGATCACTGCTGCAGTAGCTGCTCCCTCCCTCCACCCCATTGTTTTTTTATGTGTTTTTATGCCAGTGTGCAGACACTTATGTTATGTTGTTCTTAGCATAGTATTTTCAGGGCCCAGCATTCCTCTTTCTACTGGTAGGAAAGCTCTGAAAGGCTTTGCACCCAAACTTGTAGTCAGCTCAGCTCGAGCTGCTGAAGAGTTGAGGCATGTGGAAGGTGGCTTGAAGATTTGCAAGCTGACCTGCCATTATATCCTTGACAGGATGTAACCCATACAGCTAAGGCTACTGCAGCAGTGACCATTCAAACATCTGCTGTCATAGTAAACTCAGCTTACACAACTGTACTTTCTCCTATTACTCACATGATAGCCTCCTTCCCAGGCATAATAACAAGAATGCTTTCGACATGCCTTATAAGCATGCTCACAATTGCTGTGCACATTGGAGAATTAAGGCATATATGGATTGGCAGTGGATTTTACAGTACCGAGATGCCAACCCAATGCCCAGCTTTCAACAAAGGCACGCCCATTCATGCTTACACCTACCTGCATTTCTTTAACATCACTCGACCACGGAGAGGACATGCAGACTCCACACAGAAGGCGCTATAGCCGAGAATCGAACAGGAAAACCTCTTGCTGGGAGGTGACAATGCTAACTGCTGCACCACTGGGCTCAAGTTTATTTTTTATTGATGATTGTAAATTGGTTTGAATTGGGGATGTGTAGAGTAGGAAGGGCAGAAGGTAGGTTTTGGCTAGAGTAATTTTTGTGGGTGTGCTCAGAAAATGTTTGTTTCTATACAACATGCCGCATTGTTGATGTTTTTTCTTGATACTGCTTTGGATGTAGAGTTCAAATTTAAGATTATTATCTATTATGACTCCTAATAGTTTGGAATGTTGAACCAATTCAGTTTCAGTTTGCAGTTCTATACCTACTGTCTTACATGTATCAGTTCTTTTAGCTGATGTTATTTAACTCTTTCAGTACTTCTGAAGCCTGCAAGCATTTATCATTAATATCTACAACTTCCTTTTGTAGTCCACATCTTTAGATAAATAGTAAGAAATTTTACTGCATAAAAATGGTCATTAATAATATTTAACTAATCTTTGCTAAACTGTTTAATGGCATACAGTATTGTCTTTAATTCAGTTCACTGAGTTGGACTGTAATCTGATAACTCAGTTATTTAAGTCTGAGCTTCTGGTGTGTTCTGGGAAACTGCAATTTCTGCATGAAATATATCAAATCTTGAAACATTTATATATACATATTTACTACTAGAATTGAACTGATCTGATTCTTGTCCTTTATTTGTCTGTCCTTTTGAGTTATTGTATGGGCATAGGATGAGAGGACCTCTAGATTTGAGTTCTGATGAGTGGAAGGATGAGTGTGAATCCCACAAGGAGTCTGTTGTGGCATATGTCCTAAACCTGAGGACAAGGCAGAAGCCCAACAGCAGAAAAAGGTCGGGTATGACAGAAATGCTCAAGCTAGAGAGTATGCTGTGAGGCAGCAGGTCATGGTTCTCATTCCTGTCAGACTCAACAAGTTGCAGGCAGCTTGGGAGGGACCCTTCAAACTGGTAAGGAAGGTCAGTGATGTCAACTACATGTTAGAACTGCTAGGCAAGAGGCAGGGGCACAAATTGTACCATGTTAACATAATGAAACATTACCATGATAGAAAGGCCCTTGTGCTGAGTATTTGCAGTAAAAGACAGAAGGAGTCTGAAGGAGATCTATGGCTACAGGAAGCCAGTCAGCAAAATCCCAAATTACTATGGTGGAGCTGAAGGTTGCAGGCATATGATAGGACAATGCAGCACTGTACTGGGGTCAGCAATGCCAAGCCAGCTGGAATCTTAAGACAGGGAATGGGGTAATGTATTCTCATATAGGTTCATCCCTCTCAAGCAGGGTTTCTCAAGGGTCACTTGAAAAACTAGCTTGTTTCTTTGAATGGAGGGGGTGTCACGAAAGGAAATACTGCATCCCAGCTATCTGGAATTTTGTAAATAATTATATGTCATATGTCATTTGTGAATATTAACATGATTCATATGCTTGTGTTGCAAATGTATTATAACTGTATGTCATGTAAGATGTTTTGTACAGACGTGTGCTGAAGATGTATTTTACAAAGTGCTGTTTAAAGATGTAACCACAACATGCCATACTGGAATAACAGAAATGTACCCGCAGTATTGCAACTGTTTAGATGTATATATTTTAACAATGGAAACCGGAATACAAGAGGTTCCGTTCAGAAAAAATAGCTGCAATTAGATTATCTTATGGCCTCTTAATAAAAGAATGTTTTCTTTCAGTTTCAGTGCAGTAACAGATGCAGTCCTCCAGATTCAGTAATCTTCTGTGAAGGAATAGCTTAGTCCTGCAAGGAAGCGACCGTTTAGGAACAGCACGGCAGCGTGCCGTGCATATTAATGAAGGAGCGCTGCCTGAGCTCCTAAACGGACACGGAGTGTGGACAAGTGCAGGGGACATGTCTGAGAGCAGAGCTCTTATAATATACATGCCCGCGCAGTCAAGAACAGCAGTTGAGCTATTACAGTGAGCGAGATCACTCATAGAGGGTTGTATACCCCCAGCAACACCCTCCAGGTTTATAAGAGCAATATTTAAAATATAATCATATATACCATTTTTTTTTTATCAAACAGATAAAATTTAACTGTAGGTGCGCAGGTTTGCCCATTGCTTAGCTATGTATACTGTAGCTTAAATGGCACAAGAAGATAAATATCAAGATATATGCAAATGAAGCAGTACTGCAATAGTGTAGTGGTCAGAGCATTCGTCTTACGAACAGTCATTCCCCATTCGAGTCTCACTCCAGTACGCTCCATTTTCCATGTCAAATCACTTTATGAACAATATATTTTGTTGTATAACCTACTAAATAACATATATCTGTGAAATGCAGTACTGCATTAAATGCAGATGTGAGATGTCATTGTAATAATGTTGTAAAACCCTCAGATAAACACAAGTGCCCCATACAGTATATGTACACATAAATCAGGGATACAAATTGAAGCTATAATGTGTAATGAATGATAAATCCATATTGTGTTCAAATACACCACCTTCCCAAGAACCATGTTACATTTCTGTCTAAATTAGTGTGGGGGTAAGCGGGAGTAAGCACTATTAAGCAGTAGTAAGTGGGAGTAAGCATATTTAAGCAGTAGTAAGCAGGTTTAAGCCTGTTTGTCCGGGGTAAGCAATGCGCATACAAGTTAAGCAATATTGAAGCTAACTCTCTGAAAGCATATTTAACCGGAAGTTAGCATTGCTTACCTTCACGCAAACCCACACAAACCCACTTACAATTGCTTAAAAGTGCCTTAATCACTCTGAATACAACAACTGCTGTTCTGCCCAGCAACAAAATAAACAGCCCTTGCAGGTCTTGAACCCAGGATCCTGTACACTGTAGTCACAGTAGTTAACTAGTAAGCCATCACAGCAGATCATAAAATTGAGCTATCACCAAACAGATCCTCACTATAAAAAAATCAAACTCAACACTTGAAAGGAATGTATATACAGTTTTATGTTGTATAAACTACTACATAACATAAATATGTGAATTGGAGTACTGCATTAAGTCCAGATGTAAGTTTCCATTGTAATAAAGTGTTGAAATCCCTTACTAAACACAAGGAACCCATACAGTGTACGTACACATGAATCATGGATACCAAACACATATACAACATGTAATGAATAATAAATCAATGCCAAACAGAAAATAGTATGCAAATTAAAAATTAAGCAATGCTAAGCATTGCACAGCCCTACTTACTAGGTGTAAGCAATGTGTAGACCAGCTAAATCAGTTTGCCTATTGGTATACATGTTTAAGCAATGCCAACCTTAGGTAAGCAGGTTTGCCCATAGCTTAGCATTTTCAAAACCGTCCAGTCACGGCAAAGTGTGGGAAATCGGCCCTATTTAAACCCAACAGGTGGGAATACATCTCATAACTGGTTGCAGCTTCCTCCTGTAGGTACTATGAGTGGTGTGGGAGAAGGAGTGCATTTTTGGGTGCAGCGCTGGGGCATCCAGAAGTCCAAAGTCATGGCAGGACTCCTTGTTAAAGACCATGACCAGAGACTGCTGCAGGGCCAGTACCAGGGTTCCTAATATAAAACGTAGCCTGGGACCATCTCACCCATGACCTCACCAGTGCCACTGGCATACCTCAAACTGGTGAGCAAGTCAGGCATCACTATGCTGACCTGAAGCAGAGAAAGAGGGAGCTCTTGGATCAGTGGATCCAAGAGGCTAGGCGGACATGGGATGTCCCAGCCATGTGTAAGTATCAGTTTGCTATCTGTTTAATAATTGCCAGCTCATGTATATTATGGATAGGTATGGCTAAATATTCCTCTTATGTCTTTGACAGCGGCAGACGAGTGGGCTGTGAACTGGGAAGCCCATGTCTATAGATGGCAGAGGTTATGTCGGGAGGCAGGTTAATAATACTCTTGCATGTATTGTCATACAAAATAAATCTAAAAGTGGTAGAAAGTTAATTGCCAGTATAAAACCTGCATTGTGTATGGCATGTACTGAATACACTAGACAGTATGGCAGGAAGAGTCTCATATAGGTTGTGTATAAATAAAAGGTTAACAGCCTGACAATAATGGTCTAACTGCTGGACTGCTTGTGTTTAGTCTGGTATCATATGGTAATGTAGTGTTGCAAACTCTTAATAGTACTGTTGCATTAAGCACTGTTACCCACACTGTGCTACATAAATAAAATGTGTAGGAATGTCTGTATATGACTGTTGTAATCACAAGAGGTCATATTGCACAACTGACAGAGACTTAGACATTCTATCATTCCTGCTCCAGGCTGCTGCACGTCCCAGGCAAGAACGCTTACTCTATTTTCCATCTTGTCAGCTGTGTACTCCCCTGCAATCCTGACCTGCTGGCTACCTACGACCTAGAATAATACAAATAATTAAAGTTATCTTCTCTAACACTCCATCCCCAGCACAGGGAGGAACCTAAACCACCTACTGTGCTGTATTGCTTAAGGAAACAAGAAAAGCATTGCAAGGTATGTACTATCTGTTCATTACGTCCTGCAATTTTAACTAGTTTTTACCCTAGATCATGGTATATGATATCTAAGATTACTCCAGCCAGGACTACCAGCAGCCTTACGCTGCTACTTTGCTCCTTATATTTTTAATCTTTAACTAAGGCCCTAGTTTCTCCCACTTTGCCCATTTTCTTTTTCCCTCTGTCCCACCTGTTTTTTTTTCTCGTGGAGGTATCTCTGCTGCTATCATAGTGTTCTCCCACTAGATGGCAGCATTTGCCAATTAGTCAGCTAGCCGTATTCTCAGCTAACAGCAAAGTGCTTCTACCAACTACTTACCTGTTTCTCCCACACACTACATATGTCATCCTTTCTTTCTCCCCCCTCCAGCAACTTATTGTCCCTTACCTTCAGCCTACATACCTGGAATCTCCATTTCACTTTCACTGATTGTCTTCCCAGTCTCTCTTGTCCTTGGCCTACCCCTCAGAGCACTAGTATCTCACTCTCTCCTATATGAGTGAAATATATACCTGCTACTAGTACTCCTCCTTTCCCCTGTCTTCCCTGGTTAGATCGGTCTTTCATATGGTGTTTCTCTCCCACTTACTTTTCACCCTTCACACCAGTTAACAACTCTGTTTGTCATCTCACAATTGCTTGTTTCTTGCTTTCCACCTCCACACACCTTTCCTACTCCACCACTCCACATTCCACGCACATTTCTTACCCCACCCCCTCCACATTCCATATCCGCTCCTAACTATCAAATATACCCTTTCCTTAAGACGCCATATTCATTCTATCATTCCTGCTCCAGGCTGCTACACGTCCCAGGCAAGGACGCTTACTGTACGTATCTGTTGTTGGTTATTTGCCTCAGTTTTACGTGTAGGTTTTTTTTTTTTGCTGATTCTTTTAACATACACTGCTTGCATCGCAATTATTGTATAATAATCTTTGAATTGCCTGCGGTCTACATTCCTATACTGTTTTATTAGCGTTTTGTCATGTATCAACCATGTAGGTGTTTCTAACTTACATTATTGTATTGTGTATATTGCAGCTTTTTATTAGCAACTATCTTGTAATAGCAAGGTGTATGTCTATGTCTTAGACTGCTGCTATTCTCTAGTTTGTGATGTGTAGTCAGGGGGTTTTAATAGTTAGTATCTGTTTAACTACCTCCTAACCTGTATTAGCATAGTCAATGTTAAGTATTTCTGCTGACCTATCCTAGCTATACGCAACTTTTTCTGCTTCAGGAGCATGAACGGGAAAAACTTCTCAATCACCCTCAGACATACTGGGCTGTAGAAGTTTAAGAAAATGCTACTTGCCAGTCCATTATTTCATTAATGTATGTGCTTTGGTGCACTTTTAAGTTTTCTATACCTCTTACCACTGCATTCCTCTGCCTCTATATCGTGGAACGAGTAACGCATTAATATTACCCATAGAGATTACCTTTGCACCTTTTTTCTCCTGCCTCAGGAGCGTGAAATGGGAAAAATCATATTCAATTACCCTCCAACATACTGGACTGCAGTAGTTTAATAAAACGCTACTTGCCATTCTATTTGTTTCATTAATATATGTGCTTTGGTGCACTTTTAAGATTTAGATACCTCCTACCAATATGTTATTTCTGCCTCTGTATTGCGGAAAGAGTAATGCACTGTTTTTACCCATAGAGATTACCTTTGCACCTTTTTTTTTTTCTGCCTCAGGAGCGCGGAATGGGAAAAACATTTTTCAGTCACCTCAGACTTGAAGGAACGACTAACCCATGATTATTTATCCCTTATAGTTTACTTGCTCCCAATCTAAAAGCCAGTATCTGCCTTATCCTTGTACATATTATTAAACTGTGATACGATTATACATAGAATTAGGTTTATTTAATTACAAGAAAGGGGTAATTTTAATGTTCCAATAGCCTAGACATTCTTAGGATATAGTAATGTCAACACTGTATTAGCGTTGTTAAGGCTTTGTTAGCTGAACACATTAGATTCTTAAAACCTGATTTTATTACATCATTTTAACTGATGACTGATGTACATAATCTGCTTTTTCTGTTTGTTCCATCACTGATTGTTGAATTCTGCACTGTTGTCCTTGCAAACTGGGTGTTTTTAATAATGTATAGTTAGCACCAGTATAATTACATTACTTATCCCATAATATTTTTCTCTCTCTATATCTTACTCAGCTTTTTTTCCATCTTGTCAGCTGTGTACTCCCCTGCAGTCCTGACCTGCTGGCTACCTACGACCCAGAATAACACAAATAATTAAAGTTATCTTCTCTAACACTCCATCCCCAGCACAGGGAAGAACCTAAACCACCTACTGTGCTGTATTGCTTAAGGAAATAAGATAAGCATTGTAAAGTATGTACTATCTGTTCGTTACCGCCTGCAATTTTAACTAGTTTTTACCCTAGATCATAGTATATGATATCTAAGATTACTCCAGCCAGGACTACCAGCAGCCTTACTCTGCTACTTTGCTCCTTATATGTTTAATCTTTAACTAAGGCCCTAGTTTCTCCCACTTTGCCCATTTTCTTTTTCTCTCTGTCCCACCTGTTTTTTTTCTCATGGAAGTATCTCTGCTGCTATCATAATGTTCTCCAACTAGATGGCAGCACTTGCCCACTAGTCAGCTAGCCATATTCTCAACTAGCAGCAAAGTGCTTCTACCAACTACTTACATGTTTCTCCCACACTCTACATATCTCAATCTCACTGTACTGACATCCTTTCTTTCTCCCCCTCCAGCAACTTATTGGCCCTTACCTTCAGCCTACCTACCTGGAATCTCCATTCCACTTTCACTGATTGTCTTCTCAGTCTCTCTTGTCCTTGGTTTGCCCCTCAGAGCACTAGTATCCCACTCTCTCCTATATGAGTGAAATATATACCTGCTACTAGTACTCCTTTCCCCTGTCTTCCCTGGTTAGATCGGTCTTTCATATGGTGTTTCTCTCCCACTTACTTTTCACCCTTCACACCAGTTAAAAACTCTGTTTGTCATCTCACAATTCCTTGTGCATACCTTTCTGCTTTCCACCTCCACACACCTTTCTTACCCCACCCCTCCACATTCCATGCACCTTTCTTACCCCACCCCCTCCACATTCCATATCCGCTCCTAACTATCAAATATACCCTTTCCTTAAGACGCCATCTTCATTCTATCATTCATGCTCCAGGCTGCTGCACGTCCCAGGCAGGAACGTTTACTGTACGTATCTGTAGTTGATTATTTGCCTCAGTTTTATGTGTAGGCTTTTTTTTTGCTGATTCTTTGAACATACACTGCTTGCATCGCAATTATTGTATAATAATCTTTGAATTGCCTGTGGTCTACATTCCTATACTGTTTTATTAGCGTTTTGTCATGTATCAACCATGTAGGTGTTTCTAACTTACATTATTGTATTGTGTATATTGCAGCTTTTTATTAGCAACTATCTTGTAGTAGCAAGGTGTATGTCTATGTCTTAGACTGCTGCTATTCTCTAGTTTGTGATGTGTAGTCAGAGGGTTTTAATAGTTAGTATCTGTTGAACTTATTAGCGCAGTCAATGTTAAGTATTTCTGCTGAACCTATCCTAGCTGTACGCGACTTTTTTTGCTTCAGTAGTGCTGAATGGGAAAAACTTCTCAATCGCCCTCAGACATATTGGGCTGTAGAAGTTTAAGAAACGCTACTTGCCAGTCCATTATTTCATTAATATATGTGCTTTGGTGCACTTTTAAGTTTTCTATACCTCTTACCACTGCTTTTCTCTGCCTCTGTATCGTGGAACGAGTAACACATTAATATTACCCATAGAGATTACCTTTGAGACTTTTTTTCTCCTGCCTCAGGAGCGTGAAATGGGAAAAATCATATTCAATTACCCTCCAACATACTGGTCTGCAGTAGTTTAATAAAACGCTACTTGCCATTCCATTTGTTTCATTAATATATGTGCTTTGGTGCACTTTTAAGATTTAGATACCTCTTACCAATGCGTTATTTCTGCCTCTGTATCACGGAAAGAGTAATGCACTGTTTTTACCCATAGAGATTACCTTTGTGCCTTTTTTTCCTGCCTCAGGAGTGCAGAATGGGAAAAACATTTTTCAGTCACCTCAGACTTGAAGGAATGATTAACCCATTATTATTTATCCCTTATAGTTTACTTGCTCCCACTCTAAAAGCCAGTATCTGCTTTATCCTTGTACATATTATTAAACTGTGATACGATTATACATAGAATTAGGTTTATTTAATTACAAGAAAGGGGTCATTTTAATGTTCCAATAGCCTAGCCATTCTTAGGATATAGTAATGTCAACACTGTATTAGCGTTGTTAAGGCTTTGTTAGCTGAACACATTAGGTTCTTAAAACCTGATTTTATTACATCATTTTTAACTGACGACTGTTTGATGTACATAATCTGCTTTTTCTGTTTGTTCTATCACTGATTGTTGAATTCTGCACTGTTGTCCTTGCAAACTGGGTGTTTTTAATAATGTATAGTTAACACCAGTATAATTACATTACTTATCCCATAATATTTTTCTCTCTCTCTATCTTACTCAGCTTTTTTCCATCTTGTCATCTGTGTACTCCCCTGCAATCCTGACCTGCTGGCTACCTACTACCTAGAATAATGCAAATAATTAAAGTTATCTTCTCTAACACTCCATCCCCAGCACAGGGAAGAACCTAAACCACCTACTGTGCTGTATTGCTTAAGGAAACAAGATAAGCATTGCAAAGTATGTACTATCTGTTCATTAACTCCTGCAATTTTAACTATTTTTTACCATAGATCATGGTATATGATATCTAAGATTACTCCAGCCAGGACTACCAGCAGCCTTACTCTGCTACTTTGCTCCTTATATTTTTAATCTTTAACTAAGGCCCTAGTTTCTCCCACTTTGCCCATTTTCTTTTTCTCTCTGTCCCACCTGTTTTTTTTCTCATGGAGGTATCTCTGCTGCTATCATAGTGTTCTCCCACTAGATGGCAGCACTTGCCCACTGGTCAGCTAGCCATATTCTCAACTAGCAGCAAAGTGCTTCTACCAACTACTTATCTGTTTCTCCCACACTCTATATATCTCAATCTCACTGTACTGATATCCTTTCTTTCTCCCCTCCAGCAACTTATTGTCCCTTACCTTCAGCCTGCCTACCTGGAATCTCCATTCCACTTTCACTGATTGTCTTCCCGGTCTCTCTTGTCCTTGGTCTGCCCCGCTCCGTTCGCCCTGTGGGCTCACTCTGCTCCCCTACCCTACCCCCAATTCCCACCCACCCCCAGTACACCTAGACTTATACTTCCAAACCACACCCTTTTTCCTCTCAAAGCCAATCATATCCTCCACCTACTTTAATCACCTGACCAGAGCAAATTACCTCTCTCTAACTGGATCTATCCTAACTCCTCCCCTTACTAACAACACCTCTAGCTCAAATCACTCAAGATGCAAACACCACCTTCCCCACTACATATTAAACTACTACTTATTATCACTCTTTTACCTTTCTTAACTGCATCTTACCTACTAACCTTCTATGAACACTCTGAATACTTACAATTCTACTACCCTAACAAGCAAACAAGTACAATAGCACCAACAACGTCCCACACACACATAAATATTACATCTCTACCTACCTAAATACTTCCAAAGTATCACAGATTAACCCATATTAAATATGTCCATCTAAAACCTAGAAAACCTTTCAACCAACTTAATGTACTCCACTACCCTTATCGAAAAACTCAACTACTAGCCAGTGGTGACATTCATCCCAACCCTGGCCCAAAACACTCTGTTAATATTGAACTCCAAAGCCCTAATCACTCAAATCTTATCCCACCTAGACTTCCTAATTCACTTTCTATAGCTCACAGTAATATACGTAGCCTAAATAACAAAGCTGCCTACCTCCATGCTCTCCTGGATGTCCACTCTTTTGACATACTATGTTTGTCAGAATCATGGTTAAAACCTTTAACTAATGATAATGAAATCTTACCACCTGGTTACAATATCCTAAGAGCAGACCGCAAAATCAAAAAAGGGAGGGGGAGTTGCTGTACTCTTTAAAAAAGGGTTACAAATCTCCACACTAGACTTCGGTCTAACTCTTCACAATAATGTAGAAGTCCTTGCCACCAAACTTCAACTCAACGCTAGTAAATCAATAATCATAATCTGTATCTACCTACCTCCTGGTGATAATACTTGTATCCTTGAAGACATCCTCGCTGGATTATCTTCATCTTTCCCTCAAGAGACTATAATTCTAGGAGACTTTAATATTGATTGGAACACCTGCACACATAATCAGCCAACTTCACACATTAATCTATACGGATTTTCCCAAATGATCAACTTCCCAACCAGAATTAACAAACCCAATAATAAAGAGAGTATATTAGATTGGATACTCATAAACAATCACCAACAAATGTATAAGGCTGGAACCCTTCCTGCTGATGTAAGTGACCACTCACTCATTTTTATTGTTAGGCATAAGACAGCTACTCCTAATCCAACCACACTTAGAACAATTAGAACCAATAAAAATTTTAATCTTAACTATTTCCAAACTGAACTTAGAGCATGTGATTGGTCACCCATAAAACACCTCCCTCTAGATGATGCAGTGAATTACTTTAATTCAAAATTCTTAACAATGCTAGACTATCATGCACCAAAACATACTATCAGAACTAAGTCTAAGCCAGCCCCAAGGCTCACTAAGGAAACCAGACATAAAATCCTACTTAGAAACAAATTCTGGGCTCTGTGGAGATCTACTGAGCAACCAGCACACCAACTTAAATTTAAACAAATGAGAAATGATACAAAAAAAGCCATTCTCTTGGACAAAAAAAAAAACTTTTACTGTCATGTCCAGCAAACAAACCAAAAGAATACACAAAAGTTGTGGGCCAGAATTAACAAACGTCTTCACCCTCGCCACTCCACCACACCACCCCCTACAGGAGCTAATCCCAAAAATCCCAAACAAACAGCAAACACCTTTAATACCTTCTTCACAGACGCCATCCAATCACTGGCCAATCAGATAACAACTCATGATTCTACTCACCCAAATTCTGCAACAAATTCACTCCCTATATTCCACTGGCAACCAGTCCCAGCTCACCTTATCTGTAATCTTCTACAAAATCTTAAGCCATCAACCCCATCAGCCGACAAACTACCAGCAGAATATCTCCAAAAAGCTGCCAAAGCTATAGCCTATCCAATATCAATCCTGATAAATAGAACCATAAAAGTAGGAAATATTCCTGCCATCTGGAAAATCCCCCACATCATCCCCCCTACACAAAGGTGGCAATTCCAACTACTGCCCAATAGCATTACTTTCTCCTTTGGCTAAAATAATGGAAAGATGCATCCATAAACAACTACTAGATCACTTACTGCAAAACAATCTATTTGCAAATTGCCAACATGGCTTTAGACCATTTCATAGTACTACCACTGCTCTCCTATCCTTCTCTGATAGCATCAGTCATAACAAAAATAACAACATCCTCTCCTCAGCACTCTTTATTGACCTTTCTAAAGCTTTTGATATGGTCAACCACCATTTACTCATAATTGTACTAAGATCTCTTTCACTAGATTCACTGGTTATTCAGTGGTTCCAATCTTACCTTAACAACAGACAACAAGCTGTGCTTTGGGACAATAACCTATCTTCACAACTCCCTGTTACACTAGGAGTCCCTCAGGGCTCAATTCTTGGTCCCCTCCTATTCCTAATCTATATAAATGACCTCCACCTAGCAATTACTCAAGCTACCTGTATTCAGTATGCAGATAATTCTACAATCATCAGCTCAGCTAAATCCTCATCTGAACTACAGTCCTTAACCCAGAAAATGTTTACCAAAGTAGAAAACTGTTTTTTACTATGATGCCTCCTCTTGAACCCCAAAAAGACAAAACTATTGCTCTTCACACCCACCCGCAAGTCCAGCCCAATAAACTTCTCAGTCCTATCCAATAATGGTACCATTATATCTCCAGACTTAACCACTAAACTTCTAGGTATAACAATAGATAACAACCTTACCTATGAAATTCACATCAACAATACTATAAAAACTGTAAATAGGAAACTGGGCTCCCTTTATAGGATAAAGCCATTCCTTACTCTACAAGCCAGAACTTCTATTGCCCATACCCATTTAATCTCCACACTCCTCTATGCTTCATCCATATACACAAATCTGACTAAAAACAACCTCAACAAGCTGTCACACTCTTATAATAACATAGCTAGATTTGCCACATCTTCCTCTTTCAGGACCCACCACTGTCATAATCTGAAACAGCTAGGCTGGCTTGAGCTACAAAATCAACTCCATTACAACCAACTCACCATTGCCCATAAAACCCTCTTCCAACCAACTAAAACTCCAATACTGTCAATCCTTTTTACCCCATATAAAAACCTTAATACCTTACGCTCATCTAAGAAATTACTAGTATCCACAAGTAAATCCAACAATATCTCTGGTGACTCTCTGTTCTCTAATGCTGTTGGAAAATACTGGAACCAACTTCCATATGGACTGACTTCAGTGTCCTCTTTATCAATATTTAAACAAAAAATTAAACTTTACCTGAAAATACACTGGTTATGCCCTGTACAAACCCAGACTAATCAAAAATGGCATTGCTATCATCATGACTGCTGACCCAGTATTTCTCATCCATTACTTTTACTTTCATGGACTAGTCCATATTTGTTCCTTATTCTATCCTAAAAAAAAAAAAAAAAACATTTCCTTGAGAATAGAGTTTCTAGCAAATTTATCTAATGTTCTGTAATAATTTGTGTATTCAACGATTGAAATGTTATGTAATAATCTGCAAATAACTTCTGTACATGCATTTATATGTTAATCATTTTATGTTAATTTTTTTATGTTAATCTCTTTTTATGTTAATCTTTTTTTTATGTGGAGCTTATCTACCCGGGCCTCTACTAAAAATGGACATACATCCAATTAGACTAGCCCAGTCAACAAATGTAAAATAAATAAAATAAATAAAACAGTAGAAAGATAGACAACATAATCCAAATAGCACTCTCAACTGAGACATGAACTATTGTATTTTTAGCACACACAGCCATGGTTGGAATCCTGGGAGTGGTAGTAAGCTGTATGCAGAATCATACCCCTCAACTGTACAGATTTCTCCAGAATGTCCAGTTAATTGGCCCATATCTGCTGGCTATTACCCTGTCCCCCTGGCATATCAGCATGCTAATCTCTGACATGTAGCCAGCATTTAATATCATATAACCAACTGTCAGGCCTGTAAATATTTGGAAAATGTCTATGAAAACAAACCTGTCATTGTACAACTCACCAAAGGTTTATGAGGGCAATAGTCAAAATATGTTTCACCTGCATGTTGTCAAGACATGCCCAGAGTGTGTGCAGTACGGGATGGATAGGTATGTGCATAACATCAACCTGGAATCTGGCAATATGTGTAGAAACAGCCAGGTATTGTTAACAAACAATACCTCTACAGATATACCAGGTAAGAGGTGTATACCACAGGTAAAACTCAGTTCATGTATATAGTTGTCTACATCCATACCACTGTCCAAACTAAGGCCATAGGGTAGTGTAATAATACCTTTAAGGTACAGATCACAGCACTGACTAGGAAAGTAATGAGAACTACAGGGATATGCAAGTTGTTAACTGACATATTTCTCTCCCCTTCACCATATCTGCAACAATAAACTAAATACACAACTCATCCAGTATGTGCACTATTAAATCTACTGTTGGGACATATGTCCTATTGTTTGCTAAATATTTAAATTTGTTTCTATGCATGTGCCATGTTGAAATACTCCCACACTGGTGTCATGCTGCTATCAGTGTGCCTCCATGCTGTTGTAATGGCCACTGTGGTTCCATATATGCATGTGTTTTGTTTGCTATGCAACTGTTCCATATCTGGTGTTTCGGGTTAATGGGAATATCTATGCATGCTGTTATACCTAATCCTGGAATGTGTTGACTATTACTAACCCACATGTTGTAAAATTGAAACACCACAGCACGTTTGGGAAGGCCGGTTCCAGTGGACTCACCTCTCCCACCTCATCTGGCCATAGCACCGGGCACCAGCACATCTGGGACCTACCCCAGGACCTCCTCATCCGCTAGTCCTGCACCACCTTTGGGTGGAACCACCTCAGGGGATGGGGTGCACCCTCCCGGGAGAAGATTTGGACTGGACACTGTCACCCATCGCCAGGTCCGGGGTCTGGTGCGTAGCGAGCTCCGCGGGGAGTTTGGATATCTGCTATGCCAGCTTGAGGGCCGCGTGGCACAAGTAGAGGGTCAGCCTGCCCCTCCTACTCAGCCCCCTGCACAACCAACTTCGGGGCCATGAAGGTGCAGTGATGACTGTCCATGGGTGGGGACCTCAGTCCCACTGTTTCAACTAGGGGGCTCATGGGCATCCGACTTCCAAACGCCTCTCCCCATTCAAGGTGTGTACTCCCTACGTGTCATATACCACACCTGTATACTGCTTGTCTGTCTTGTCTGTTATCCTACCCAACCTACCTCCACAAATATACCTACTATCCCTCCCCAACATCGAACTCTCACCTTAAAAAAAATTGCAATCTGTTCCCCAAAAAAAATCTCACCCCATACATAGCTGTCCATTTCACACTTGTGTCAACTGGACATGTAATCTGGTCTAACTGGCTTCACAACATATTATTGTTGTCCTCACCCCTCTCTCAGGGGTATGAGTGTCCAAATCTACCTCCAAATCAGTGTATATGCACAGCTGTTGCTGTAGACGAAATGGGCAGCTATGTACCTTCCCTACACCTGTCCTGCACAGCCCTAGCTATTTTCCCTACTGTCTTTCCCCCTTTGAGCCCCTTTTTCACCACTTTCCTATCAACCCTTTTTCATTTATTTTAAAGAAATTAGCATGGGGGTAATTGGGAGTAAGCACTTTTAAGCAGCAGTAAGTGGGTTTAAGCTTGTTTGTGTGCGGGTAAGCAATGCCTACACAGGTTAAGCAATTGAGAAGCTAAGTGAGTATAAGAAACTGTAACCGGAAGTTAGCAGTGCTTACCTTTATGCAAACCCATGCAAACCCGCTTACAACTGCTTAAAAGTGCCTTAATCACTCTGTATCCAATGGCCCTTGTTCTGCCCAGCAACAAAATAAACAGCCTTTGCAAGGCTTGAATCTAGGACCCTGCACATCATAACCAAAGTGATTTACCACTAAGCCATGTCAGATTTACATAACCCTGATGTTTTCACAAGCATATCATCCAGCACAGTCATTCAACAGTACAGGAAATGTATTTATACATGTAGATGTATGTGTGCATGTGTGTATATGTATATATATATATATATATATATATATATATATATATATATATATATATATACACACACATATATAAATATATATATATATATATATATATATATATATCTAATATACATCTATAGATATATATGTCTACATACATATATATATATATATATATATATATATATATATATATATATATATATATATGGGATCCAGACACATGCTCGACTAGCATATGTCCAAATCACAAAACATCGAACACACGTACACGAAAGCGCTTAACATCGACAAGCGCTTCCATGTATGTGTGCCTGTTTCATAGATCGGACTACAGTGCGGGTAAGGGGAAATTCCCTTTTCCCCACTAGAGTGCAATCTCGCAGTGAGAATAATAAAGTAAGGGGGTGGGGGTGCAGGGGGGCAAAGCATCTCTGCAGAAACGTAGATTTTTTTTTTTACTACACATTCACAAAAGCACAATTCGATGTTAAGCGCTTTCGTGTATGTGTGCTCGATATGCTAGTCGAGTATGTATCCTAGACCCAAATATATAAATATATATATATATATATATATATATATATATATATATATATATATATATAGATACAGATGTATATCTATAGATATAAAAGAGAACATACAAATACATATATGACCAAAGGCCCCATTAATGGGAGTGAGGGGGCCCAAGCTAAATACCTTTTGTAAGTATTGATATCACCCCAACCCCCACAGCCAAACAGATCTGCCCTGCAACACAATACCAACTGTTTAATCTTCTCCAAAAGCACAGTGACAACACCAGAAATAGCAAGATAGAGATGGAAACTCTCCGTCACAGCTATACGGATATGCTTGCTGGCACTTACTCGAATAAGGCAAAAAAAGTATTAATGTCCACAAAGATGTTTATTCACAAACGAAGAAGTAAAACAGCATTTCCTGAACACCAGATATTAATGTCAGTTAAGCGCTTTCATCCGCTTACTGCAGACTTCATCAGAACAACTGATAACACACATAATAGTCCTTTTAAAATCTTTTTGGCGCCATTCAAAATTACAAACTTTTAAAGTGACAGTGCTCATATTTACTTAAATATAATGACTCATTAAATACATCAGCATATTCATACTTAAAACCTTTTTGCATACACTAAACATTGCTAAATTATGCATATTATTAAAAATAAATCATTAAAAAATATATATTTGGAAATAAATACAAAGTATTTAGTATAACTATATATATATGAATAACAGAATGTTCCAAATAAGCCCTGTTTAAATTATATCATATAAAAAATATATGTATAAAACTAATTCATTTAAGCATATAATTATCAGAGCAACATTAGGAAGGGCTTTATAGAAATAAAATCATTAATACCCGGATCCTTAGTTGCATCTTTCAACACCTGCCAGGTGCTTTCTTTTTTACTTAAAATTGCCTTAACATTTCCTCCCCTATTAGAGGGTAAAACCTGATCTATAATAGCAAAACTGAAACTATAATTACTGCCTTTTTTCTTAATATGTTCATATAAGGCATTTTTTTATATCATGTGTCCTAATACTATACAAGTGATCATAAATTCTTTTTCTGAATTGTCTTTCAGTCTTACTAATATAGTAAGCAGGACATGTGGAACAAACAGCCAAGTAAATTATATTTTTTGTATTACAATTTCCTCTTTTAAATTTTATATAAGTCCTATTAACATTTTCTAATCTAATTCCTTCACTCTCATTTATACAATAACATTGATTGCATGAACCACATTTAGTGGTAGCCTTCCTACAATTATTTTTATAGCTATCCTTTCTTCCTATTTGTAATAACTTCTTGATGTTCATACCCATCTTGAAAACAAACCTGGGTTTCTCACCCAAAATTTGTTTAATTTCCTCTTCTAAAACTAATTTCTTCCAATATCTATAAATCATTTCCATAATTTAATTTACAAACGGGGAGTATGTCAGTGTACATATCCTACTACATGGGACATTTTCATTATTTTAATTAATATTACTTATATCTTGTCCTATTCCCAATATAGGAACATATTTAATGCCCCATTCCCTAATAACATATTCAGATACATTATCTAACAAACTTTTAGGATAACCTCTATTTAAAAACATGGAAGTAATAAACTCAATTTCATTTTTCATAATTTCGAAATTTGATGACATCCTAGCAGCTCTTATACATTGACCCTTAAAAATATTTTTCAGCATATATTTTGGATGTTGGCTAGTATATTCCATATAACCATTTGAAAATGTTTTTTTTCCGATAAATTTCTGATTGAAATCCTTGGTCTGTGTGCTTAATATAGGTATCTAAATATGAAATTCCTTCCTGACTCACATTGTACATAAATTTTAAAAAATTACTTGTAGTATTTAAATAATTAATAAATTCGTCTATCATTTCATGCGGCCCTTTCCATAAAACAAACATATCATCCAGGAACCTTATATAATAGGAAATAAATTGATAATATTTACTTCTGAATAAAAAATTATCTTCCCACTCTAACATCACCATATTGGCAAAAATGGGGGCAAAAGAGGCCCCCATTGCTACACCCCTAGTTTGTTTAAAAAATCCCCCTCATAATATATGAAATTATTATTTAAAACAATTTCCATCATATCCATAATTAAATTGATTCTATCCCAACTCAAATTAGAAAAATTTTCTGAGACTGTTACAAAAATCTTCTAGTCCCTGTTCTTTAGGGATGCACGAGAATAAATCCACAACATCAGTAGTGATGTAGGTTAATTTTATATTCCATTTTTGTGGTGTAAGTTGCGAAAGGAATATCCACGAATCTTTTATAAGATGGGGAATATTCCTATAAATTGGTTTTACCCATCTATCTATCTATCAAAACCCCAATATTGAAAGTTTTCGACTTACTCCCTGAAATAATAGGACGAAACGGGGGGTTTAAGATATCTTTATGGACCTTTGGGATGCCTATAATAGTGGCTAGTGTGGGGAATTCAACATTAATGAAATCATATATTTCATTCGTTATCCTCTGATCTAATAAATATTCTTCCAAAGCCAAATCAATTTTTCTATAATTAACATTTATCTCATTAATTGAAATAATTTCATAATTTCCACTGTTAATTAATATATTTTGAATTTCACTGACATAATCTATAGTGTTTTAAAGTACTATTCCCCCTCCCTTATCTGGTTTCATAATTCTAATACTATTATTATTCATAAGTTCATCTAAACAGTCTCTTTCTTTTTCTGTTAAATTATCAATAAACTGTTGTTTCTGAATATCCCGTCCATATTTATATATATCAGAAATAATTAAATTTTCGAAATATTCAACCTTCTTACTGGGAGGTGGGATAAATGTACTTTTTTTCCTCAACCTTTCTTTTACATTTGGATGAACATCTTTCTTGTTATCAGACAAGATTGCTAAATTTATTCTACGACAATACATTTTGACATCAATGATGGTATCTACTAAATTAAATTTAGACGCAGGTATATATTTCATTCCTTTCATGAATAAGGTTCCTAACTCATCCTTAACACTAAAGTTGGTATAATGATATACCGTGAGATCTTTTACTTGATGGATAACTTTTTCTATTTCATTACTTGTAAAATTCAAAACTGGGCTTAAATCATCTCCTTTATTTGGGCTATTTAAACTATTAACCTGAATATCAACATCATTTTCAGGTTCTAATATTGCCTGAATCGATAACCCTGATAATTCTGTCTTGTTGCTGGGGTAAAATAACGCCCCCCCCTGAAAATTTGTTTGATCATCTGTATGCATTTGTACATGATCATCACACTTTTGTTCTAATACCAACTGTTGCAAGACCCATACCCAGGACCCTACACTATATGGCAACAAGACGTTAACAGTAATCCATTCCACCTGTATGATGCCAGGATGGTATCAATAACATATCATGCAGTACAGTCTGGCTACCATAGGGAATGTACTATGTGGAAGCAATAAACATTCACACACACACACACACACACACACACACACACACACACACACACACACACACACACACACACACACACACACACACACTCACACACACACACATATATGCAGATACACATTTATATATATATATAAATATATATATATATATATATATATAAATATATATATATATATATATATATATATATATATATATATATATATATAGATATGTACACATATATATATATATATATATATATATATGTAACTACACATACACACACATAAATAGGAATAGGAAGATAAAGATTTAGACAGTGCACAGCATATTGAACAACCAGTATAACTACAGTTGCCACCTTTTCAAATGGACAGTGTATGAGTTACTCATACAAAAGACAATTGTTGCCTGAAACATATACCCACAGAGAAGTCAAAGGATATGACACCACACAAAGGTTTGCATACATAAGAAATGTTTATGTGTGTACTCTTACAGTTGTATATGCCATGTCATATAGCTGTTAAGACTTTGAAATACATAGTAACTGAGTAATGCAACTCTCAAGCAGATCATTTTATACAGTAATCCGAAAGCATAACATATGTTGCTGTCCTGGCCAAGTCCTTCAAGTAGTACAACAGTAAAGAAAGACTGGGCCAGAGGATAACAATCAATTAACAGTAAGTAATACAGATGTATACTTCAGCAGCCTCTAATTACATTCTATACTCAACCCCTAGTGGGAAAAGACTTAAGTTGACAAAATGGGATGTATCTGTTACATAACAATGCTTAACTGAAAACATCACAATCACACTGACAAACAGAACAGTTTGTATGACAGTAAGCACTAGGCCACCAATGTTCCCAAGGTGAAATGTATGGTAAACATAACAGGCACACCTCTGGCCATAATGTGGATAGGCCCACAGTTGAGAGCTATGCAGACGGACTGTATTCCATGTTAAACTAGTATGTACACACAAACCCTGTAACTTGGGTGTTATGCAATGCAAACGACACTACTCACACTGTCTGTAGGTCTGGAACCCTATACAAATATGTAGCTGGCCTGAGTTTGCAAGTTCTCTTGTAAGGGGTATTGCTACCTGCTGTCTGTAACACTGCTGCTCACACACAGGAAGGATGTCCTCCATACACGAAAGGTAAAGGGACCATGCCCACATGATGTAGGGATTTATACTAGTGGATTACCATGACAGTGGTAATTGGAAGTACTACACAGCATGCTGCATGTAGGTAGCAAGTGGCAGACACTGATTTTTGCAGAGGCTGTCACCTGATCATGTGCATCACCTACAAAATCCATGTTGCAATCTATTCAAAGCAGCTCAGTCCATTTACTGTAGAGAGGCCAAGATAGAGAGAGAGTGAAAGCAAATAAAAAACAAACACATAAAAAAAATATCCATCCAGCAAACTATCCAGAAGAGACATCATTCCCACAACATGCATGTAAGTGAATGTAGTACTTGGTCCATAATAATTGGATATATGATGTGGAATGATTTATATGTGCCATCAGGTGTTGAAATGATGTCCAGCTGATCAATTGCTATGGACAATAGTGTCTGTCCCTGTGGGCAGTGGGACCATACCTGTCAACTGTGCAGATCAGCACTGACTGACAAGATGTAAGCCATCATAGTGTGTGATGTGTAATGCTAAACATGTATATTAGTGTGGCCAATTAGCTGGTGGTGGACGTAATGTCATTATGATGGACACATGGGTTCCAGAGCCCACCACTTGCAGGACAGTCAAGTTAACACGTAATGTAGCATGCAGAAATGCCATAGGTGTGTAATAGGCTTACCTGCAATCTGTCCCTATATATGCCCACCTAATGTTAGGCTGTGTCCACATGTGGCACCTGTCTGTGTTGTAGGAAGGCAGAAAAGTACAGCTGTGCAGGAAGGAGAGTTAGAAAGTGTGGACCTGATGTCTGAATACACCCCATATATATATATATATATATATATATATATATATATATACATATATATGTGTGTATATACATATATATATATGTATGTATATATATATATATATATATATATGTATATATGTATATTTATATATATATAAATATATATATATATATATATATATACATATATATGTGTATATATGTATATATATATATATATATATATATCTATATATATATCTATCTATCTATATCTATATATATATATATATATATATATATATATATATATATATATATCGATGTATATATATATATATATATATATGTATATATATATATCGATGTATATATATATATATATATATATATATATATATATATATATGGGTTCCATACACTAGATTGAATTTTCACTAATTCAAAATAGTGCATGGAATGCTCACTGCAACGAAAGTGCACTAACGAACTGGTGTTGTACTGAACTTCCGTGCAGTACTCACGGACCTTAGGGTTAAGGCACAGGTCATAGTAAGGGGCTAGCCCATAGGGTTATCCCCTTACCATGACCTGTGCCCTAACCCTAAGGTCAGTGATGACTGCAGCGCAGTGAAGGACAGAGCAATGTCCTCCACTATGGTGCGATAGTCATGAACCTTAGGGTTAGGGGCATGGGTTAGGGTAAGGGGATAGCTTTACTAACTATCCCCTTACCCTAACCCGTGCCCTAACCCTATGGTCCATGACTATCACACCATAATGGAGGACATAGCTTGTTTTTATGTTCTCCACTGTGCTGCTGTGTTTTCAGTGAAATGCACTTACGCAAAAGTTCACTTTCGTTAAAGTGAACTTTCGCAGAAGTGAGGCTTCCTAATACAAGTACAAAGTAGTGAACTTTCGTTCTTGTAATAGGAATCCATATATATATATATATATATATATATATATATATATATATATATATATATATGTATGTATGTCTACAGATATATAGATACTTGTATGTATATCTATATATATATATATATATATATATATATATATATATATATATATATATATATATATATATATATATATATATATATATATATATATATATATATATAAATACAACTCATAATATATATCTACATGGATCTAGGACTATTGAATGAAAGTTCAATATTCCGAATCCACAATCACCGAACACACTTTAATGAAAGGGCTTTCACCGAAAAGCTTCGTTAAAGTGTTAAAAAAACATTACATTTACATTTTTGCAGGGGGTAAGCCCCCCAACACCCCCCACACCCTACCTACTTTAATAGTCTCACTCCGAGGTCACACTACAGTGGGGAAAAGGGAAACTTCCCTTTTCCGAACCGTAGTACGACCTCCACAACAGGCATACTTACGCGAAAGTGCTTCTTTGGTGAAAAGCACTTTCACGCAAGTATGCCTGGCGGAATCTGTTTTGGTGATGTTGCCGTTCAGGGGGCTGTACGGATCCCATCTACACCTATATAGATATATATGTATGTGTATGTCTACATATATACAAACACACACACACACATATGTGCTGCATGCTATGTGTGAGGGAACATCACACATATCAATACACACACACACACACACATTTACAGATATATATATAGATATATATATATATATATATATATATATATATATATATATATATATATATATATATAGCAGTAAGTGTGTACAAAATGGATGGTAATGTCACATGTGAACCCCATGTTGGGAATGCATTGCCCTTGTTTGTGAAGGTTGTATTGTGAATTTGCGGAAGGATAGCAGGTATATTTGTGGAGGTGTGTTGGGATGAAAGATAGAGAAAACAGCCTACAGGGGCAGTATATGACACATGTGGTGGGGTAAACACCCTGGATGAAGAGTGTCATCTGCAATGTGAAAGCCCCATGAGCCCCCATATGAAAACAATGGGAACAAGGCCCCCACCCATGGCCAGTCACAACATCAGCTTCACAGCCCTGAAGGTGCCTGGGTTGGGGGCTGAACAGGAGGAGCATGTGGACCCTGTGAGTGTGTACTGAGGGCCACATGGTGCTGTAGCACATCCCCCAAGTCTCTGTGGAGCTCCCTATGTGCCAGACCCTGGACCTGACCTCGGGTGACAGGATCATGTCTGTGTGTGCTCCCAGGGGGGGACATCATCCCCTGAGGTGGTTCCATCTGAATTTAGTGCAAGACCAGTAGATGAGCAGGCCCCAGGTTGGGTCCCACACGTGATGTGGCCTGGTAACATGGCCAGATGAGGTGAGAGAGGTGGTTCTTCTGGCAACTGTTCCCTAAACATGCTATTGTGTCACTGTTATAGAACATATGTGGGTAGTGCTAGTCCACACATTCCTGTATCATGTCCAACAGCATGCATAGATATCCCCAATAACACAAAACAACAGATGTGCAGCAGTTACATAGCAAACAGACCACATGCATATATGGAACCATAGTGGGGCTTACAATGGCATGCAGGTGACATTGTCCATAACAGGCCAGCAATGACAGTGTCCCCACATGGAGCATGGCTACAACACATAGCACAAAGTGTGGTACAAAACGAAATATGTCCCAATGGTAGGTATTATGTAGACATACCTATTGAGTTGTGTGATCAGAATGTTGTTGCAGATATGGTGGGGGGAGACAGAGGTGTTCATAGGTTCATAGGTTGATACTAGGCTATCTGCCCTAGGGCATTTACAAGCCTAGCCAGAGTGTGTTTGGCTTTTGCCACCCTTTTAGATTTGTAGATTGTGCCTATGAATAGTAGGTCACAGAATATAGTCCCTTTACGGTTAGTTTATTGTGCCTCTGTCTAGCAGGGACCCAGAAGTGATCCCGGTGGTATACTTATGATCTCCCATCCACTCGTCAAGATTTCTCTTGAAGAGGGTCAGTGAGGGGCTCTGCCTAACCTGGACTGGGATTTTGTTCCAGAGTGATGGGAGTCTCTGGGATATGAATCTGTCCTTCCAGCATGTCCTATTTATTTCTGTGCTCAGGTTTAAGTCTCTAGAACGTGTAGCTCTAAGGGATTTGGATTTCTTGAGATGGAGCATGTCCATTAATTCTGGGTTGGACATGGCTTTATATGTCAGGCACAGATCGCCTCTGAGTAGGCGGTAAGCAACTGAGTAGAGCTGGAGTTTCTTTAGCCTAATTGCATAGGGCATCTGTTTGAGTCCCTTTAAACTCTTGGTGAGGTACTTTTGGGGTCTTTCCAGTTGCTGCAGGTGTCGGGTAAGGTACATCCCAAATGGGGCATTGTATTCAATTATGGGCCTGATGAGTGATGAATAGAGTGGCACAAAGACCTCTCTTGATCTAGATGTGAAACCTTTCGTGATGAGGTGGGCTATATAGAAGGTCTTTCTAACCACTTTGGCAATGTGATTGTCAAAGGAGAGATTACTATCTACTTGGGTCCCCAAATCCCTAATTACTTCCTCTGTACTTTTAGTGTGTTACCTCCTATGTGGTAGTCTGTGGGCACTTTGTTTTTCCCAAAGGGATGACTATGCATTTTTTTGCATTTAGCTTTAGGCCATGACTTTGGCACCAGTTATCTGTCTCTGTGAGGCCCTTTTGGAGTATGCTTGTGTCAGCTGGGGAGTCTACTATGGCATCTAGTTTGCAGTCATCTGCGAACTTTGTCAGCCATAGTCCTCCCGTGTTTGCCTGTACCTCAGAGAAGTAAATACCAAACAAGCGAGGTCCCAGGACTGAGCCCTGTGGAACTCCACTTGTAACTGGTTTAGAGTCTGACAAGGCACCTGCAATTCTGACCATGTGGGTTCTATCCCTGAGCCAGTTTCCAACCCATCTTGTGACATAAGGGTTGACATTTAAGCTAGTGAGCTTATTTATGATACCTGAGTGGAGTATTGTGCCAAAGGCTTTTGCGAGGTCCAGGTAGGCTGTTTGGACCACTTTCCCTTCGTCTATGGCCCTGGTAACTGTTTCAAAGAAGTCGACCAGGTTCAAGAGGCAAGACCTGCCTTTAACAAAGCCGAACTGGGTAGGATCCAGTGTCTGAAGGTTTCCGATATCATTGTTTGAGTTCCATGATGATACACTCCATAGCTTTGCAGACCAGGCTAGTCAGGCTTATAGGGCGATAGTTTCTGGGGTCCGTTGTGGCACCTCCCTTATGGAGCGGGACCACCGTTGCTGTACGCCATTCATTGGGCACATATCCTGTGGTAAGGCTGAGGCTGAACAGGGACTTAAGGTGAGGGTTAAGTTCAACTTGTAGCTCATGTAAGACGCATCCCGGGACACCGTCTGGTCCCATTGATGCTGTGTTTTTTGCTTTGGAGAGGGCAGCTCTCACCTGATCATCTGTGATGTCTGGGAGGTTACATTCTGTGGGATGGAGATTTGCTCTTTTGGGGGGATGGGAGGGGGAATTTGCACTGAATCTGTCTGCCAGGATGTTGGCAATGTCTGTTGGTTCAGTGTATTTTTTGTAGTTTTGCACTAACTCGGAGCATATCTGGGAGTTGCCTCCCAGGTTCCTGACATAACTAAAGAATGCCTTGTGGTTGTCCTTAGTATCTTGTGCAATTTTTCTTTCGAAGCTGGCCTTAGATGATTTTATGAGGGATTGTAGCTTCTTGCTAGTACTGATCAGAGATGCTTTCCCTCTTTGGGATCTTGCTCTATCATGTAGTAGCTTCCTCCTTTTGTTGTACAGCTTATTTATGGCTGGGGTCCACCAGACAGGTCTCCTGCCTTTGGAGGAGTGAGTCTTGGTTTTATTTGGGATGGCACAATCCATGCATTCCTGTAGGTGTCCATAGAATGCGTTTGCAAAGGATTCTGCAGTTTGAGCCGTGTTTTCCACTGGCCCAGGGGCTTTGAAGGTTACCACCTCAGTTTTGAGAAGTGTGAAGTTTGCTTTTGAGAAGTTCTTCACCGTGGTTACCTTGGCTGGGGATGGGGATGGGATATGGATGTCCAGTGAGATTAGTTTGTGGTCTGACCTTACCAGTGAGGGGTATACCTCTGGTGTGGAACATAGAGTCCCTATGTTTGTGATGACCAGATCCAATATGTTTTACCCTCTTGTGGGGGTATTGACCAGTTGTTCCATAGCATTTGAGTTTATAAATTCTAGGAACCATTGGGCAAGGGTGTGTGGACTTGAGTAGTTTACCCGGTCAATGTTTGGGTAGTTGAAGTCACCCAATATGATGGTGTTTGGAGAGACTTTCATGTTCTCCAGTGTTTTCAGGAAGTCTGAGTGGGGTTCCTAAGTTTGGGAGGGTGGTCTGTAGCAGGCTATAAACTGAAAAGCAGTTTTGCCCACTGTTAGTTGCACGTGGATGGTTTCCGCTGCTTTGTGCAGTGCTACTAACCTGGAGGTGCGGGTATTTTTGATGTATATGGATACTCCCCTTCCTTTTGTGGTTTGGTCCAAGTTTTGTGACCAAAAAGCATGGTATGAAGTATAGTCTGGTAGTGCTGGGGTGCTTTCGGGAGCCTTGAACCAGGTCTCCGTTACTGCACAGACATCGATGTTCTCCATACTGAGGAGAGTCTCGAGTGCATGCATTTTGAGGTTTAGACTTCTGGCGTTGAGCAGCATTACCCTTAGTTTCTTTTTCCCTGTATTGTCTATGGAGGTGGGTTTGTCTTTTGAGCCTTTCCTAAAAAAGGCACTATGGTTGTGGCAAGAGCCTTAAACAGTATTCGAAAACCCAGGGGTGACAGGTGCAAGCCTTCCCTAGTGAAGCAGCGTTGCTTGTCGAGCATGTCATCCCAGGCTGACAGACACTAGATCCCCTTTGAATGACACCAATATTTTAACCAATTGTTAAAACTTGACATTTTTTCTTTATACTGTGGCATCATTTTTTGTGAGGGTAAGATGCTACTCAAGGTCAGGGTCATACCAGCCTGAGCTACATGATCAGAGAGCTCCTCTATGTCTCTTTTCATGTAGTCCAGGGAGGTATGCCTCAGGTCATTTACACCAGCATGGACAATGACGGATTCATATTTGTACTTGCTTTGGAGTGACCTGAGTGCGTGTGTTATGTGGCGGATCCTGGCACCTGACAGACAGCTTACAGTTACCTTCTCCTTGTTCAGCCTGGTGAGTGGGACATCAGTGTGTCTGACTATAGAGTCACCTATTACAAGTGTATTTGGTGTGTTGTTTAGCCTTAAGGACTGGGACTGTGTGGCACACTGACTTTGTGGACTATGTGATACATGGGTATTGTTGTGGGGTAGCAGTTGTTTGGTGGTCTGCTTTGGAGGTCTCTGTTGCTTAGGCAGGTTTTTATTTAGAGCCTCCGAGTATGTTTTTGTGTGTTTATGTGTTTGGTTTATTTTTTCTATAGGTCTATGTGAGACTGGATTTGTGATGTGTGCAGTTACCTTCTTCTCCTGATTGACTGTGCTAGTCATGGGTCGAGAGAGCTCAGCCTCCAGTTTGGCAATATAGTTGCATCTCTCACATATATTTGAGCTTGTTTGGAGGAGAAGAGGGTTGTCTGTGTACATAAGACAGTTGTAACACTGCCTTAAGATTCCCATATTTACCAACTGGACTGGAGAGTACACATGAAACTAACCTTTGGACATGTCAGGATATTTGTGATTTCTACTTTTGACTGATCTAGGAGGATTTAGAAGAGTATAAGAGAGGATTTAGTGCTTTAAATTTCTTCTAAGTGCAAGTGAGAGGCTATAAAGTGAGAACAGAGTGCTTCTTTTGAGATACAGATCACTTCCAAGGGAAAAAGTGAAGAGCAGACTTTGTGGAGCTGGTAATAGTTTAAACCTGTTTAGGCAGCGCTGCCCGATGCTGTGCTATGCGCAAAATCACGCAAAACCACACTAAAGCGGGTTTTTAAACAGGGGACTTGAAAGAGCTAGGAATTAGCCCAAAACGGTCAATAAACAACAAGATCTTGTGCTGAGGTCACTCCTCCAGGGACAGATAGGCTGCTCAAAGCTCCCCACTTCCACTGGTGAACAAAGAAGCTTCCTTCTATCCAAGTAAGGAAATGGGCAACCCAGGAACTATTTTAAAGTCCAGAATACAGCAATACCTGTATTAGGGACTATTCTAGCTCAGGAAAGGCAGGAAAACAAGGATATTTTTTTGTTTTTTTTCTTTTTTTCAACAGGCAACAGAAAAATGCACAGTAAAAGCTTTACACAGGCTAGCGCACTTGAGTGAGCAGCCTCAACAGTTAAATCAACAACGAGACAAACTTTAAAGTGCAGGTATTAAATAAAATGCAAAAACAAGCTTAAATCTAGCAAAATAGCAGTTATTATTCGCTTTTCGGTGAGAATAGACAGTCGCAAAGGTAAAGGCAGAAAAAGGTACTTAAAATCTGGTAACGGTCACTCTTTTTTGTCTCTCTGCTGCTAGCACCACTCTGCAGGACCACGAGGAGCTTGCTGCATCGGAAACAAGCACAAAAAATGCGTCAAAGTGGGTTTTTAAACAGGGGACTTGAAAAAGCTAGGAATTAGCCCAAAACGGCCAATAAACAACAAGATCTTGTGCTGAGGTCACTCCTCCAGGGACAGATAGGCTGCTCAAAGCTCCCCACTCCCACTGGTGAAGAAAGAAGCTTCCTTCTATCCAAGTAAGGAAATGGGCAACACAGGAACTATTCTAAAGTCCAGAATACAGCAATACTTGTATTAGGGACTATTCTAGCTCAGGAAAGGCAAGAAAACAAGGATAATTTTTGTTTTTTTTTTCTTTTTTTCAACAGGAAACAGAAAAATGCACAGAAAAAACTTTACACAGGCTAGCTCACTTGAGTGAGCAGCCTCAACAGTTAAATCAACAATGAGACAAACTTTAAAGTGCAGATATTAAATAAAATGCAAAAACAAGCTTAAATCTAGCAAAATAGCAGTTATTACTTGCTTTTTGGCGAGAATAGACAGTCGCAAAGGTAAAGGCAGGAAAAGGTACTTAAAATCTGGTAGCAGTCCCTCTTTTTCATCTCTCTGCTGCTAGCACCACTCTGCAGGACCATGAGGAGCTTGCTGAGTTGGAAACAAGCTCAAAAACTGCACCAAAGCGGGTTTTTAAACAGGGGACTTGAAAGAGCTAGAAATTAGCCCAAAACGGCCAATAAACAACAAGATCTTGTGTATTAAAAATTATGCTAACCTTGCTGTATGAGGTGCTCAAACCTGTTTCCATCTTTATGTCTTTCAGGCAAGATGTCCTGTGAGAGGCTTCCTGTTTATACAGCGGACGAGAATAAGGTCATCATCACACACCTGGTTCAGCACTACCAGGTGTTGTATGGCCAAACAGCCCATGAGCAGCAGGAGCGGACCGCCCTGTGGAACGATCTTGTCCACAGGTAAATGATGTCAGCCTGCATAACTGCAGATCTGAAGTAGTTAACTTCATTTAATCTGCAACCTGTGGGTATTCAGATCCATATCAGATCCAAGCCAGCAACTTTACAAACATCTGCTCTGAGCTCCAAACTCCTCCCCCTTACCCATAACACATCACCATCTCCTGCCTTCCCCCAGATCTCGTTTGCCACTTCGTGCATTAGCATTGTGATCTCTGTAGCTCTGAGCCTTAAGGTTATTGTAAGTGCTTTTTGGGTTTTTTTTGTGTGAGAGAGTTTCTCATTTAGTTCCCTTTTCCTCCCCCTAACACTTGTTCATCAGTTGTTACAAAAAAAAAAAGTTTATAGTTTTGTGAGGTAGTTGTTGTGTAGGCCCTTTCCTTCCCTATAGCGTGTGCGTGGTCAGTAGTGTGTTGGTGTTTGCTTGGTGTGGCTGCTATTGTGCTGAAATGTCTGAACAGCCAAAACTGACTTTTAAAAAATGCACAGAGTGTGGCCATAGGCTTTCACCAGCAGATGGTCACACTTTGTGTGTTGTTTGCCTGGGCATAGCTCATTTATCTGCCCAATGCAGTGTTTGTACAGGGTTTAACCCGAGGGCCCTGAAAGATAGGAAGGCCAAACTGGTGGCAAAAGGCCTGCTTCCAGCTTCCACTTTGAATACTTCAGCCTCAGTCTCGGCTTCTACAACTCGCACCCAACCACCCCCTCAGGCTGGGACTCACCCTGCTGCTAGACCTGCTGAAGGGGATGCCAAAGGGAGAGACAAGAAACATAAGGATGCAGACAGAGGGAGAGACAGAGAGAAGAAAGGGGATCGGCCCTGTATACGGTCTCCAGATCGGGAGTCCTTCCCTAGCCCGCCTTCCAAGGTCTAGAAACCTGTGTCTCCTCAGCTCCCCTCCCCCAGATTCTCCCCAGAACCAACAGAGCCTATGGAGCTGATGCCTTCCTCCAGATCCTCCCAGAGACCAGCCAGATCCGAGTCGGTCGCTTCTTCTTGCTCGACTCGGAGTCTTTCTGGAATGGATATGGAAAGGATGATGAGGAGATTTATTTGGACCCAAATCCAGATGGGAGTTTTGCCAGGCCCCTCGCCCTCTGGAGGGGGGACCTCCATGCCATTCTTTCATCTGATTTCTCCTTCCCCGATAAGGCCTGCGATTTTGGGGTTTATGGATCCGAGGATCTTCAGAGCTGGGGATTCAGTGCCAATGCTTCCTCCAACCTCAACTCCAGCAATTACCTTGAATTCATCAGATCCGACCAGCTCGGATTCGAGCAGCTCTCGGGGTCAGGTACAGGGAGTTGGACCCGAGGGGATGGATGTGTTTTCGGCTCCGACCTTGTCGGATCCAAGCCGTTCCTTCGAAGCTCCAGCTACCCTAGCCTCAGCCCCGATCCTCACGGCAGACCCGGGGAGAGCTTCCTCCTTGTTAGGTTCTAAGGAGGTGTGCTCTTCATTGGCATTCGATGTGGTGGAGAGGGTTCTCTTCCAAGGATCAAGACCCCAGCCTATTTCCTTGGATTCTGCCCAGAATTCATTTATGACTCCCTTCAGCTTGTCTCAGGGACAGCCCGTACTAGATGAGTCCCAGGCAGTTCTCCTGGAGGAACCACCCCCCCCGTGGCTCACAAACCCTCTTCAGAGAGTCCCACTGAAGAGGTTCATCGTAAGCATACATGCAAAAGGAGGCACCTTGACTCCCCTGAGTCCCTTACAGAAGACACTGATTTAGATGAAGGAGAAGGTTCCCCCAGGTCACCTCCCAAGGATGTCTCATTTGGAAACATCATGGAGATCCTCTGCCAGAGGGGAGGTTGGTCAGCCCCAAAACCTTCGACGGATGAATCAGTGTTCCTGGAGGCTTTTGGCATGGGCCCATCTATGACCTGGGTGTCCCCGCCGGTGGATCCTTTAGTGGATCTTATCACCACATGGGCATGGAAGGAGCCTGACACCATAGAGCCAATACCTAAGTGCCCGGAGAAAATTCTGTCTCCATCCTCGAACAGACAGGCATGGTATAAGGGATCCCCTCTGGACGCTATGATGGTTGCAGCAGCCACCAAGAGGGAACTGGCTCAAGAAAGTTCCTCGGTCCACCCTCCGGATAAGGAGTCCAGGATGGTGGCTCGATTTGGGAAGTAAGTGTATTCTTCAGTGACGTTTTCCATCCGAGTGCTGAACTACTTGGCACACGTTATACAACTGCAGCAAGACCTAGTCACGGAATTAGCTGAGTTGCCCCCAGAGTCTTTGTCACATGAGGAACAAGGGTCTGTTCTCTGCCAAAATGTCGACTCTGAAATCAGTATCAGACACGTCCATATACCTGCTTTCTCATGCTACGGAAGGAGCAGCTAGGGCGGCTGCGACTGGCATAGCTATGAGGTGACATGCTTGGCTGAGACTGTGTATGTTTGCGGACCCCTTCAAAGCGTCTTTTTACAAATGCTCACTTCGATGGTTCTTCTCTTTTTGGGAAGACCGTATGTGACACCCTTGTCCAGAGTGAAAAAGATGGGAAGACTTTGTCTGCCGTCGGAATCCACTTCTCCAGTCCTCAAAGATCCTTTTCCAGGAATCAGAGAGGGCAAAAGAAGACGTGGTTCCGGAAATCAGTTTTCCCAGGAATCTCAGGACAACTCGTCCCCTAGAGGCAGAGGGGGACATCACAGATGCCATCCCAGAGGTAGTAGGGTCCGAGGAACTTTGGGTCTAGGGAGTCCTTCTCGAACAGCCCTGTGCAGCAGCCCTGAGGGGTTGCCCGACTGTCCTACTCTGGAGGCAGTCAGGGGAAGATTATCATTGCACCCAACGGCATGAGAGTCCATAACTGCAGATCATTGGGTGCTTCAAATAATATCCAGAGGTTACACCATTCCATTTGTTACCCCACTTATCCAATCATATTGCCTCCCAGATGTTCCACCTGCTCAAAGGGAGACAGCAGTGCTGGAGGTTTCCAAGCTGCTTCAAAAACAAGCCATCAAACTGGTCCCCCCCAATCAGTCCCAGTCAGGCGTTTACTCCAGGATCTTTTTAGTGCCAAAGTAGACGGGGACATCAGACCCATTCTGGACTTATCAACCTTAAACCTGGCTGCCGCAAAACAGAAATTCCAGATGGTCACCCTACAGTCCATTCTACCTTATCTTCGGGAATGCGACTGGATGTGCTCGATAGACCTCCAGGACACTTACTGACATACCAAGATTCACAGAAGCTCCAGGAGATTCCTTCACTTCCGGTTGGGAGCAACTCATTTCCAGTTCCGAGCCCTACCCTTCGGTGTCACCACAGTCCCCAGAGTGTTTACTCAGGTAATGGCAGTCGTAGCGGCTCACCTGAGGCTTCAGGGGATTCAGGTATTTCCTTACCTAGATGATTGGCTCCTCGCTGCTTCCACCAAGAGTCTTCTTTGTGAAGCCAGAGACTCCTACCTTCATCTTGCATACCTGTTAGGGATTACGGTCAATGTTCCAAAGTCCGTCTTGAATCCAGTACAGATCTTGGACTTTATCAGGGCATGGCTGGACACCCTTCAACTGAAAGTCTTTCTAACTCCAGACAGGGTCCAGTGTCTAAGGGATTATGTATCGATAATTCTTGGTCCCAGGTTACCGAAGGTGGCAGACATTCTCAGAGCCCTGGGCTCTATGGTTGCAGCAATTTCTATCCTCCCCTGTGCGCATCTTCACATGCGTGTTCTACAATGGACTGTAGCCATACAGTGGTCTTGGCTAGATCTCCCCATGGAATACCCAGTTCAAATCAGCAAAGCCTGCAGGGCATCACTTCCCTGGTGGGTCCAGTCTCCGGAGATTGCAGATGGATGCCCATTTATTACATCCCCAGCCCAAGCCACAGTGACCACGGAGGCCTCCCAGCTCGGGTGGGGGGCAATATCTAGGGAGGACGGTCCAAGACACGTGGTCATCCTTGCGTGGGGACAGCCTTGCTGATATCTCTTCACATCTCCTTCCAACGCAAAGTGCAACTAGTTCTTCGCTCTGACTCCCTCACCAGGGGACCCCCCTCAAAGATGCTCTAGTCCATGCTTGGCCTCCTAGGCTATTGTACGCTTATCCCCTGTTACCACTCATTCTGAAGTTTCTTCAGAAGGCTTGCCAACTGGGGTGCAAGATGATCCTCATTGCCCCATTCTGGCCTCATCAGGTTTGGTTCCCCTTCCTCTGGTCTCATGCTCTAGCTCCTCCTTGGATTCTAGATCCCTGTCCAGATCTCATTTCTCACCCTTCGGGCACCTGTCCACCCAATCTGGACAGCCTCAAGCTGACAGTTTGGCTGCTTAAGTTCCCTTGATTGCCAGGACTCCCAGTCTTTTGTCTTCAGTAAAAACTATTCTAGTGATGGCTCGTAAGTCCTCCACTAGGAAGATTTACCATAGTAAATGGAAGCAATTTTCTATTTGGGCTTCTCAGAGAAAGCTGGATCCTTTTACAGTTCCTGTCTATGCGGTACTGGATTTCTTAGCCAGCATTTTTCAGCAAGGGGCCAGTTCTGCCATTGTGAAAGTGCAACTGGCAGCTATTTCAAATTTCCATGTTGGCAAAAACAGGAATGCCCTGGCCTCTTCTAGATTGTGTAAGGCTTTTCTTAAAGGCACCATTCTTTTACATCCTCCAGTTAAAAACCCTGTTCCTCCTTGGGACCTTACCTTGGTTCTGCAGGCCTTAGTTGCTCCGCCCCTTTGACCCTGCAGCCTCAGCAGATTTGAACTTCTTATCCTGGAAGACAGCCTTCCAAGTGGCGGGTAGGAGGGTTTCTGGGCTTCAAGCCTTGTCTGCCATGCCCCCTTACTTCATCTTCCACAAGGACAGGATTTCTCTCAGTACAAACCCTTCTTTCTTACCAAAAGTGGCTTCTGAATCAAACATTAATCAAACAATTAACTTGCCCGTTTTCTTCCCATATTTTCAGAACAAGGGTGAATATAAACTGCATTTGCTAAATGTTCATAGACAACTTCATTTTTATTTACACAGAACAAAGCCCTTCTGTAAGTCTGACCAGTTATTTGTATCCTTTTCTAAGCCATTTTTGGATAAGGCCATCTCTAATGTTTCCTTAGCTACATGGATTACACTATGTATTTTGCAAATTTTCAAAGACAAAGGCTTGTCTCCACCTGGTCCTGTTAAAGCTCATTCTACCAGATCTATGGCGACATCTGCTGGTTTCTGGTCTAGGGTATCATTGGATGACATTTTTGCTGCAGCAACTTGGGCTAAGTCACATACCTTCATTTCTCATTATAAGTTGGATTTAATCTCCAGAGGGAGATCATCCTTCGGCTCTGCGGTGCTCAGGAATATCCTTCCATGAGGGCCTCCCAGGAGTTTCAGTAGCTGGGGACTCTGTCCCACAGGTTGCAGATAAAATTAAGTTAACTACTTCAGATAAAGAAGTTATGTACTCACCATAACGTTCCATCTGAGTAGTTATACTTCATTTTTCTGCAACTTTCCCACCCTCCTTCCCCCGAACCTTCTCATGTGATTAGCATGGGTGGTTTACTCTAGTTTGAGTTGCTAATTGGTTTGAGTTGCGGCAAACTTGATCTGAGGGAAGGTAGGAGATGGTGGTGTGTTATGGGTAAGGGGGGAGGAGCTTGGAGCAGATGCTTGTAAAGTTTCCGGCTCAGATCCGATATGGATCCGAATACCCACAGGTTGCAGAAAATGAAGTATAACTACTCAGATGGAGCGTTATGGTGAGTACTTAACTTCTTTTTATGAGCAGGTCCGGCATCATTGCACAGACCTACTTCTCAATGCCTATCAGCGTGCTGCTGCAGTCAGGGGGGATCAACTCGAAATGGGGGGGGTCATGCCATCCATCCCCCCCTGACACATGTTAAGGAGCTCATTGCCAGCCTCGGGGCACCTGCCCATCCGCACACCCAACACCTGGCGGAGAGTATAGTGGACGTGGGTGCTACCCACACAATGGCAGAGGAGCGTGCAGGCAAGGCCACAGGGCACATCAGTAGACCACTGTTGCATATCCATCCACATCTGTACAGTTAGATCATGTATATGTGAAATGACATATATATATATATATATATATATATATATAAAAATATATATATAGTCTGTTGCTGTGTAGTAGTAATAAACAGATATGCATAAGCTGTAGTATTGTGGGCTTGTACTGTTGATGTACTGTTATGCTGCACCCACCCTGTACCAATGCCACAGCTGTGGCAACTGACATCACATCTCTCACACACTTATGTAGGTCCCTCTGGTATATCTCCAAGGCAGTAGCCTGTAGCTGGTGAGTATGGTGTTTGTTCAGGTTTGCCAATACACCGGTCATGTTATGGCTATGGTATATTCCATGCACACACTTAACACACCTACCCATAATGCATGCCGTACATGTTCACGTATTGTTGCTGTTAACTGCACCGCATCACAGTGTTGACCATGATGGTGTATCTGAAGGGTATGTCAGACTCCTGCAATATAACTAACATCCTATCATTGAAAAATGTGTGCACAGAGATGAACATAATGGTGGGACAAATGGCCTACAGTAGGGACATGCGTAAAACATCACCCTTATACAGTGCTACAACAGTGTATATAACAGTATTACAATGGCAACTGTTACAGATCTACACTACGGCATATCACAATACTGTGGTCCACAACCCTTATAACCTGCAGTGTGGTCCTAACATGAACAATGAGTGTGCAATATGGAATCGTATGTTAGGACAGCAAATATGGGGAATAAATACCTTCACAAACACTGGAAGCATATGTGTGCACACACTCCAGATAAAATATAGTGGAAGCAGCTGTTGAGGTACTGACCGCATGCATTTGTCATGGAAATGCACCTTCCAGCAAGTACACGTCCCCTGTTCACACCAAGAATTGGTCTGCTGTCCAAGATGTTTGGCCATCAAATGTGCCCACTTACCTGCAACAGAGGCAGGCATGGCTTGCACACATCTTACATGCCATGGCATGGGCCCCATACCCAACAGGTAGCATGCAGGAGTTGGACATGTAGCCATGCCTCACCATTACATATACCATGACAAACAGTGCAGACAATCATGTATGTGGCGAGGATGTATGGGACAGGAATAATGTAGGAAATAAACAGATGGCCATCCAAGACAGATGATGTCGCATGTAGCAATCCAGTCATGCAGGCTGCCTAGTAACATCCTAGAACACTGAGGGGGGGTTGCAGGAATGTCTAGCAAGTACTAGCTGTGCAGTACCCGTATCAGCGATTGCCTGGACTCTGCAAACGTGTGGCCCATGGGTTAGGGTAATCAGATGTGACAGTTGTACCACAGGAAACATCAGCCAGGCCTCTCTACATGTAGCATATGCATAACAGAAGAGGTCGCCAAAAGGCATGCATTGCAATGTGTACTGGTGTACCAACACCATGTTGGAAACCTACAGACAGTATCATGTACGATACATGTGCTGCACAACCAACACCTCACCCCTCCACAGGCCCACCATCCCCATCTGTACCGTGATGGTGCCAGTGTAAACCTATATGTTTGCCATTCATTAGTTGGAACTACGCTGTTACACGTGGTGTTCAGTGTTTGGGACACTGAAAACTGACACACATGTGTAGGCCATAGTTGTCAAGCATCTGCAAAAAGGCTGAAGGTGGGTAGGGGTTGTCATTATGACACAACAGTGCACTTGAACAGGGAAACTAAGTATTCTATGAATGGCTGTATCTGCACACAGTCAGGGTCAGGAACTATGGCAGACATAACCCTGACTCCACAGCAATAGTGACAGCAGTGTGTGAACTCCAAGGGATGTGCACATGAGTGGACCTTGTAATCATGCAGAGTTGGGGGACATGTATAGGGCAGACTGACCATATACTGGCAAATGCAAATGGCTCATGCTAGTATACCCCTGCCAGGAATAGTGACTGCTGTAGTACACATAACAGTAGGTGCAACAAACCATCATGATAAGGGCCTGCACACATATGCACCCACTAAGTGTATGCATCTAAATCAGCATCAGCACAACTAACACATTTGTTTGACCCTGCATTTCATTGTACAGGACATATGTCACATATCAGGTTCATGTAATGTTAACATATGCAGTAATGTGGTCCCATGGCATATCAAGGAAGAGGGCATCATATCAATAAGGGTGTGTACACTCCCTATAGCCATGGTAAGGTTTGACGGTTGTCAGTGTAATTGTAATGTATTGGTCATACATGCACCGCTGATGATGACATCTGTAAATCAGACATCAGGCATTCACAAATGACATCTATTCACAAATTTTCCCAGGTATGTGCCGGACAAACACATAGGGGCTGTGAGCAGTAGAGCAGACATAACTGACACAGTAATACACATTCAACAATGGTGTGTACACCTGTGAGTTATGGTGCACAGTACATGGCAGGGTGCTGAACAGGTGCACAGCAATACTGTGTACAAGGATGCAGTGTTTTCCAGTGGAAGGGGCATCACCTACTCACACACATGTATGCTGTTGCTAGCATGGATTGACTATAGCTGCACTGCATGCTGTTGAGTACCATTTGTTATGCATGTTGACAGATGGGTAATGGGAGCTCAGTGTGTAATATCTTTGTGCAACCTCACCTGTAAGTGTGTGTTGGGGGTTATTTTGTCTGTAAGTGCAATCTGGTGGAGTAGAGGGTGGGTTGATGCATGTAGGATGTGTGTGTGTGTATGTGTGTGTGTGTTGGTATGTGTGTCCATGTATGCCCATGTGTGATTGTGGGGTTGTCCATACGTCTCGCCTTCCCTTTGGAATTGTGCAGTACATGGACTTGGACTTACACATGAGACACCAGGAATACTTGTCTGATATGTAATCTCAGGATAGCTGATAGTATAATAAGGTTTTTAGCATGGAACATGCATTGGGAGGGAAGCTAGACACCAGGTATACTGTTAAAACTGCAATCAGCAGAAAGGTGAAAGAATACCCACGTATGCAGCACTACAGATGCATCAGGGAATTACTAGACAACACCAGTGAGTGTATCCAAATATTACTGTTGTCCACATAAGTTAATAGAGCAACAGATCTTGCATCTACTGAGCAATAGTTATGTATGACTTTCCAGTGCGTGACATTATTAAGTGACTGTACTAGCCCCTAACATATGGGGGCCATGCTCAAGATGTCTGGACAAACCCAGGGCGAACACTGGATGACAGCAGTTAGTCCTTGTAAAACTGACTCCAATCAAGTCACAGAGGTAATGGAGTAACAGGTCATGTTTTGTGGTCACTTGTCTAGGCAATTAGAAGAATGATATGTTAATGATTGGTATGAATGAGTGTAAGTTTCCAAGTGTGGTGCAGGATGGGGAACTTAAGAGAATAAACTTGGGACAGTCTGTAAACTCAGGGAGAGGTAGGTATTATGGTGGAATGTCAGTGTGTGTGTGTGTGTGTGTGTGTGTGTGTGTGTGTGTGTGTGTGTGTGTGTGTGTGTGTGTATATACTGTTAAGCAATGATGTATAGGTCTGAAACTGCATTTCTTGTTTTCCCCTCATAGGTGGCGAGGTGGGTCAAGGTCCCTCCTACATGCACTCTGATGTTGGTGTCCATACAGACAATGAAAATGATGATAGGTGTGTTGAGGCACAGGCGGGGTTGTCAGAGGCCGAAACTGCGCCATCGTTTGACATCCCCCTGTTATTCACCCCATCCCTGCACACAGTCACAGTGCCTATAGATACCCCATCACCAGTGGCCATAGCAGAAGGACAGTTGGCAGTTGGTGGCAGTGCACAGGACAGTGTGGTATCTATGGCTGCTGTGTCTGGCCACAGCAGCCATAGCCGGATGTCTGGCAGGGTACCACATAGGCAGATGTACTGGGGTGCTCATGGGAGGGTTGCTGGTCATCATGCCCCTGGCAGAAGTGCCACATGTGGTACCACCAGATGCATGTTTCAGGCTGTCATGGAGGCACAGGCACGTATGGTACGGTACACCAAACAGGGTCTGAGGCTGCAGAGGTCTGCTTTTTCAGTTCTCACTGGCAACATCCATGATCTTGCAGGTGCCCTCCGTTATTATACAGAGGTCATGGATAGATGGTGGGGTGAGATGGTGGGCCTCCTCGACTGTGGATTGTCTGTGCTAGAGCATGTGGTGGGAGTGATGTGACGGCCACGTGGACATAGGCCAGCAACACCAACATCTGGTAGTCGATGTGGATGTGCAAAGACACCAAGCCACTCCCGTAGTGGCAGTACAAGCTCCAGCACTGCAGGGGGGTGCTGTCCACACCACAGCAGGTCACATACATGTGGCCCTGGCCAGTCCCAGGAAGGCCCTGATTCCAGCGGACATATGTCATCATCAGGGGAGAGTAGCATATCGAAACTTGTACCTGGACATGCCCGTGGAACCCCTGGCAGGCACAGTTCTCGTGTCCATGGCCAGAGGTGGTGAACTGCACACCCTGCCAGGTATGGTCTGCAGCTGTCCAACAAACACCTGTATAGGGCAGCCACATGGCAGAACTGTGTGCATGCATACTCACACACAATACAAACACACCTAGGGCAACCACATACCTACACACACACCACAGCCATATCAGTAATTAAAACTCCTCACTCACACACATGGTGTCAAACGTATGGCCCAGCCTAGGTCTCTGGCAAACCAACAACACACCCTGTGCATATGATGATACCTGTACCACATCCCTGTCATCCATAACATCGATGCAGGGACAGGCTAATATGATTGTGATTCACACGGTGACTTTACTACAGTGTACCAATTGTATTGCTGTGTAACATGTCAGCAGTAATGTTTAATGCTTACATGTCAGGTAGTGTAGCTGTCCAGCTATGATGCATTATAGCTGTTAGTAACACTGAGCGATTGTGGTCTCCATAATGTTATCCATTTGTGTTGTAGGTGTCTATCTGTCAGCTGGAGGATGGTCTGCTGTCATATCTGACAAGGGGTATGGCACTGTGGTGACACTTTGGCTGTGCCATATCCTGGGTATAGGTGAAGACATGTCACAGGTCTGTAACGGTTACTGCCTGTGCCACATGGCCGATAGGTCTGGGGTGGTGTATACAGGTGAGTGCATGGTGGCTGCTTTTAGCAGCCCTTCTACAGTGGACAGTGGTAGTTGTACTGGGTGGTACACACCACATGTTTGTGTATAACACACACAGAGGCTTAGGTGTTGATGCACTACACAGAGAATACTGTACACATGCATGTATGTACCTGTGCAAGGAACCCATTGTAGCCAATGTAATTCCACCAAGCCAGACTACGCAGAACAACACATTGTGGAATAAGCAGCCCGCTAGTTTAATGTCATTGACAAAGGTAGGGTATATGTTCCCTTCCTCAATGCAGTGCAATGCTCAACACAGTAAACATATGTGTTCTGGTGTGGGTGGCACACCCCTACCCTTTGGAGGGTGAGAGGTGCTGTAGAACCACAGATAGTGTGATAGACAAATACCTAACCTGCTAACATGCACTGTACAGTATTACGGCCAGCTACATGGGGGGATACACTAAACAGTAATCGCAATGATCTTGCCTGTGTCCACAACAGACACACCCAGCTATATATATATACCAACCCCAGTATTGCTGCACACCTTTACAGTGGAGAAGAGGTCATTTACACAGCTAACAGTAGTTGTGATGGAATTTAATTCCATGGGATGATACCTGTGACATGTTAGCATATGCCATACAGTTCTTGGACAGATGACCCCCTAGGGCATGTATATTCTGCAACCTGAAGTAGATCCTGCCACATACACACACACTCTTACTTGGCAACACTGACACTAGACCCCTACCTAGGTATGTATTTCTACTGATGTGTGTGGCTTTAATTGCACACACCACACAGCTTTTAGGATGAGGTGTGTTCCAGGTTACATGTTACATGCAGAATAACCCCAGGCATGTACAGTATGGTAATGGGGGATGTAATGGTTGTATATGCACAATATATAGTGTGACATACTGTCATATACACATTGACAAACACATAACAGTCAGACACACATCCGAAAGACCTGGGACTATCAGTACTAACTGCCTTGTCAGTGTGTCCAATATGGTACAGGTAGGTTGCACACAGCACATGCATAACTGGGCTGGATAGTGTTATCAGTTACCTGTATGGTTGATGGTGACAGTGGTCACCATACAGTGTTACATGGGACATGTACCAGGGTACCATTGTGTAATGACAGTATACCCAGCACCCACACCCCACTTTGGATATTGTACGCACTGGAACCCATGATGACACTCTGACATACCCACCATCACACATTGACCAGGAATGCAATACAACCCCTTGTCCATCCCAAGAGTGCTACTACAGGGATATGCATCTAATGCACATGCCACAGGCATAGTAGGGTGATGCATTGTCTTGCCTCTCCTATGGGCAGCAACATCAGTATCCCTAATACTGTATGGCAATGCATATTGTAATACGAGTATGTGGCCTCAGAATGCTGTACCCTACATATATACACACATGCACATACACACACTTGCCAGAACCCATTTGTACAGCAGTGTTGTGCTGGTACTGCAATGCCCAGGTAGCCCTTAGGGAGAGGAGCGTAACAAGGTGCATGTAATGTCCAGTACAGCAGCAGCCACATCTATCTATGACAATGGGTGGTGCAGCGGATGTGAAGGGCCTCAGGGTATTCCCAACTACAGGTCTACTAATACACAGACACTGATATTCTCAGTGATGCACACATGCACATTTGTCAGTACTGGGGTGCATCAGTGCAGGTAATCATAGGTGTGTACCAGGCTATTGTCCATGGAGAGATGGGAATTGTAGGGGGTGTGTGTACATTGGTATCATGCCAGCTGCCATGTGCCAGCAGGCCATCTATCAACAGACACCACTGTGGTGACCCTCAGGATGAGAGTGACATGCATCAGCCAATTCTCTGGGTGCCTCCTGCAGAGGGCCAGTGAGGTGCTCCAGTTAACATGTATGCAACATGTATTACATAACATGGTTAATGTCTGTCTTGGAGACCTGTACCCAAGCATGTTCTGTTGACTGTGGTAGTGTAGTTGAGGTATCCATGGCATGTGATGCATATAGCGTGTTGAGCCCTATCTGTGCCATTTATAACACAGCTGGCCAGACATGTCAGTGTCAGTCAAGCATAGATTGCCTGTACGTATCCAAGGTGGATACCTGACATCTGCACATCTGTACAGGGACTGACAGACATCAGCTCCCCAAATAGCTATGCAGTAGGATGAATGTGTTGACAGATAGACGTCTGACACCGATAGGTATGCCATTAGTACATGATGGCAGCCCTCAATGACATGTGCTATACAGGCAATAGTCTGCAATTATTTTCCACATGTCAGATCATTATCCAGTAGGAGATATATGTGACACAGCTCACACACCAGGAACACAGCAGTGAGGACTCAGAATCCATCTACGCATGCAGGGGTGTTTGTTTCCAGTACTACAATTAGCAATCTACTCTTGCTTGGGAAAGCACTGTCAACACTAGTAATGTAATGATATACTACATGCCAGTGTGACTGCATATAACCTGGAATACTACCCTTGTATGTAACACATTCACATGGATAACAGTGTTGAACAAGCCATATATACTCAAGTGTCCCAGACAGGAGACTCATACCCCTTGCTACTGTAATGACAGCACATAGACGCATGTTATGTACATGGCATTACATAAACTTATTACAGATGTCATTACCCTGCTATGTTATCAGTCTGGGATGTGAGCACAGGGCTGAGCCATGTTTAGCAGGTGTCAGCATTACTGCAATATAACAGCTAAGCACATTTGCGCACTGGTAAGCGAAGCCTACACGGTGTAAGCGCCTGTACATTTAACCGTCCCTTAGCACTGCTTAGCTTCATGCAAACCCGCTTAAAGCCGCACAAATCTGCCTTAACCACTCTGTATCCAACAGCCCTTGTTCTGCCCAGCAACAAAATAAACAGGCCTTGCAGGTTTTGAACCCAGGACTCTGTACACTACAGTCACAACAGTTAACTACTATGCCATGACATCTGTGCCAACATTTGCTGTTCTTCCAGTATATCTGTCAGTACACATACAGAATAGTATTGAACAATTGCTGTGACTTCTGCTATTGTGTAGTACTTCTTAGTGATATTACTGTTGCATCACATATGTTGTTATATCTAAATATACACATATCAGATATGTACGGTGTGATACATCTGGGAAGGTATACACAACAGTAATGTTTACACATGACAAGGATATGGATATATATACATATACATATGTAGATATATGTGTATACGTACATACACGTATATATTCATATATATGTAATTATATGCATCTGTATAGTGCATCATATATATGGCCATATATATAGATCTCTCTTTCTCTCTCTCTCTCTATATATATATATATATATATATATATATATGTATGTAAATCATATATGTATATATATATGTATCTATTTATGTCAATATATATGTAGATATCTATAAGTATATGTGCATATATATATATATATATCTGTATATGTGGAGACATATATAGATGTGAGTGTATATATATATATATATATATATATATATATATGTATATGTATGTAAATATATATATATATATATCCATATATGTATGTAGATATGTATATGTGTATACATCTATATAGCTATATGGATTTTATATATATATATATCTATGTGTATATATATATATATATATATATATATATATATATATATATATAGATAAATATATATATATATATATATATATATATATATATATATATATATATATATATAGATAGATAGATAGATAAATATTCACAGTAATGATCCTGTGGACTACAGCATAGATATGACCAATAAATGTGGACAGTCTGGCACACTCTGGTCAGTCCAGAGGTATACACAGATCCGCTTAGTGCGAGACATGTGGACCAAGCCTGACAATGTGGATGTTAACAGCCATGTACATGGGTATATCACGTAAATACTGGACTACATATGCCCACACAGTTTATGCATTCGCACACTCCTGTCTGTCCTGACACATAATAACCAGTGGTACAGAAGTTACATGGCCACATACTACCCACTAGCTAGTGGCATACATCTGTACAGCTTCCCACTGCTTTGTCAGAAATACATGACAGTTATGGTAGCCCGGCAGCAGTACATCTGGCAAATATCTGGACATAACATCATACTTGGTAATTACACCAAGCTGCTAGGTGTGTAACAAAGCACTGTGCAAACTACAGGCAGACTGCCACATCACTGGCCTACATTTCTTATGAGTGAATATACATGTACCTGCAAATAGGTCAGGCGCTACAGGCATGATACAGCACAGAGTAACAGACACCTGTGTGAAAGTGCATACCCACAGCCAATATGAACACAGCCACATGTGGTAAGCAAGCTTAATATTACAGTATATGGACTGTCTGATCAACACCGTCCTCATATGTGTAATTCACACACACACATACATATACTGGGCCATGACACAGTGTGGTCCAGTGCCTGTCTATGGTATGGGATATGTGTGTTTTGGCCCTACAAACATGTAAGCTGATAGGGTACCATATACTGCAGCAATATGTAACAGATAGAACAGAACCAAGAACAATGACATCTACTACAGTCTGTACAAAGGCCAAGGTACGTATTCGCAATACACATACTGTTGACAATCAGCATAAGTACACAGACTTCACTACTGTACATACAACCACAGAATGCCCAGGTTGTCCTCAAATATAACCCCTACTGTACATAACATGTCTTGCAGTCTGATATCTGACTGGCTTGTTATCAGGTATGATGTCAAGAAATAATGGTGTACACAACATATGCACCTCTTACTGCATGAAATATGTACAAAGATTGACAGACTTGTTGCTGGAGGCACAAACACTGGGCCAATATTGGCATGTTTCTGTGATACCCTCATACATTTACTGTTGTAACAGGGTTTGTTGTGACATATGTCCTATGAGAGATATGAAGTCAGTAACTCTCATGGCTCTCACCATGTACTGACTGCAGTCCTCAGACTCTGCTTCTGCAGTTCTAAGATGGGTGATCTGTGAGTAACACAAGCCACATAAGACTCCAAACACTGGCCAGTCTGCAGGTAACCCTACAGGTGGGAGTTTCCTCAAACTAATAACACTGTCATGACAAGTATTAAATCATGTAGACCAACCATATTCACACAAACCCTGTTAAACCAACATTACTCCAAATGCAGAAGAACAATACTTAAATTCTGTAGTCATGTCTGGAATATCCCCCTCCTGTTTGTTGGCCTGCCTCCACAGTGTATGTTGTTAGAGGTATATCCCACATACATCTGTGATGTTGTTTGCCAAACACCGACATGAAGTCCTGCTCACAGTGAATGAAAGCCAACACCAGCATGATGTTCCTAGTTATAGGAGTGTGTTTCCATGCAATTGCCTATGGGAATGTTACCACAGATGTTCCACATGCAATCAGCTAGTAGGGGAATGCAATTCATGCAGAGGCCATCAGCTGATCATGAGCATCACTTACAAATCACAAGCTGCTGCCTAAGCAAAGCAGGTGCACTTCCCCACATCCACCAGAGAGGGAGTGAGAGAGACAGACAGAGATAAAGTAAGACAGGGAGGGGGTGGGAGAGTAAAACCTAAGCATGTTTGTGTCACACACTTACCAGTACAAGGTTTCAAACCCCTGCCTGAATATGTATTGCTATCACATGTCTATACAGTTATTGCATGCACCACAGAGCTTACATGTTGTGGAGCTGTCCAAAGGTGTATCTGATGATGAGTGACATCAGCAGCAGTGATAAAGGAGGGATAAGGTAGGTGTAGTACCCATGCCTGTCCACATGAACAGGTTCAAGGTCCACAGCCACTGTCTCTCAGGGACTCACACACATTATCACAGTTGGCAGGGTCAGGATTAGACTTCCTAACTAGCTAGTTTGCCACAATACAGTAATACAGAGGTATCACATGCATCACAGGGGTTATCAGGATGATATATGGGCAAAGGGTATGTCAAGGTGTCTGACATCAGAAGACATGCTTCAGTAGGCCAATGGGAGATGTAGTGAGTGAGAATGGTGTCCAAATCATTATACTCCACACACACTGACACAGGTTTGCCAGTACTGACATGCATGGGCGCATTGCTTCACAGGTGTGTAGTGGTTGTGACAGAAGGTTGTACAAGGCTAGGTTAAGGGTATACCTTGGCATCAGGCCACATGACAATGGTCTGCAGTGTGGCTTAGGGTGTAGTGTCTGGATTGGCCCACACAGGTGGGTATTCTACTCACCATCCAGTAATCTAGGTTACTATTTTGGGTGGCCAGTGCTGTGCAATGCTTGCCATGTATGTGTTCTATATTCTGTGACATGGATGGTGTCTGGGATGTGCACGCATCCCACATGCATGTTCTGTGACATGTGGAAGTGTACCTGGGGTGTCTGGGGCATGTTGTGTAGACAGATTGTTATCATCAGATGTGCCATTCCTGACCTCATGTGGTGAGAACTGGCAATGGACACCAGGTTGACCCTGCACCTACACTGACAGCATGATACAGGTATTCCCTGGTGTCATTGGCATCTGTCCATACAGGGCATGTGTATAAGGCATGGTATGTCCTTTGTGGGTTAGATTTGCAGGCTCTACAGTTGTTGCAGGCGTCCAGTAGGGAACATAGTGAAGGAGCACTGTATGCAATGATTTGCCTATTGTAGGGATGGGACAGGGTGCCATGTCCTCTGTAGTTCACTGCAATCACACCATGGTTACTATCTGTGGACAATATGCAGGGAACTACCAACATAGTGGTTGTTGCCTAGCCGAGTGTGTTTATGTATGAGACTTGGGTGGAGAGTGTTCCCTGGGTAATACAAGGGTTGCCTATATTGGTCGCCAAGCCATGATGTCACATGTAGGGGTATGGATTGTCTACCCCAGCCTCTCTGCTTTTTGATATCTGTTATCCTTGTAAGATGGACATTATGACATGCAATAGGCTCACCATATAAGAAATTTGCAAAACTCACTCCCCAATGAGTCCTGCTGTTACACACTCACAGCTACTTCCACACAGGATATGTATGACACACACACCAACTCTCACAGTTGCCATGTCAGAAATTAGAACTCCTACCTACTAAGTACATCACACTACAGCATTATGCAAGTATAGCACATGCCACAGAGATTACTGGGCTTAGGTTCATAGGTGCATAGGTTCATACTAGGCTATCTGCCCTAGGGCATTTATAAGCCTAGCCAAAGTGTGTTTGGCTTTCACCACCCATTTTAAATTAATTTTGCTATGCCCTTTTTCGAGGTTAGTATACTGTGCCTCTGTCTAACAGTGACACAGGAGTGATACCCGGGGTAAACCTACGATCTCCCATCCACTCATCAAGATTCCTCTTGAAGAGAGTCAATGAGGGAATCTGCCTAACCTGGACTGGGATTTTATTCCAGAGTGAAGGGAGCCTCTGGGTTATGAATCTGTCCCTCCAGCATGCCCTATTTATTTCAGTGCTGAGGTTCAAGTCTCTCGAGTGCATAGCTCGATGGGATTTGGATTTTCTGAGGTGCAGCATGTCCATTAATTCCGGGTTGGACATGGCTTTATACGTCAGGCACAGATCGCCTCTGAGCAGGCGGTATGCTATTGAGTAGAGCTGGAGTTTCTTTAACCGGGCAGCATATGGCATCTGTTTGAGCCCTTTGATCCTCTTGGTGAGGTACTTTTGGGTCTTTCCAGTTGCTGCAGGTGTCTGGTAAGGTACATCCCAAAAGGGGCATTGTACTCAATTATGGGCCTGATGAGGGATGAGTAAAGAGGCACGATGACCTCCCCTGATCTAGATGTGAATCCCTTCATGATTAGGTGGGCTATATAAAATGTTTTTCTAACCACTTTGGCCACTTGGTTGTCAAATGAGAGATTGCTATCAACTTGGGTCCCCAGGTCCCTAATTACTTCTTCTGTACTTAATGGATTACCACCTATGTGGTAATTTGTGGGCACTTTTTTTTGCCAAAGGGATGACTATACACTTTTTGGCGTTTAGCTTGAGGCCATGGCTCTGGCACCAGTTGTCTGTTTCTATGAGGCCCTTTTGGAGGATGCTTGTGTCAGCTGGAGAGTCTAGTATGGCGCCCAGTGTGCAGTCATCTGCGAACTTGGTCAGCCACAGTCCTTCCGTGTTGGCCTGTACCTCCGAGAAATATATACCGAACAAGAGAGGGCCCAGGACTGAGCCTTGTGGGATGCCACTTGTAACTGGTTTGGAGTCTGACATGGCTCCAGCAATTCTAACCATGTGGGTTCTGTCCTTGAGCCAGTTTGCAACCCATCTAGTGACATAGGGGTTTATATTTAAGCTGGTGAGCTTATCTATAATGCCCGAGTGGGGTATTGTATCGAAGGCTGTTGCGAGGTGCAGGTAGGCTGTGTGGACCACCTTCCCCTCGTCAATGGCCTTAGTGACTGTTTCAAAGAAATCGACCAGGTTTAAGAGGCAGGATCTGCCCTTAACAAAGCCGAACTGGGTAGGATCCAGTGTCTGTAGGTCCCCAATATCTTTATTTATGAGGTCCATGATGATCCTTTCCATAGCTTTGCAGACCAAGCTAGTCAGGCTTATGGGGTGAAAGTTTCCAGGATCCGTTGAGGCACCACCTTTGTGGAGAGGGACCACTGTTGCTGTACGCCACTCTTTGGGTACATATCCTGTAGTAAGGCTGAGACTGAACAGTAGTTTTAGGTTTGGGTTTAGCTCTTCTTGGAGTTCATGTAGGACGCAGCCTGGGACACCATCTGGTGCCATTGATGCTGTGTTTTTTGCTATGGAGAGGGCGGCTCTTACCTGAGCATCTGAGATGTCAGGGGGGCAACACTCTGCTGGGATAGATATTTGCCCTTTTGGTGGGGAGGGGGGGAAAAGTTTGCAATGAACCTGTCAGCTAGGATATTGGCAATGTCTGTGGGTTTGGTGTATTTTTTGTCATTTTGGACTAATTCTGAGCATATCTGGGAATTCCTACCCAGGTTCCTAACATAACTAAAGAAAGTCTTGTAATTATCCTTAGTGTCCTCTGCAATTTTTCTCTCGAAGCTGGCCTTAGACAATTTTATGAGTGCCCGTAGTTTTTTGCTAATACTGATCAGAGATGCCTTCCCTTTTTGGGATTTTGCTCTATCATGTAGTAGCTTCCTCCTTCTATTGTATAGTATATTTATGGCTGGGGTCCACCAGACAGAACGTCTGCCTTTGGAGGATTGGGTCTTGGTTTTATTTGGGATTGCATGATCCATGCATTCCTGAAGGTGTTCATAGAATGCGTTTATAAAGGATTCTGTGGTCTGGGCCGTATTTTCCACAGGCCCGGGGGCTTTGAAGGATTCCACCTCGGTTTTGAGGAGTGTGAAATTTCCTTTAGAGAAGTTTTTCACTGTGGTTTTCTGGGCAGGGTGTGGGGTCGGGATTTGAATATCCAGTGAGATTAGTTTATGGTTACCAGTGAGGGATACACTTCTGTTCTGGAGCATAGAGTCCCCATGTTGGTGATGATCAGGTCCAGTATGTTTTCCCCTCTTGTGGGAGTGGTAACAAGTTATTCCATAGCATTTGAGTTTATAAATTCTAGGAACCTTTGGGCTAGGGTTTTGGAGCTAGAGTAATGCTCCCAGTCTATGTTTGGGTAGTTGAAGTCGCCCAATATAATGGTGTTTGGAGAGACCTTCATATTTTCCAGTGTTCTCAGGAAGGCCGAGTGGGGTTACTGGGTTTGGGAGGGTGGTCTGTAGCAGGCTATAAACTGGAAGGCAGTTTTACCCACTGTTAGTTGCACATGGATAGTCTCTGATGCTTTGTGCTGTGCCACCAACCTGAAGGTGTGGGTATCTTTGACGAATACTGATACTCCCCCTCCTTTTGTGGTTCGATCCAAGTTTTGGGGCCGAAAAGCATGGTATGAGGTATAACCTGGTAGAGCTGGGGTGCTCTCGGGAGCCTTGAACCAGGTTTCTGTTACTGCACAGATATCAATGTTCTCCATGCTAAGGAGAGTTTCGAGTGTGTGTATCTTGAGGTTTAGACTTCTGGCGTTGAGTAGCATTACTCTTAGTTTCTTATCCCTTGTGATACCTATGGAGGTGGGTTTGTCTTTTGAGCCTTGCCTAAAAAAGGCACTATGGGGGTAGCAAAAGCCTTTGCCAATATCCGAAAACCCAGGGGTGACAGGTGCAAGCCGTCCCTAGTGAAGCATCGTGGCTTGTCGAGCATGTCATCCCAGGCTGACAAGCATTGGATCCCCTTTGAATGACACCAATACTTAAGCCAACTGTTGAAATTGATCATCTTGTCTTCATATTGTGGCATCATTCTTGGTGAGGGTAAGATGCTACTCAAGGTCAGGGTCATACCGGCCTGGGCTACATGCTCAAAGAGCTCCTCTATGTCTCTTTTCATGTAGTCCAAGGAGGTACGTCTCAGGTCATTCACACCAGCATGGACAATGACTGAGTCATGTTTGTATTTGCCTTGGAGTGACCTGAGTGCTTGTGTTATGTGGCGGATCCTAGCGCCCGACAGGCAGCTCACCGTGACCTTCTCCTTGTTCAGCCTGGTGAGCGGGATGTCAGTGTGCCTGACGATAGAGTCACCTATTACAAGTGTATCAGGTGTGTTGTTTAGCCTTAAGTGCTGTGACTGTTCGGCACACTGGCTTTGTGAGCTATGTGTTGCACGCGTTTTGTTTTGGGGTAGCGGTTGCTTGGGTGTCTGGTTTGGCGGTCTCTGCTGCTTAGGCAGATTTTTATTTAGAGCCTCCGAGTATGGTTTTGTGTGTTTATGTGTTTGGTTTGCTGTCGTGGTAGGACTATGTGAGACTGGAATTGTAATGAGTGTGGTTTCCTTCTCCTCCTGACTGGTTACGCCAGTACTGAGTTGAGAGAGCTTAGCCTCCAGTATGGCTATATGGTTGCATCTCTCACATGTGTTGGAATTTGTTGGGAGGAGGAGAGGTTGTCTTGTACATGAGGCAGTTGTAACATTGCCTCAAGATTCCCAGATTCACCAGCTGGACCGGAGAGGAGATTGACAACTGACCTTTGGACATGCTAGAATAGTATTGGGAATTCCTTTATAATTGAAAAAAGGGCCAATGGGGAACAAGGTACTCAAGGGGAGTTTGTGAGGGTGTAGTGCTTTTAATTCTTTAGTGCTGGCTTATATAATTGCTTTAGTGAGCAAGTGCCAGGTAACTTAAATGCAATGTGTTACAGGTAACTTAAATGCAAAAATGACAAACAGTAACTTTCTTTCAAGTGAAACAAGGAAATAAGTACAGTAAGCAATGCAGATATCACTAGGGATCCACCGAAGCGCTGAAAAGCCATGTTTTAGGTGCAATTACCGTTTCAGGGAAATAACAAGCAAACAAACAACAAGCATACAAACAAAGTTAGATTCAGCAGGCCTGGATCTAGTCTATGCTACAGCAAACAAGGTGTACCAATTTCAGTAAGAAACAATTCAAATATGCAGACACTATAAGCCTTTAACCAGAAATTCCCAGCTCAGAAGGGCAGAGTCCAGCCTCGCCTCCCACAAGAGTGCAGACCACAAACCTTCTTAATGTAAAATAACTGGCCTGAAGCCCAAGTGTTTAAACCAGAACTAATACACTTTTAGAATAACAGACACTGAGCCCTCAATCAGCAGTTCCCAACTTAGAAGGATGTAAGCTACCTGTCCTGCCGCCACAGTGCAGGCCACAAACCTTCCTAATGTAAAACAACTGGTCTGAAGCCCAAGTGCTTAATCCAAAAGACTTAGAATGATAGCTACACTTTAATCAAGTTACTACCAAGCAGTAATAAATACAATTGAATACTTTAAAGCATGTCTGGATTAGTGCTTAACTTATACAAACAAAGCTAGATTCAGCAGGCCTGGATCTAGTCTATGCTACAGCAAACAAGGTGTACCAATTTCAGTAAGAAGCAGTTCATATATGCAGGCACTATAAGCCTTTAACCAGAAATTCCGAGCTCATTAGGGCGGAGTCCAGTCTCTCCTCCCACAAGAGTGCAGACCACGAACCCTCTTAATGTAAAATAACTGGCCTGAAGCCCAAGTGCTTAAACCAGAATTAATACACTTTTATAATAACAGACACTGAGCCCTCAATCAGCAGTTCCTTACTTAGAAGGATGTAAGCTACCTGTTCTGCCACTACAGTGCAGACCACAAACCTTCTTAATGTAAAACAACTGGTCTGAAGCCCAAGTGCTTAAACTAAAAGGCTTAGAATGAGTTACACCAAGCAGTAATAAATACAATTGAGTACTTTTAAGATGACGCAAAAGCAAAATAGAGTAGGAAGAAACACAAATACAGTAAAAGCAGATACATTTTTTTTTAAGTGGAAAGAGAGAAAGGAAAGAGAGAAAGGAGTAGCAGAAACTAAGCTGACTGACCTTCTCAAATGTTCTCCCTGTACTGGGTAGAATGAGGTAATGACACTAGACTGGGAGGAGGGTCCCAGATCAAATTTACACTAAGGGCGGGCAACTGGAAAGCCACCAACTATAAAAACACTATACCAACAGGGAGGGAGGGTGGGAAACAAACTGCAGAAATGTTTCTCACAGCTGAAAAGCAGCAGTGAGCCTTTAAATGAAAGTTTTAAACAGCTAAAGGAGCCTCTAGAAAAAAAAGAGTTTAACTGCAACAAGTTATCAGAAACAAAATACACAGTACACAAAATGCTATAAATAACAAAGAAATAAAGAACAAAATAAACAAAAAAACAGGATACTTAATGTTATATATTATAGCTCCGAGTTTCCTCAGTGTCCTTCCTTCGATCAGTTCAGTGTGAAATGTGCTATTACTTCACCAGAGGTGTATTTCAAAGTGAAGGACATCAGCAGTCCTGGAAGTTGTAGTGACTGTGAATGGCCTCAAAAGCATTGATCCCTACACAAACAAACACACAAAGTTCTACAGTTGCCATGTCTGAGAATAGAACTCCTACCTAACTAGTACATCACACTACAGCATTACTCAGTTGCAGCATGCGCCACAGAGCTTATTGAAATGGTCTTTCACCAAAGATGTATTTCAAAGTGAATGATATCAGCAGGCTTGCCAAAGTAGAGCAATGGAAGTTGTAGTGACTGTGAATGGCCTCAAAAGCATTGATCCCTACACGGACAAACACACACAGAAACAGACAAACCTTTATACTTGCCATGTCTGGGATTAGAACTCCTACCTAACTACTACATCACACTACAGCATTACGCAGTTATAGCACATGGAAGAAAACCAAAAGTAAGCCACTGAACAACAGACCAAATAAAAATGCCAATGTGGTTCCAAATCCACAGACATTTTGGATTTGGAACCTCCTTGGTATTTTTGTTTGGTTTGCAGTTATAGCACACGCCATGGAGCTTACTGGGCTAGTCCTTCACCAAAGGTGTATTTCAAAGTGAATGACACCAGCAACCTTGCCAAGGTTGGGCAATGGAAAGTGTAGGTCATAGGTTCATAGATTGATACTAGGCTATCAGCCCTAGGGTCTATACATGCCTAGACATGACAATTCCCTGGCTATGTCTTCTCACAGTATTTACTTCCTTGGACCCCAGTCTAGCAGGGCAGCTGACATGATCCCCTGGGTCAATTTCCTGTCTCCCATCCAATTGTCCAGGTTACTTTTGAAGAGGGTCAAAGAGCCACTCTGTTGACATGTATGGGCAGTCTATTCCAAAGTCTGGGGAGTCTCTGGGTCAGGAACACATCCCTCCAGCATGTATTGCGCATTGTGATGACAATATTTGCATCCCTGGAGCATGTGGCTGTGAGGGTTTGGAATTCTTTAAGTGCAGCATGTCCAACAGCTGTGTGTTTGACATGGCATGGTATATTAAGCAGAGATTGCCTCTGAGAACACAATATGTGACAGAGTATAGCTGGATGATTTTCAGGCGGTCAGCATAGGGGATCTGGTTTAGGCCTGTGGTTCTTTTAATGAGGTATGTCTGCAGCCTTTCTAGTTGTTTCAGATGTCTTGTGAGGTACATACATAATGGGCCATTGTAATCTGTACTGGGTCAACTGAGAGATGACTACAGTGGGACAATGGCCTCCTTTTTCCTGGATGTTAAGCCCTTAGTGGTGAGGTGTGCCACATAGGTGGATTTCCTGACTGTTGGGGCGATGTGTTTATCAAAGCTGAGACCACTGTCCACCTGTGTTCCTAAGTGTCTTATCACACTTTAGGTGTTTAGTGTACTGCCACCTATGTGGTACTTCACAGCTACATGTCCCTTCCCAAAGGAGATAACTATAAATTTCTTGGCATTGATCTTGAGGCCATGGTTCAGGCACCAAGCATGTCTTTCGGTAAGGCCCTTCTGTAGAATATCCGCATCATGTGGAGATTCAATATTGGCTTCCAGTGTGCAGTCATCTGTGACCTTTGTTTGCCAAAGTCTCTTACTGTTGTACTGTACTTCATAACAGTAGCTGCCAAAAAAGGGCAGTGCCAGGACTGAACCATAAGGTACTACAACTGTCACTTGTCTGGGGCTGGGGTTGGTGCCACCTACATTTACAGTGTGGGTTCTGTCGGTACAGCAATTGGCGACCCATCAGGTGACATAAGGATTAATGGCCAGCTCAATACATTTATCTATGATTCCAGACTGGGGGATGGTGTCAAAGGCCTTGGTGAGGTCCGTATAGGCTGTGTGTACCACCTTACCCTCGTCCACAGCTCTGGTGACGGATTCACAGTTGTCAGTCAAGTTGAGGTGACATGATAAACCCTTCACAAACCCAATCTGGTCGGGGTCCAGTGTTTGCAAGTTGCCATTGTCTGCTTTAATTTCCATGATAATACATTCCATGGCCTTGCAGATCAGGCACGTCAGACTGCTTGGGCTGTAGTTCCCAGGATCCAAGGTGGATCCCCCTTGTGGACTGGGATAACTGTAGCTGTGCATCACACAGTGGGCATGAAACCTGAGGTGTGGCTATGATTAGACATGGCACATAGGTGAGGTGCCAGTTCATTTTGTAGCTCATGTAGTACACAGCCTGGGATGTTGACAGATCCCATGGCTGCTGTTGTCTTAGCTCTGGAGAGTGTGTTTTTTACCTATGTTGCCATTATTACTAGAATCGGGGGTGGGAGGGGGTTGCAGTTGGCACTGAATTGATCTGCCAGGATATTGGCAATATCCTTGGTAGCAGTATATTTAATACCATCCCATTGTAGCTCAGAGCAGATCTGAGAATTGCCATTTAGATTCCTGACATAGCTATGGAACGGCTTGCAGTTGTCTTTGGCATCTTTGGCTATATTATGTTCGTAACTAGCTTTGGGGGATGTTATGAGGGATCTCAGCTTCTTACTGTGGCTGGTAATGGAGTATTTTGCATCCTGGATCTTCCCCCGTTTCTGCAATAGTTTCCTCCTTTTGTTGTACAGTATGTTTATGGATGGGGGCCACCACATTGGCTTCCTTTTCTTGGTTCTATATTGGATGGCACGATTCATGCATGAGTGAATGTGCTCTTACAGTGCCTTCATGTATGATTCAGCAGTCGTCCTTTCAATTCCCATCTGCATGGGTGTCATGACGTTAGTCACATCTGACATGTGTAGCATGACGTTGGCTTTGGAGATGTGTGTTACAGAGGTTTCCTTACTGGGGTGTGGGGGAGGGATGTTGCTGTTAAGGGTGATTAGCTTATGGGCAGACCTGACCACTGATGGGGTGACCATAGGTGTGGAGCATTGATTTCCCATGTTGATAATGACCAGGTCTAGGATATTTGAGCCCCTGGTGAGACTATGGGTTACTTGAACCAGGGCACTGAGAATTATGACTTCCAAGAACCATTGGGCACACATGTTGGTACACAAGTATTTTTCCCAGTTAATGGCAGGGTAGTGTAAGTCACCCAGTATTAGCGTGTTTGGTTGTATCATAATATTTCCCAGTATGTTTCAAAAGCTGTAGTGGTAATCATGGGGCATGGTGGGGGATCTGTAGCAAGCTATACAATTTGGATTGCAGTCTGACCTAGTGTTAGTTGCACTGGGGGTATTTCAGACACATTCTGTTGGGCAAGTAGCCTGGTGGTGTGAATATCCTTGGTGAATATGGACACTCCTCCAGCTTTATTGTTTTGGTCCTGGTTTGGTGGCCAACAGGTGTGGCGAGAGCTGTACCTGGTATTGCAGGTGTGCTCTCTGGAGCCTTGGGTCAGGTCTCTGATACAGCACAGATATCGATGTTCTCCATTTTTAGGTGTGCCTGGTGACTGTGAATGGCCACAAAAACATTGATCCCTACACACACACAAAGAGTTTCATAGTTGCCATGTCTGGGAATAGAACTCCTACATAAGTAGTATATCACACTACAGCATTATGCAGTTATAGCATGCACCATGGAGATTAGTAGGCTAATCCTTCCCCAAAGGTGTATTTCAAAGTGAATGACATCAGCAGGCTTGCCAAAGTAGGTCAGTGGAAGTTGTAGTGACTGTGAATGGCCTCACCCTGCACAGATAAACACACACACAAAGCTCTACAGTTGCCATGTCTGGGAATAGAACTCCTATCTAACTTGTACATCACACTACAGTATATGCAGTTATAGGACGTGCCACAGAGCTTATTGGGCTACTCTTTCCCCAAAGGTGTATTTCAAAGTGAATGACATCAGCAGTCCTGCCAAAGTAGGGCATTTGAAATTATAGTGAGTGTGAATGGCCTCAAAAGCATTGATTCCTATACAGACAAACACACACACACACACACACACACACACACACACACACACACACACACACACACACACACACACACACACAATTGCCATACCTGGGATAAGAACTCCTACCTAAGTAGTACATCACACTACAGCATTACACAGTTACTGAAGGCGTCATGAAGATTACGAGCTACTCATTCCCCAAAGGTGTATTTCAAAGTGAATGACATCAGCAGCCCTGCCAAAGTAGGGCATGTGAAATTATAATGAGTGTGAATAGCCTCAAAAGCACTGATTACTAACCCACATACGTTGATAAAACATAAACACCATAGCATGTATGGGAATGAGGGTCCCAGCAGACCCACCTGTCCCATCTCAGCTGTCCGTGGCACTGGGCACCAGCATATCTGGGGCCCAACCCGGGACCTCCTTACCCATTAATCCTGCACCACCTTCGGGTAGAACTTCCTCAGGGGATGGGGTTTGCTCCCCCCCGTGGGAGCGGGCGCGGACAGGAACCTGTCACCCATCGCCAGGTCTGGGTCATGGTGCATAGCAAGCTCAACCAGCAGTTTGGAGATCTGCTACGTCAGCTTGAGGGCCTCGTGTCATGACTAGAGGGTTGGCCTAGCTGTCTGACTCAGCCCTCAGCACAGCCACCTTTGGGGCTGTGAAGGTGCAGTGGTGACTGCCCATGGGTGGGGAATCTCAGTCCCACTATTTCCACTAGGGGGCTCATGAGCTTCCGATTTCCCAACACCCCTCCCCATCAAGGTGTTTACCCCCAACATTTGTCATATACCGCCCCTGTATGGGTCTTGTTTGTCTTATCTGTTAACCTACTCAACCTACCTCCCCAAATATACCTACTATCCCTCCCCAACATCCCACTCTCATCTGAAAAAAAAGGGCAATCTGTACCCAAAAAAATCTCGCCCCATACATAGCTGCCCATTTCACACATGTGTCCACTGGACATATGCAATCTGGTCTAATTGGCTTCATAACATATTATTGTTGTCCTCACCCCTCTCAGGGGTTTGAGTGTCCAAATCTATCCCCAAATTCAGTTTATATGCACAGCTGTTGCGGTAGAAGAAATGGGCAGCTAGGGACCTTCCTTACACCCTTCCTGCAGATCCCTAGCTATTTTCCCTACTGCCTTTCCCTCTTTGTACCCCTTTTTCACCACTTTCCTATCAACCCTTTTTTCTTTTCTTTTAAAGAAATTAGCATGGGGGTAAGCAGGAGTAAGCACTTTTAAGCAGTAGTAAGCAAGTTTAAGCCTGTTTGTGTGGGGAGGAAACAATACCGACACAGGTTAAGCAATTGAGAAGTTAAATCAGTATAAGAAACTGTAACCGGAAGTTAGCTGTGCTTACCTCCGCACAAACCCGCGCAAACCCGCTTACAACTGCTTAAAAGTGCCTTAATCACTCTATATCCAATGGCCCTTGTTCTGCCCAGCAACAAAATAAACAGCCTCTACAAGGCCCAAATCCAGGACCCTGCACACCATAGCCAAAATGATTACCACTAAGCCATGTCAGATATACATAACCATGATGTTTTCACAAACATATCATCCAGCACAGTCATTCAGCAGTACAGGAAATGTATTTATACATGTAGATGTATATGTGTGTGTGTGTGTGTGTGTATGTGTGTACATATATTTATATCTAAATAGATATATACATATCTATATATATATATTTTTTTTAATATATACATATATATGTATATATATATATATATATATATATATATATATATATATAAAAATATCTACATATACTCGACCAGCATATGTCCGAATCACAAAACATCGAACACACATACACGAAAGTGCTTAACATCGAAAAGTGCTTCTGTGTACGTGTAGTTCAAAAAAAAAAGTCTACATTTCTGCAGGGGGGGCTTCGTCCCTGTGCCCTCCACACCCCCCTACTTTAATATTCTCACTCCAAGATAGAGCTACAGTGGGGAAAAGGGAATTTTCCCATACTCACACTGTAGTCCGATCTATGAAACAGACACACATACATGGAAGCGCTTTTTGATGTTAAGCGCTTTTGTGTATGTGTGTTTGATGTTTTGTGATTCAGACATATGCTAGTCGAGTATGTGTCTGGATCTCATATATATATCTATATCTATATCTATATATATATATATATATATATATATATATACACACATGTGCATACATCCATAGATATGTATGTCTATATGTCTACATATATATGTTTTTATATATATATATATATATATATATATATATATATATATATACAGATATATATCTATAGATATAAAAGAGAACATAAATACATATATGACCACATGCACTGTTACTGGGGGTGAGGGGGCCCAAGCAACATATGTCTTGTACGTATTGATACCCCCCCCCCACAGCCAAACAGGTCTCCCCTGCAATACAATACCAACTGTTGCAAATGCCTTAACCAGGACCCGACACAACACGGGCACAAGATGTTAACAGTAATCCATTACACCTGTATGATGTCAGGCTGGCATCAATAACATTTCATGCAATAAAGTCTGGCTACCATAGGGAATGTACAATGTGGATGCAATAAACATTCCTAAGGTACATATACATATATATGTAATTACAGATGCACACACACAGAGATATGTATAGAAAGATACATATGTAGAGGGTGCACACCATATGGAACATCCAGTATGCCTACAGTTGTCACCTTATCAACTGGACACTGTATGAGTCACCCATACAAATGAAAATTGTTGCCTGCAACATATACCCACATAGAAGTCAATGGATATAACACCACACACAAGTTTGCATACATGAGAAAGCTTTATTTGTGTACTATTACAGTTGTATATGCCATGTCATATAGCTGTTTAGACTCTGAAATACATATAAACAGACTAATGCAACTGTTAAACAGATAAATTAATAAAGTATTCTGGAAAGCATTGCATATGTTGCTGTCCAGGCCAAGGCCTTCAAGTAGTACAACAATAAAGACAGACTGGGCCACAGGATAAGTCAGTCAACAGTAAGTAATGCAGATGTATAGTCCCACAGCCTCTATCTACACTCTGTACACAATCCCTAGTGGGTAAAGACCTCAGATGACACAATTGGATGTATCTGTTACATAACAAGGCATAATTGAAACCATCACAATCACACTGACAAACAGAACAGTCTGTATGGCAGGAAGCAGTAGGCCTGCATGTACCCAATGTGAATTGTATGGTAATGTACATCCAGATACCTTAAGGCAGCTTACCCCTGATACCCCCACATATTGTAACAGCCTAGGTTAGTTATGATGCATCCTCCCATAGACTGACATACAGGGCCATTTACCACAATTACATACACTGGCCTCTGGAGTGCATACGGGCATGCATGTATTGTGCAGATGAAGCCCAAACATATATGGACCCAACCCCACAATATATGTGGGGGCCACAACAGCAGTGGAATGATGGCAGGAATGGCAGCATGACATACTCATAGGCCACTACATAACAACCCCTGACAGCATTTCATATGGACAAACCCTGGTATATAGGTGGAGGACAGAGGCTGGAACACAGGCCCATATGTGAAATAGTGTTGTCATACACTAAGCAAGTCACTGGTGTAATTGGATAGTCTGCAACATACCCTTAGTCAGGAATATAAAGTCAGAAACACAAATGGATGTAGCCATGTACTGATAGCACTCAACACACTCACAGCCAGTGATATATCTGACACAAGACCTGTGTGGTGGACAGGCAAAACATAACATGCACACCTCTGGCCATCAAGTGGATAGGCACACAGTTGACAGCTATGCAGACAGCCTGCAGTCCGTGTTAAACTAGTATGAATACACAAACCCTGTAACACTGGTGCTATACAATGCATACAACAGTACTCACACACTCTGTTTGTAGTTCTGGAACCTCATACAAGTATGTAGCTGGCCTGAGTGTACAAGTTTTCTTGTAAGAGGTATTGCTACCTGCTGTTTGTAACACTGCTGCCCACACACAGGAGGGATGTCCACCATACAGGAAAGGTAAGGGGATCATGCCCACATGATGTGGGGATTACTAGTAGTGGGTTGCCATATCAGTGGTAATTGGAAGTACTATATAGCTGGCTGCACGCAGGTAGCAAGTGGAGGACACTGATTGGTGCAGAGGCCATCACATAATCATGTGCATCACTCATAAAAGCCATGCTGCAATCTATTCCAGGCAGCTCAATCCATTTACTGGAGAGAGAGAGAGATGCAGAGAAATAAAGTGAAAGAGAAAACAAACAGAACACATACAACAGCTCCTGAACTGCAACAACACCAGAAAATACAACAAAGGAAGCAGACTAAGGAGTGAAAAATAATTACCTCCTACAAGGATACTATCCACAGCAGACCTCATCCTCACAACAGGTATGTGAAGAATATACGCATGTAATTGACTTTAGTACCTGGTCCATAATACTGGGGTAGATGATGTGGAATGATATACATGTGCCATCAGGTGTTGCTGTTGTAATGATCTTCAGCTGAACAACTGCTATGGACATTAGAGTCTGTCCCTGTGGGTAGTGGGCCATAACCGTCAACTGTGTAGAGCAGCACCGACTGACAAAATGTATGCCAATATAGTGTGTGGTGTGTAATGGAAGGGATGTATATTACTGTGGCCAATAGCAGGTGGTGGAAGTAATGCCATAATGATGGACACATGGGTTCCACAGCCCACTACTTGCAGGATACTCAGGTTAACATGTATTGTAGCATGCTGAAATGCCATAGGTGTGTAATAGGGTTACCTGCAATCTGGCCCTATATATACCCCCCCCAATGTTTGACTGTGTCCATATGTGTCACCTGTCTGTGTTGTAGCAAGGCAGAACAGTGCAGCTTTGCAGGAAGGAGTTTTGAGATTGTGGACCTGATGTCTGAATGTACCCATATATAGGCATGTGTATGTATATATATATATATATATATATATATATATATATATATATATATATATATGTCCACAGATATACAGATACCCATATGTAGACATATAAATAAACACATATATACAATATCATATATATCTACACATATATAGATATATATCTATATGCACATGTCTACATATATACAAACACACACACACATATATGTGTATGCAAATACATGTCCCCTATGTTACCACCACAGTGCTGCATGCTATGTGTGAGGGAACAGCACACATAGCAATACACACAGATATATACAGCTGTAAGTGTGTGCAACATGGACGGGTATGTCACATGTGAACCCCTTGTTGGGACAACATTGCACTTGTCTGTGAAGTAGGGAATGGGAATATGTGGAAGTATGGAAGGTATATTTGTGGAGGTGGTCTGGGTTGGTAGACATAGAGGACAGCTTACAGGGGTGATATGACCCATGTGGTGGGTAAACACCCTGGATGGTGTGTGTGGTCTGCGATATAGAAGCCCCATGGGCCACAATATGGAAACAATGGGAACAAGCCTCCCACCCATTGCTACTCACAATAGCAGTGCATCTCCCTGAATGTGCCTGGCCTGGAGGCTGAGCAGGAGGAGCATGTGGACACTGTGAATGTGTACTGGTTGCCTCAAGGTGATGTAGCACATCCCACATGTGTCTGTGGAGCCCGCTATGGAACAGACCCTGGACCTGACCTCAGGGAACAGGATCATGTGTGTGTGTGTGTGTGTGTGTGTGTGTGTGTGTGTGTGTGTGTGTGTGTGTGTGTGTGTGTGTGTGTGTGTACGTGTGCGCGCCCCTGGGGGTGGGGGACAACATCCCCTGAGGTGGTTCCACCTGAAGGTAGTGCTGGACCAGTACATGAGGAGGTCCTAGGGTGGGTCCCACATGTGATGTGGCCTGGAAACATGGCCAGATGAGTTTGGAGAGGTGGTTCTGCTGGAAAATATTCCCTAAACATGTTGTTGTGTCACTGTTATAGAACATATGTGGGTAGTAATAGTCTACACAATACCGGAACATGTCCAACAGCATGCACAGATATCTTCAACAACACAGAATGTCAGATGTGCAGCAATCACATAGCAAGCATACCACATGCATATATGGAACCATAGTGGCCCTGACAATGGCATGCAGGTGAATAGTCTGTAACAGGCCAGCAGTGACTGTGTCCACACAGGGAACTTGGCTACAAACACATAGCATAAAGTGTTGTACAATACAATATATGTCCCACTGGTAGGTAAGCTGTAGCCATACCTATTGAGTTGGGTGTACATTTTGTTGTCACTGAGATGGTGGGGGGTGAAAAAGATGTGTATTAAGAACTATGGTAACCTTGCTGTATGAGTTGCTCAGACCTGTTTCCATCTTTATGTCTTTCAGGCAAGATGTCACATGGACACCTACCTGCTTATGCAGCAGCTGAAAATGACATAGTGCTGAACTGTCGCATCCAGCACTACCCTGTCCTATTTGGCCGTGCCGCCCATGAGCAGCAGGAGCAGACCGCCCTGTGGAATGACCTAGTCCACAGGGTCAATGATGTTGGACTGCATAACCGCAGTTATGAGCAGATCAGCATCATTGTTCTGACCTGCTTCTCTATGCCCATCAGCATGCTGCTGCAGTCCGGGGGGATCACTTCACAACATGGGGGGGTCATGCCATCCATCCCCCCTGAGACATGTTGAGGAGCTCCTCACCAGCCTCGTGGCACCTGCCCGTCCGCACAGCCAACAACTGCCAGACACCATTGTGGAGGTGGGTGCTACCACCCAACGGCTGAGAAGCATGCAGGTAAGGCCACAGGACACATCAGTAGACCACTGTTGCATATGCATCCACATCTGTACAGGTAGATTGTGCATATCTGACATGTCATATATATAGTTTGTTGCTGCATAGTAGTAATAAACAGATGTGCATAAGTGGTAGTATTGCGGACTTGTACTGTGTATGTACTGTAATGCTGCACCCACCCTGTAGCAATGCCACAGGTGTGGCCACTGACTTTGCATCTCTCACACTCTTATGTAGGTCCCTGCAGTATACCACCAAGGCAGCAGCCTGTAGCTGTTGAGTATGGTTTATGTTGATGATTGCTGACACACCGGGCATGTAATTGCTATGGTATATTCCATGCACACATCTAACACACTTACCCAGAATGAATGCTGCACATGTTCACGCATTGTTGCTGTTAAATGCACTGCATCACAGTGCTGACTATGATGGGTTATTGGAAGGGTATGTCAGACACCTTCAAGATAACTAACATCCTGTCATTGCAACATGTGTCCACAGGGATTAACATAATGCTGGAACACATGGCCTACAGTAGGGACATGTGTGAAACATCACCCTTATACAGTGCAACAACAATGTATATACTAGTATTACAATAGCGACTGTTACAGATGTACACTATGGCATAACGTATTACTGTGGTCCACATTATTAGCTGGGACTAGGCTGTAACAAGTGGTGTTTAGTGTATGGGACATTGCAAATTGACACACATGTGCAGGCCATACTTGTCAAGCATCTGCAAAAAGGCTGAAGGTGAGGAGGGGGTGCCAACATGAATGACACACCGGTGCACTGCAGCAGGGATCCTAAGGATGCTAAGAATGGCTGTATCTGCACACAGTCAGGTTCAGGAACTGAGGCAGACGTAACCCTACCCCACAGCAATAGTGACGGTAGTGTGTGAACACCAAGGGATGTGCACGAGTAGACCTTGCAATAATGCAGATTTGGGAGACGTGTAGGGCAGACTGACCATACTCTGGCAAATCCTGATGGCCCATGCTAGTATACCCCTGCTAGGAATAGTGACTGCTGTAGTACACATAACAATAGGTGCAACAAACCGTCATAATAAGGGTGTGCACACATATACACACACGGAGTGTATGCATCGTGGTCAGCATCCACACACCTAACACATTTTGTAGACACTGCATGTGAATGTACAGGACATATGTTACATATTGGGTTCATGTACTGTTAATATATGTGGTGATGTGGTCCCATGGCTGATCAAGGAGGGGTGCGTCATATCAATAAGTGTGTGTACACTCCCCATAGACATAGTATGGTCTGACGGTTGTCAGTGTAATAGTATTCGATTGGTCATACATGGTCCACTGATGTTGAGATCTGTAAATCAGACATCAGGCATTCACAAATGACATCTGTCCACATATCATCCCAGGTATGTGTTGCTGAAAAACATAGGGGCTGTAAGGATTAGAGCTGACATAACTCACACAGTACTACACATTCAGCAATGAATTGTACACCTGTGAGGTTTGGTGCACAGTACATGTCAGGGTGCAGAACAGATGCACAACAATACTGTGTACATGGGTGCATTGGTATCCAGGGGAAGAGGCATCACCTGCTAACACAGCCCATGCATCACATACATGTGTACTGCTGCTAGCATGGATTGACTATAGCTGCATTGCATGCTGTTGTGTACCATATGTTATGCATTTTGACAGATGGGTAATAGGAGGACTATGTGTACTATCTTTGTGCAACCTCACCTGTATGTGTGTGTGTGGGTGGATGGTTATTTTGTCTGTAGGGTCACTCTGGTGAAGTGGAGGGAGGTTGATGCATGTAGGATTTGTGTGTGCATGTGTGTGTGTGTTTGTCCATGTATGCACATGTGTGATTGTGGTGTTGTTCATAGGGCAGCACTTCACTTTGGGATTGTGCTGTACATGGACATGGACTGACACATGACACACCAGGAATACTTGTCTGATATGTATTCACAGGAGAGCTGATAGTATAATAAGATCTATAGCATGGAACATGCATTGGGAGGGAAAGTAGACACCAGGTATACCCTTAATATCGTATTCATCAGAGAAGTGACTGACAACCCACGTGTGCAGCACTACAGATGCAGTGGGTAATTACTAGACAACACCAGAGAGTGTATCCATATATTACAGTTGTCACATGATAGGTTGATTGAGCAGCATATCTTGCATGTACTGAGCAATACTTACACATGACACTCCAGTGCATGACATTATGGAGTGAACGTAGTAGCCCCTCACATATAGGGGCCATGCTCAGGATGTCCGGATATACACAGGATGAACACTGAATGACAGCAGTGAGGCCATGTAAAACCACTCCACTCAGGTCAAGGTAATGCAATGGAGTAACAGGTCTTGTGTTGTGATCACTTGTCTAGGCATTTAGAGGAATTATACGTTAATGAGTGGTATTAATGAGTGTATGTTGCCAAGTGTGATGCAGGATGGGGAACGTATAGGAATAAACATGGGACTGTCTGCAAATTCACAGACAGGTAGGTATTAAGGTGGAATGTGTGAGTGTGTGTGTGTGTGTGTGTGTGTGTGTGTGTGTGTGTGTGTGTGTGTGTGTGTGTGTGTGTACTGTTATGCAATGCTGTACAGGTCTTAAGGTGTGTTGGTTGTTTTCCCCCACAGGTGGCGAGGTGGGTCAGGGTCCCTCTTGCATGCAATCTGATGTTGGTGTCCATATAGACACCTTAGATGATGATAGTACTGTTGAGGCACAGGTGTGGTTGTCAGGGGCCGAAACAGCTCCATCATTTGACATCCCCCTCTTAGCCACCCCAACCCCGCACTCAGTTTCAGTGCCTATACATACCCCATCACTAGTAGCCATAGCGGAGGGACAGCTAGCGGTTGGTGGCAGTGTACAGGAAAGTGTGCTATCCATGCGTACTGTGTCTGGTCACAGCAGGCATAGCCGGACATTCGGCAGGGCACCACATAGGCAGAGGTCCCAGGGTCCTCGTTGTAGGGCCACTGGTCATCATGCCCCTGGCAGACGCGCCAGAACTGGTACCACCAGGCACATGTTTCAGGCTGTTGTGGGGGCGCAGTCACGTATGGAACTGTACACCAGACAGGGCCTGAGGCTGCAGAGGGCTGCTCTCACATCTGTAAGTGACAACTTCCATGAACTGTCTGGTGTGAGGTCATGGATAGATGGTTTGGTGAGATAATGGGCCTCATTAACTGTGGTTTGTCCATGCTTGAACATATGTTCAGAGTGTGGTGACAGCCACATGGACCGTAGGCCAGCAACACCAACAGCTGGCAGTCAACTTGGCCATGCTAGGACACCAAGGCGCTCCCATAGTGGCAGTACCAACCCTAGCACTGCAGGGGGTGCTATCCACACCACACCACAGCAGGCCATGAGCATGCGGTCCTGGCCAGTCCCAGGAGGGACCTGGTTCCAGCGGACATCTGTCATCATCAGGGGAGAGTAGCACATTGAGGCCTGTACCTTGACGTGCCCATGGAACCCTTGGCAGGCACAGTCCACGTGTCCGTGGCCGGAGGCGGTGAACTGCACACCCTGCCAGGTATGGTCTGCAGCTGTCCATAAATACCTGTATAGGGCAGCCACATAGCAGAACTGTGTGCATACATACCCACACACTATACGAACACACCTAGGGCAACCCCATACGTACACACACCACATCACCACACCCAGTTCAACTCATTACACCCCTCACCCACACACATGGTGTCAAATGTATGGCCCACCCACAGCCTCTGTCAAACCAACAACACACCCCGTGCATATGATGATACCTGTACCACATACCTGCCATCCATAACATTGATGCAGGAACAGGCTAATATGGTTCTGATGTACACGGTGACTGTACTACAGTGTACCAAAGTACTGCAGTGTAACATGTTGTCAGGAGTAATGTTTAATGCATACATGTCAGGTAGTGTAGCCATCCACAATGATGCGTTATAGCTGTTAGTAACACTGGTTGATTGTGGTCTCCATAATGTTATCCATTTGTGTTGTAGGTGTACATGTGTCAACAGGAGGATGGCCTGCAGTCATATTCCACAAGGGTTATGGCACTGTGGTGACACCATGGTTCATAGGTTCATAAATTAGTACTAGGTTAACTGTCCTTGCGAGCCATTTTAAGCCTAGCCAATTATCCCTTGAGAGACTCAAACCCTGCACATTGTGTTTGTAAGGCAAACACCTTAACCATTAGGCCACCCTCCCAACCCCTTGGCTGTGACATATCCAGGGTACAGTTGAACACATGTCACAGATTTGTATAACAGTTATTGCCTGTGCCACATGGACAGGTGACCCACTGGGACATGTATAATCTGAAACCTGATGCAGACCCATCCATATACACACACACTCTTACTTGGCAACACTGGGACTAAACTTCTACCTAGGTATGTAGTGCTACTGAACTGTGTGGCTTTCATTGCACACACCACACAGCGTTTAGGGTGAGGTGTGTTCCAGGTTACATGTTACATGCAGAACATCCCCAGACATGTACAGTATGATGATGGGGGATGTAATGGTTGCATACGGACAATACATAGTGTGACATACCATCATATACATATTACATATTAACAGACACATAACAGGCAGACACACATCCAAGAGACCTGGGCTTGTCAGTGCTAACTAACTTGTCCATGTGTCTAATGTGTTACAGGTAGGCTGCACACAGCACATGTATAACTGGGCTGGATTGTGGTGTCACTTACCTGTATAGTTGATGGTGACAGTGGTCACCATAAAGTGGTACATGGGACATATACCAGGTGTACCATGGTGTAATGACAGTGTACACAGCACCCACATCCCCCCAGTGGATATTGTATTCCCAGGAACCCATGATGACACACTGACATACCCACCATCACACATTGCCCACGACTGTGATACAACCCATTGTATATCCCAACAGTGGTACTACAGGGATATGCATCTAATGCACATGCCACAGGCATAGCAGGGTGTTGCATTGTCATGCCTCACCTGTGAGCAGCAACAACACTATCTGTATTACTGTGTGGCAATGCATATTGTAATAGGAGTATGTGGCCTTGGAATGCTGTACCCTTCAGATATACAGAAATGTACACATACACACACTTGCCAGAACTCAGTGGGTATCGCATGCCTATAGATCCATTTGTACAATACTGTTGTGCTGGTACTGCAAGGCTCGTGTAGCCAGTGGGTAGAGGAACGTAACAGGGTACATGTAATGTCTGATACAGCAGCAGCCACAACTGACTATGGCAATGGGTGTTGCGGTGGTTGCGAAAGCCCTCATGGAATTCCCAACTACAGGTGTAGTAACACACAGACACTGCTATCCTCAGTAATGCACACGCACACATGTGTCAGTACTGGGATGCATCACTGCTGATGATCATAGCTGTGTACATGGCTATTGTCCATGGAGAGATGGGTTGTGAAGGGGATGTGTGTAGAGTGGTATCATGCCATCTGCCATGTGCCAGCAGGCAGTCTATCAACAGACACCACTGTGGTGATCCTCAGGGTGAGAGTGACATACATCAGCCAATCCCCTGGGTGCCTCCTGCACATGGCCACTGAGGTGATCCAGTTGACATGTATGCAACATGTATTACAACACATGGTTAGTGTCTGTGATGGAGACCTGTACCCAAGCATGTTCTGTTGACTGTGGTAGTATAGTGGAGGTACCCATGGCATGTGGTGCGTACAGGGTGTTGTCTCCTATATGTGTCAGTTATTACACAGCTGGGCAGACATGTCAGTGTCAATCAAGCATAGGTTGCCTGTACATATCCCAGCTGGATACCTGCCATCTGCACATCTGTACAGGGACTGACAGTCATCAGCTTGGCAAGTAGCTATGCAGTAGGATGTATGTGTCAACAGATAGATGTTTGACAACAATACGTATGCCATAACTACATGTTGGAAGCTCTCACTAACATGCGCCGTACAGACGGTAGTCTACAGTTACATTCCACATGTCAGATCATTATCCAGTAGGGGATATATACTGTGACACAGCTCACACACCAGGAACATGACAGGAAGGCCTCAGATTCTAGCTGTGCCTGCAGGTCTGCTTGTTGTCAGTACTACATTTAACACTCAACTCTTGCCTGGGAAAGCACTGTCAACAGTAGTACTGCCATGATACACTACATGCCAGTGTGACAACACATACCCTGGTTTACTACCTCTGTATGTAACACATTCACATGGATAACAGTGCTGCACAGGCCTCATATACTTGTGTGTCCCAGACATAACACTGACACCCCTTGCTACTGTAATGACAAAACATAGGCGCATGTATTGTACATGGCATTACATACACTTATTACAGATGTCATTACCCTGCTATGTTTTCAGACTGGGTGGTGAGAACTCATTACCAGGACTAAGCCATGCTTAGCAGGTGTCAGCATTGCTCCAGTATAACAGCTAAGTAGATTTGCTCACTGGTAAGCAAAGCCCACATGGTGTAAGTGCCCATACGTTTAACCGTATGTTAGCACCACTTAGCTTCATGCAAACCTGCTTAAAGCTCCTCAAAACTGCCTTAACCCCTCTGTATCTGTCATCCCTTCTTCTGCCCAGCAGCAAAATAAACAGCCCTTGCAGGTCTTGAACTCATGACCCTGTACACTATAGTCATAACAATTAACCACTACGCCATGACCACTGTGAAGACAGCTGTTGTTTTTCCAATATATCTGTTAATACACATATTGATTAGTATTGAATAATTGCTTTTACTTCCACAATTTTGTAGTACTTGTTATTGATATTACTGTTGCATCACATATTTTGTTATATCATAATGTACACATATCAGATACATACAGTGAGATACATCTGGGAAGGTATGCACAGCCATGATGTTTACACATGACAGGAATATGGATATATACATATACATATGTTGATATATGTCTACATGTACATACACATGTATATTCATACATATGTCTGTCTGGGATCCGGACACATGCTCGACTAGCATATGTCCGAATCACAAAACATCAAAGACACATACACGAGAGCGCTTAACATCGACAAGCGCTTCCGTGTATGTGTGCCTGTTTCGTAGATCGGACTACAGTGCGGGTAAGGGAAAATTCCCTTTTCCCCACTGTAGTGCGATCTCAGAGTGAGAATAATAATGTAGAGGGGAGTGTGGGGGGGTGCAGGGGGGCAAAGCCCCCCCCCCTGCAGAAATGTATATATATTTTTTTTTGAACTACACATACACGGAAGCGCTTTTTGATGTTAAGCGCTTTCGTGTATGTGTGTTCACTGTTTTGTAATTTGGACATATGCTAGTCGAGCATGTGTCCTAGACCCGTCTATCTACACATCTGTATAGTGCATCATATATATGGCCATGTGCAGATCTCTATATATATATGTGTGTGCATATATAAATATATATATATATATATAGATATATATATGCACCTATTACTGTTGGTAAATATGTAGATATCCATAAGTATAGGTGCATATGTATCTATATCTGTATATGTGTAGACATATATTGTGTATATGTATATATTATAACTAGTTAGTTTTCCACAATACATATATCCATATATGTATGTCGATATGTATATGTGTATATATCTATATAGATATATGGATAAATATATATACATATATGTTCACCATGTGTCCAGAACATGGAGTGGAGTCCTACCTCAGCCCCAATAGTCCCAACCTTTTTGTGCAAGGGGATGTCATCTATGTATTGCAGATATATATGTAGATTGTTGCTACTGTAATAGGGGTTGTCATAATAGGCATGTTGTGTGTGGGAGGTCACATCTGCTTTTAACATGTGTGCCATTGGCTACTGACAGGCATCCTAAGGACATCATAGTACAGTACCACTGCTAGCACAGTAATGATCCTTTGGACTACAGCAGAGATTTGACCAACATATGTGGACAGTCTGGCACTCTGTGGTCAGTCCAGAGGTGTGCACATATCCCCTTCATGCGAGACATGTAGACCACACCTCCCAATGTGGATGTTAATAGCCATGTACATGGGTATATCACGTAAATGCTGGACTACATATGCCCACACAGTTTATGCATGCAGACACGCCAGTCTGTCCTGACACATAATACCTGGTGGTGCAGGTGTCACATGGCCACATACTACCCAGTAGTTAGTGACATACATCTGTACAGAATCCTACTGCTTTGTCAGAAATACACAACAGTTATGGTGGCCTGGCAGCAATATGTCTTGCAAATAACTGGACATAGCACACTGGGTAATTACACTAGGCTGCTAGGCATGTCACAAAGCACTGTGCAAACTACAAGCAGACTGCCACAACACTGGACTACATTTTTTATGGAGGAATGCACATGTACCTGCGATTATAGCAAGCTCTACACGCATGTCACAGCACAGAGTAACAGACACCTGTGTGAAAGTGCATACCCACAACCAATGTAAACACAGCCACAGCCACATATGGTACACAAGCTTAATATGACAATATATGGACTGTCTGATAAACACCATCCTCATATGTGTCACTCACACACTGACCCTACATACACTGGGTCTTGGCACTGTGCGGTCCAATGGGTGTCTGTGGTATGGGACACGTGTGTGTCTGGCCCTATAGACATGTGAGCCAATACAGTACCATACACTGGAGCAACATGTAACATCAGCTAGAACAGGACCGACAGTAATGGCATCTACCACAGTCTGTGCACAGCCCAAGTTACGTATGTGCAATACACATATTGTTGACAGTCACCCTAAGTACACAGATCCCAGTACTGTATACACAACCGCAGAGTGGCCAAGCTATGTCCTCAGAAACAACCCCTACTATGAATAACATATCTAGCAGTCTGATATTTGACTGGCTTGTTATCAGGTATGATGTCAATAACTAAAGGTCTACAGGACATATGCACCTCTTACTGCATTACATATGTACAAAGATTGACAGACTTGTGGCTGGAACTACAAACACTGCCCCAATATTGGCATGTTGCTGTGATAACCTCATATATTTATTGTCATACCAGGGTTTGTTGTGACATATGTCCTATGAGGGATATGAAGTCAGTAACTCTCATTGCTGTCACCATGTACTGACTGCAGTCCTCACACTATGCTTCTGCAGTTCTCAGATAGGTGTTCTGTGAGTAACACAAGAAAAAAAAGGCTCCACACACTGCCCAGTCTGTAGATGACCCTACAGATGGGAGTTTCTTCAAAAACATAGCACTGTCATGACAGGTATTAAAACATGTAGAACAGCCATATCCACACACACCCTGTTAAACCGACATTACTCCAAATTCAGAATAGCAACACATACATTCTGTAGTCATGTCAGGCACATCCCCCTCCTGTGTGTTGGCCTGTTTCCACAGTGTATGTTATTAGAGGTAAATCCCAAATGCATCTCTGATGCTGTTTGCCAAACACCAGATCTAGGTCCTGCTCACAGTGAATGAAAAGTCCCAACACCAACACGATGTTCCTAGATATTGAAGTGTGTTTCCATGCAGTTGGCTATGGGAATGTTACCACAGCTGTTCCACATGCAGTCAGCTAGAGAGGGCTGAAATTTGTTCAGAGGCTATCAGGTGATCATGAGCATCACTTACATAACACAAGCTGTTGCCTAAGCAAAGCAGGTGTAGTTCTCCACATCCACCAGAGAGAGAGTGAGAGAGACAGACAGAGACAAAGTAAGTCAGGGAGGAGGTGGGAGAGTAAAATTTAAGCATGTTTGTATCATACACCTACCAGTACAGGGTTTCAAACCCCTGACTGACTATGTATCACTATCACATGTCTATGCAGTTATTGCATGCGCCACATAGCTTACATGTTGAGCAGCTGTCCAAATGTATATGTAATGGTGAGTGACATCTGCAACAGTGATATGGTAGGGATACGGTAGGTGTACTACATGTGCCTGTCCACATGACCAGGTGTCAGCGTCAACACAGCCACACTCTCTCAGGGACTCACACACATTGACACACTTGGCAGGGTCAGGAATACACTTATAACTAGTTAGTTTTCCACAATACAGTAATGTGCAGGTATCACATGCACCACAGTGGTTATCCGGAGGTTATATGGGCAAAGGGTATGTGAAGGTGTCTGATATCAGACAACATGCTTCAGTATGCCAATGGGAGTTGTAGTGAGTGTGAATGTGGTCAAAAGCAGCATACACCACACACACAGACACAGGGTGCCAGCATTGACATGCATGGGTGCATTGCTTCATGGTTGTGTAGTGGTTGACTGTGCCAGAAGGCTGTACAAGGCTAGGTGAAGTGTATACCTTGGCATCAGGCCACATGACAATGGTCTGCAGTGTGGCTCAGGGGTGTAGTGTCTGGATTGTCCCACACAGGTGGGTATTGTATTCACCATCCAGTCACCTGGGTAACTATTGTGTGTGGCCATTGCTGTGCAATGCTTGCCATGTATGTGTTTTTTTAGTCCATGACATGGACAGTGTCTGGGATGTGCACACATCCCACATACATGTACAGTGACATGTGGAACTGTACCTGGGGTGTCTGGCCTATGTTGTGTACACAGATTGTTATCATCAGATGTGCCAGTTCTGCCCTCATGTGGCGGGAACTGGCAATGGACAGTAGGTTGAACCTGCACCTACATTGATAGCATGCTACAGGTATTCCCTGGTGTCAGTGGCATCTGTCCATACATGGAATGTGTTTAAGGAATGGTATGTCCTTTGTGGGTCACATTTGATGGCACCACAAGTGTTGCAGGCATCCAGTGGGGAACATAGTGAAGGAGCACTGTTTGCATGTACGTGCCTATTGTACTGATGGACAGGGTGCCATGCCCTCTGTAGTCCACTGCAATCACACCATGGTTACAATCTGTGGGCAATTTGCAGGGTACTAACAACATAGTGGTTGTTGCCTAGGCAAGTGTGTTTGTTTATGAGACATGGATTAAGAGTGTTCTCTGGGTAATACAAGGGTTGCTAACTTTGTTTGCCAGGCCTTGATGTCACATGTAGGGGTATGGGTTGGCACCCCAGCCTCTCAGCTATTTCACGTCTGTTATCCTTGTAAGGTGGACATTGTGACATATAATAGGGCCACCATATAAGAAATTTGCAAAACCCGCTCCACAGTGAGTCCACTTGTTACATACTCACAGCCACCTCCACACAGCATATGAATGACAAACACAGACACACTTGCCATGTCTGAGATTAGAACTCCTACCTAAGTAGTTTCTCACACGACAGCATTACGCAGTTATAGGATGCACCACGGAGATTACTGGAGTACTTCTTCCCCAAAGGTGTATTTCACTGGGAATAACATGAGCAGGCTTGCCAAAATAGGTCAGTGGAGGTTGTAGTTACTGTGAATGGCCTCAAAAGCATTGCACCCTACACAGACAAAGAAACACACACACAAACATCCACACTCGCCATGTCTGGGAATAGAACCCCTACCAAACTACTATATTACACTACAGCATTGCGCTGTTATAGGACACGCCATGGAGATTACTGGTGTACTCCTTCCCCAAAGGTGTATTCCACTGGGAATGACATGAGCAGGCTTGCCAGAGTAGGTCAGTGGAGGTTGTAGTTACTGTGAATGGCCTCAAAAGCATAGCACTCTACACAGCCAAAGAAACACACAAACATCCAGACTTGCCATGTTTGGGAATAGAACCCCGACCAAAGTACTATATCACACTACAGCATTACGCTGTTATAGGACACACCACGGAGATTACTGGGCTACTCCTTTCCCAAAGGTGTATTTCACAGTGAATGACATCAGCAGGCTTACCAAAGTAGGGCATTTGAATTGTAGTGAGTGTGACTAGCCTAAAAAGCATTGCTCACTACAAAGAGACACACACGCACACACACACACACACACACACACACACACACACACACACACACACACACACACACACGCACACAAACACACAGTTGCCATGTCTGGGATTAGAACGCTTACCTAATTAGTTTATCACACTACAACATTACACAGTTACAGGACACGCAACAGATATTATGAAGCTAGTCTTTTCCCAAAGGTGTATTTCAAAGTGAATGACATCAGCAGACTTACCAAAGTAGGGCATTTGAATTGTAGTGAGTGTGATTAGCCTAAAAAGCTTTGCTCCCTACACAAACAGTGACACACACACACAGTTGCCATGCTGGGATTAGAACTCCTATCTAACTAGTTTATCACACTTCAGCATTACCCAGTTATAGGACGTGACATGGAGATTACTGGGTTACTCTTTTCCCAAAGGTGTATTTCAAACTGAATGACATCAGCAGGCTTGCCAAAGTAGGGCATTTGAAATGTAGTAAGTGTGACTAGCCCAAAAAGCATTGCTCCCTACACAAAGACACACAGAATTGCTATGTCTGGGATTAGAACTCTTACCTAACTAGTTTATCACACTATAAGCATTATGCAGTTATAGGATGCACCATGGAGATCACTGGGCTACTCCTTTTCTAAAGGTGTATTTCAAAGTGAATGACATCAGCAGGCTAGCCAAAGTAAGGCATTTAAAATTTAGCAAGTGTGACTAGCCTAAAAATCATTGCTCCCTACACAGACAGAGACACACACACACACACACACACACACACACACACACACACACACACACACACACACACACACAGTTGCCATGTCTGGGATTAGAACTCCTACTTAACTAGTTTTTTACACTACAGCATTATGCAGTTATAAGACGCGCCATGGAGATTAGCCTAAAAACATTGCTCCCTACACACACACACACACACACACACACACACACACACACACACACACACACACACACACACACACACACACACACACGCACACAGTTGCCATGTCTGGGATTAGAACTCTTACCTAACTAGTTTTTTACACTACAGCATTACACAGTTACAGGACGTGCCATGGAGATTACTGGGCTATTCCTTTCCCAAAAGTGTATTTCAAAGTGAATGACATCAGCAGGCTTGTCATAGTAGGGCTATGGAGAGGGCAGTGTGTGTGTGTGCATGGGCCATAACCCATTCATCTATAGGTAGACACATCACACTCAGGCACATTCAGGTTTATATTCTGCAGGTACGTGTATACAACTGCTAGATGACTACTACCTTGTACAGTCATGTTGCACAGCTAGCACTTGCACCACTGTCTTTAATGCTGAGGGATACCAGTGGCTAATTTCTAGTGAGTGACATTTACATATCATGTGGTTTTAACCATTTGGCTGTGTGGTGAGTGGGACAGGCCTCATGATGGAAGGCTCTTTGTCACTGTCATTCTCTTCCACAAATCTATGTATGTATACTTTTGGCATATTACAGTGTGTTGTCCTTGGATATATGTGTGTATTCCTATCCAATGTGTTTGCAAAGCATGACTGGTGCATACTGAGGAGTGTATACACTAACATCTGCAACTGTCAGATATGTATGGTCCACTGTTGTTGGCAGACATGGGCTTCATTTGTTTAAGTGTGTGAGCATGCCCAGTATGACCTTTCGGTATGTTGTTGTCTGACATTGCCTTCATTTCTCTAAGTGTGTAAGCATGCCCAGTATGCCCTTCTGTATTGAATGTGTGGATCCATTCCAAGTAGTTTGTACTCCAGTGCAGACCTTTGTGTTTTACACCTACAGCTAGCAAACTGTGTTTGCAGAATATCTGTAGATCAGTTGGCAATATGGGGTCAAACTGTGCAAGGGATAGTGTGTACTATAGGTGGTTGTGTCTGTGCTGCTTCTGCTACATGGTACTGGTGTTAGCAGAGATATCCAGACATGTGCACTGTTATACACTGTGATGTTTTATGTCCTCAAGTAGTGTCAGGTAGACATGTTTGCTCGCAGTGATGTCCTGGGGAACACAGGGTGAATGCAGGTGTGTCCAGTCTTGTGGTCAAACTCCTACATATTCATGGAATGTTATGCCATTCTGGAGGGGGAGCTGCAGACACTTGCTGCTGGGTCTGTGTATCCAGTTCAGCACCTTGGTACAGTGATGGCAGAGGATCCCATACTTGTACATCCATCAGCGTGACAGTATGGCCTTATGTTGCTGTGGCAATACCTCACAGCTGTACAGATTCACACAGGTTATCCAGAGGCAGGGGTCATTAGTCAGGGCATTACCTCTAATGCGATGTATGGGCAGGTTTGTAGCCACCCATTTTTGTGTTTGCAGCCAGGGATAGTATGTGCACATGGCTGTGTGTTGGACTTTGCACATTCCATGCTGCCCATACTCCCACCCCCCTACCACTAATATTCTATCCTCGTCCATACATTATGCATACATTCTCTGATACTTTACCTATAGTTATTACCTCATCACAGCTGTGTTTTGGTGTTGGTCCACAGTTCATACAGTGGGACATGGTGGACATGTTACTGTGGTTTGTTCACATGGCTTTGCATATGGCTTATGTGGAGTGTGCTATGTTGTTAGTTGGGTGTCCATGACATAACATACATTGGCAGTAGCAGACCATTGCACTATGTCAGTCCTACAGTCCCAGACTGCCATACAGTATATTTCCCTGGGGTGACAGGGTAGGTGTGCTAGGTGTTCATGCCAATACTTTCTATCAGTATTGATCAGGTGGTGTGGATGCTGGCAGGGTGCTGCTTACAGCTAGGGACACACCTGCATCGGACACCTGCACTGCATGCTGCATTCTTTCGCTATTGCCATACATATGGTACCCATTCTCAACAGCAGGGATAAGACTGGTGAGGTACCTGTGGGTGGTGTTTGGGTGAGCTGGGTGCATGTGTGCTATGTACACTACTTGCATTTTACTCACAGATATGCATGGGACATTCCAATTATGCTGGCTTGTGCAGGGACATCAGCCATTTCCCAATACATCAGTCATATCACCTTTGTGATCTGCAAGTGTTCGGCCAGACAACACCAGTATTCCCTACTACAAGCCAAGATAATGTGATGCATACCTGTATGTACAATTCCAAGGGTGTGTCCATTTCATGGTTACACATTATGTACTGTATGTCTGGGGTACTTTTCTCTGTGTACTGCTTGTATATCTAGCCCAGCAGTTATGCCATGTCCATCTTTCAGATGGTGACACATATTACCGACATACATTTACAAGGGCTTACTGCTATCATGTGTTATACTGGGGTGCATTGTCTTTGGCACTGCAGTTGTGAGGTCTTGGCCCTGTCATTGGCAGTAGTGGGCAATGACCACCAGGTCAAACCTCAAAATGCATACATACTGACCACTCTCACACAATATGAAACACACACCAACCTAACACACGCATACCTGCATATTGTACAAATGCTACAATCTATCCTGCTACCTTGGCCACCTCAGGTCATCTGTACTCCACTGGTATTACAGCTACACATACGTGTTACTACATGTCTACATCGGATTGGTTGGGGGGTACACCTGACTGTCACTACATTTCTACATAGGATTGAGGGGCACACCTGACTGTTACAGCATGTCTACATCAGATTGGGGGGACACACTAGGCTGTTTCTACATTTCTATATAGGATTGGGGGAGGGGCACACCTGACTGTTTCTACATTTCTACACAGGATTGGGTGGGGGGGCACACCTGATTGTTTCTACATTTCTACACAGGATTGGGTGGGCCACACCTGACTGTTTCTACATTTCTACACAGCAGCTGTAGAAGGGGCACACCTGACCATTTCTACATTTTACACAGGATTGGGGGAGGGGGCACACCTGACTGTTTCTACATTTCTACACATAATGGGGTTGGGAGGGTGGCTTAATGGCTAAGGTGTTTGCCTTACAAAGAGAAGGTGCAGGGTTTGAGTCTCACAAGGATAATTGGCTTGGCTTAAAATGGCTCGCAAGGGCAGTTAGCTTAGTACTAAACTATGAACTATGAACCTATGGGAGAGGGGGCACACCTAACTGTTTCTACAATTCTACACAGGATTGGGGGGCACACCTGACTGTTTTTACATTTCTAAATAGGAGTGGGTGGGGCACACCTGACACTTGTACACATTTGCTATGACTGTACTGGTATATCAGGTACTCCATTTCCTTCTGTATTCTAAGCTATCATGCTGACTAGAGGTATATCAGTGTACTACAGCTGTTAGGTTTGATTGATCTACATATCAGTTTCTGACTTTCTACCCTTCAGAACTAACATCCCACTGCCTGACCTGCTGTAGTCTGTCTGTGTAGGCCTGGGGAGAGGTTACCCATAGCCATCATAGCCTTTGTTTGTGTTTGTCTACACCTGTCCTGCTGGCTGAGACTGTTGTTGGGTATGTGAACCTCCCTGACTGGCATGTGTGTGTGTATCATATGGACACACATGTGGCCCAGCACATTTCCTGCAGTGGGTTTTGTCACCATGTGTAGTACTGGCTACTGTGGTGACAAAAGTATTTGTTTCATATCTCATGCTGCCACTATAGGTATCTATTATCTGCTGGCATCCCATTCAGCCACCCGATTCCCTTGCATGCTCACATCCATACCATAGATACAAGTAACAACACATAAAATTCCATTCAGCAATTGGTAAGGAGAGTGACTTACCTTGTGGGTGTGCCAATATTGAGGATGGTGCTGGAGGGCTGCCTAAGTCGGATGCACATAGTACACTCCCTATACATGGTTGAGCACAGGTAGTGTCATATTTGGCATCCCTTTTACTGTATGTGTGAGTCAGAGAGAGGTGTCATTCCCTGGGTCCCTCCTGTGTCAGTGTATGTGCTATGCATTGCCTCTTTGCCAAGGCCAGGGCATACTGGGCATGCCTCCTTCTACCTACTGGGGCAGGCTCAGGTTGTTCCTCCTCCAAGTCACTCTGTGCCTGTGCAGGCTTTGGCAATGGTGGGGGGCTGTGTGGTCCTGCCCTGTGCTGTTCCTGCTGCAGCTGTTCCCGCAGGATCATATTGTGTAGCATGGCACATACGATAACAATTTGAGTACATGTAGTTGGGGACTATGTGTCCAGGCACCGGAACCGTGACTTGAGCATCCCAAACACATGCGCTATTATAATTCTGGGCTGTGTGTGTGCCTCATTATAGGTTCATAGGTAGGTACTAGGCTATCGGCCCTGGGGCCTATACAAGCCCAGCCAAAAAGGTACCCTGGATTTTGCCACCCAAGAAAATTATTTTCCTGTGCCCCTGTCGAGCAGAGCCACAGTGGTGATCCCTGGGGTGAAATTCCTATTTCCCATCCAATCATCAAGATTTTTCTTGAAGAGTGCTAATGAGGAGCTTTGTTTGATATAGATAGGTAGTTTATTCCAGAGTATGGGAAGTCTCTGGGACAGGAATCTATCCCTCCGGCATGTTTTGTTTATTGTGGTGACAAGGTTTAGGTCCCTAGAGCATGTAGCTCGGAGGGATTGGGATTTCTTTAAGTGGAGCATGTCCAACAGCTCTGGGTTTGACATAGCTTTGTATGTTAGGCAGAGATCATCTCTGAGTAGGCGATATGCAACAGAGCAAATTTGGAGTTTTTTGAGACGGTCTGCGTAGGGCATCTTTTTGAGGCTGGTAATCCTCTTTGTGAGGTATTTCTGTGGCCTTTCCAGTTGTTGTAGATGTCTTGTGAGGTACATACCAAAAGGGGCATTGTAGTCTATAATGGGTCTAATGGGTGATGAGTAGAAGGGAACAATGACCTCTTTTTTTTCTGGAATTCTTTTTTATGGAGTTCTTATTTGGGTATGTGTGCATTTCTGATGGGTGTCATCAGCCACGGCTCCAGTGCATAACCAGAATCCCCCCACTAGGTGACCGTAAGAGATGTCCCCACTGGCAAATCTCTGGTACAGCTGCGTCAGATGCCAGATATGAGAATCATGATAGCTTCCAGGGAATCCAGCACACACATTCATTATTATGCCCTGGGCCTCACACATGACCTGGCAGTTGATGGAGGGGAAGCTTTTGAAGTTAATGTAGACCATACCCCATTCACCGGGTGGTGCTTTGATGCATATGTGCGTGCAGTCTATAGCACCCACTACCTCACGGTATTCTGCTATTTCGTGGAAGAGATGCATATTGCTGGCCAATGCCTCACAGGTGTTGGGGAAATATAAATGCTCACCGGCATGTGCTGACATGGCATCCACAAACTGGTGGAGTACCCTGAATGCTGATGCCTGTGAGATCCCCATGATATCCCCAGTTGGCCTTTGGAAGGTACCTGTAGCTAGTATTCTTAGGCCTACACATACCTTGGTATCCACTGGGATGGGTTCCTCTCTGTTAGTTCTATGTATCAGGCGTGGCCGGCACAGCTCAACAATTTGCTGTAGGAGGTCACTGTCCATCCTATAGCACTCCATTATCTCCAGCTCATGTAGCCCCTGGTAGGTTACACTCTTCTCCATCTCCTCACTGTGGTTTTTTCAACAGCATTCTCATCCTCACCACCCTCAGCCTCTTCCATATGTTGATGTATGATAGCTATTGCAGTCCCTATCATTTTGTTGTTTTTGTTTGTTAAACTTCCCCCGCTTGTATACACCAGTGGTGTAGAGTATGTGGGAAAAACCAGAAGGAAAGGTGTTTGCATAGTTTATAGTAGTGTTCCGGGCTGGGCTGGTCTGCTGCCTGTGTAATTAGCTGATTCTGACACATTTCACCTGCCAGCTATGCTAGTTCTCCTAGATTACCTTCCTACTGCTATTTTCCCTTCCCATTGCCTCCCTGTTTAAGCTGGGGGGGGGGGGTGCCAGGCAAACACAGTGCTCAAATGTGCACAGAGCTGCTATTTCCTGGTTTACTTTTTTTCCCCCTTTAAAACCCGGTGTGTGGCACGCACACCCGCTTAGGCAATGTAAAGAGTGCAAGGCAGCCTCAGACACATCCCCTTGCTTAGCTCTGTTAAGCTAAGGGCAAACATGAGCCACAGGGCTCCAGTCCGCTTACAGTATGCCTGACACACGCTCCTATGATGTCAGCTAACTCCTAGGCTTGCACCAAGATATTCCTGCTCTTACACTGTTGGGTACTGACTAGCATTGAGGGGAAATCTGGGATTCGGTATCATTCCCCTCATTTGCATAGGATTGCCTGCTGATGCATAGTTACATGTCCCACACTGAGCCTCCCCCCTTAGCAACCATTATTCACTGGTCATGTTGTCTTCTGCCTGCCATTGAGTATAATGGCAAAATAGTGATTTTGGTTAGAATGCTAATTTTAGGTTATTTTTTGGCCGATCCTGTTTGCGTGCTACTGCCCTATGCTTTTAACAGCTAAAATTGGCTAAAAAAAATAAAAGTAAATTTTTTTTTGCAACAGTTTTCCATGCCAGTGGCTATATATTTGGCCATTGGCATGCTTTCAACCTAATATCAACCCCTTTATTTGGAGCTGTTATGGCTCCGTTTTTTAGTTTTCAGAAATGTACTCGGTTACTAACCGAGTACATTTCTGCAGATTATACTAGTCCTGCACAGCAGGCTGTCAGCTTTCTGGATCGCAAATTCACCTCATTTGCATGGATTTCACCTGCAAATGTGGTAATTTGCATACAGGAGCTGAGTTTGTGCAGGACTAGTGCAGGAGCACTTGTGCATGTCCCTACAGCTTATTCCTGGATCGCACGGCAGACATATTGCCTGCTAGAGCTCCTGCACTAGTCCTGCACACCGTGCAGGGCTTGCTGAATCCAGGGGATGGTTTGTAATTTCTGTCAACTTTAAATCATTACAGATAAATAATCTGGTTTGGTTCTAGACTGCAACAACTATTATAGATAGTCTGGAAATCCTTTTCTGTAGAACTAGTAACAACCTTGACTTGAGCTGTGGTGTGAGTTTCTTCATTTTGCTCTGAAGAACTAGTAACAACATTGACTTGATCTATGATATGGATTTCTTCTTTATTTTGCCCTGAAGTCTGTCTATCGTTTACGCTGGTATTCACTTTATCAAAAGTGACATTTATCAATCTGATCAAAATTTGTACTCTGGGAGATTATGAAATGTACTCATACTTTACTGTAGATTGTTACTGAAGTAAGGAGTACTGCTGCTCTGTAATAATCTATCTGATTACAAACAAATGTAGACTTGTAAGGTTGCTATGGAGTTTTGGTACTCACTTTAATTAAAAATATTGTCCCCCCCTTGAAAGTGGCTTACCATTGTAAGAACTGTAAGATACTGGAAATAACTGGAAGAACTGGAATGAATATCTTTATCTTTTAATTACCCAAAACTGTGCTGAAAAAGTGCCTGTCTGTCTTTTATGTGCCAGATCTTCTTGTACCTCTCAGAATAAAAGTCTGCACACAAATTCTGTTGGAGGTGGTTTCTTATAGCAAATAACCCATGACTGGGTGTAGGTAAAGGAACATTACCCATAACCAATCATGAGTTATTGCTATTGTATAATGACATTATTTTAGAAAAAGTAATTACTTTTCTTAACTAACATCCTTGTGTAATGATACATGGTGTTCTTTTGCTTTGTTTACATATCCTGGAGCTTTCTTGATGTACTGCACATGCATATGGGACTTATGTTGCCACACTTATGCAGTACATCAGTGTTTTGGAAATGAAACAATGGAGAAAGGAAGGTCTCCATCGCTTCTTTTTTTTTTTACACTTCAGAGGTACGAGAGAGACAGGACAGAGAAAATACAAGGAAAACCAGGTACATTTCTTTACTTCTGCATAACATACCTTATTTTCCTTGCATTTTCTCTCTCCACAAGGTGGCCTCAATGGTGCAGTTGTTAGCATTGTCACCTCACAGTAAGAGGCTCTTTGGTTCAATTCTCAGCTGGGTTGTCTTCTGTATGGAGCCTACATGTCCTCCCTATGGTCACGTGGGTTTTCTCCCATACTCCAAAGACATGCAGTAGGTGGATTGGACACTCTAAACTGGCCATAGGTGTGAGTGAGTGGTACGGATGAACTACTGTGGCAGGGCAAGCCACCCAGCAGTGTAAACCTTTGTTCGAGATGATTGATACTGTTGAAGTGACACCCCAACCCCATATGGGAAAAGGGGTTGAGGATGAATGGATGTTTTTTTCTGTCATAACACCGAACTATCCGGATTTCAAATTTACAAGTGCACGCATGCTAGTAGCTTACAACACATTTGCTCACTTTCATTTGCTTGAAAAAGCAAGTTCTGTCACTAGCCCAGTCATACTTAACTACTTAGCTCTCCCAATAGCTGGCCCTGTGAAACTGCATAGACCCACCAGAGCCCCAACTCTAGCCCTAAAACTCCCATCCAGTTCCTAACCTGATCCCCTGTTGTCTAACCCTAAAACTCCATTCCCCCTCCCAAAACCTAAAATCTCATATCATTCCCTAAACCTGAAACTCCACTCTGGTCCCAAACCGTCCTAAATCTACCGCCAAACCTAAAACTCCAGTCCCTCTCCCTAAACATAAATTCCCCAGTTTTTCTACACCTAAAATCCCTCTGACTCCGTAAACTTAAAACTACCCTGCCGTTCCCTAATCCTAAAACACTTCCCCATTTTTTAACTCTGTAACCCCTTCTGACATTCTAACCCCAAAAATTCCTGTTCTACTCTCAAATCCTAAATCCCCTTTCTGATTGTTGCTCTAATTTACACTCCCACAGCTCCCACTCCCTCCCTACACCTTCCATACTTGCCTTGCTGATAATCAAATAATGTGTTCAGGTAAGGTGCATTAGCTGCTTGCCCAAAGTAATACTTGATTATGAGTAGCAACCTGCACAAGCTACATGACTCTTGAGTCCCTGACCTCAAGACAGTGGTCTTCGAGTACTTGGGACTAGAGCACACATTAACAGAGAATCACATTTCTTTCAAAGGCTTTTATTTCAAAATACATTTAAAACTAAAAGCATCATTTACATCTATTTTTCGAAAGCAGTTAAATAAATTTGCAGTCTAAATGTTTTTACTTACAGATCATGTTCACAGTTTTCCTTTCCTCTCCCATATCTTCAAATTGATAATCTAATGCAAAAATATAAATTTATTTTATTGATCACATTCAAGGGTTTGTCTAAATAATATATTTAGCATATTTTTATAGAAATGTCATACTGATGTTTGTAAATCGTCACTATAAGAGGTTAAATACTTTTGCCCACATAAAAACTTTCACGTCCACTGCACTGAGTAATGTATATAATATAACCTGAAGTACATGAAATATAGCCTGGAAACTCAACTGATTTGTTTATTGAAGAAACAAAACAATTTGTTTCCTGTGCACTGTACCTATACTGTGAACAATGTTCACATTTGTATGTATCTATTGTTGCTGTAGCTTTATAAACATGGTATGTCTGCTTTTAAATCTTTGCTTCAAACTTCTTTCTTTTTTGAAATAAACAATAATTTTACACCAAAACATTTTAGCAAGAAGTCCATGTGCAGCCAACATTTTCCAGTTACTAAAAATAACTTATTTAATTTATTTACTCTCCAAATTAAAGGGTACAGTCATAGCCGTAGTTGAATTCTTCTTTGTACTCACAATATCCCCCAACTAAAAAACTCCCCTTTAATAATTATATTTCTTTGACTCTAACATGTTCAGTAGTTAATTCCACAGTACACTTAGCTGGATTATAAAGGATATTCTACAAGGATTGTACTTAATCCTTGTAATGACACTACCATTTTATTTCTTATAAACCTTCATCTTATCTGACCTAAATATAGGCTGGCAGTCCATAAATAGCACCAACCCCAAGGACCCCATTCACCTATTTGGCTTCACCCAACTAATCTCCACTAACATAATTAACAAAAGCACTAACAAGCAGTCCACACTAAACCAGATATTGACAATCATTCCTCATAATATAAACTACTCTGGTTGCTTACCAGATGCTATAAGTGACCACATCCCAACCTATGTAGTAAGACAACAACATAGTACACTCAAACAAATAATTTGTAAATAAGTATACCATTTAACCAAATTTGATAGACACATTTATTACAGCCCTGTCCCACTACAACTGGAATGCATTAAGAGTAATGCCCCTAGATGAAGCAGTTACTCACTTTAATTTCATCTTCCTTCTTCTTCTTCTTCTTCTTTCGGCTTTTCCTGGTTAGGGGTCACCACAGCAGATCATCTGTCCGCTCATGATTGACAGTGGAGTTTTATGGTGATGAGTTGCCAGCCCTGCCCCCAACCTTCCACAGATGGCACACACACACACACACACACACACACACACACACACACACACACACACACACTCACACCTAGGACCAATTTAGAGTGTCCAATTCACCTACTACATGTCTTTGGGATGTGGGAGGAAACCAGAGCACCCGGAGGAAACTGATGAGACCACAGGGAGGACATGCAGACTCCGCACAGAAGGCACCCCAGCCGAGAATTGAACTGGAGAACCTCTTGCTGTGAGGTGACAATGCTAACCGCTGCACCACCGTGGCCGCCCTTTACTTTAATTTCATCTTCCTAAAAGTACTAAATAATTTAGCACCAGTTAGGACAAGGATAAAAACTAACACAGCACCATGGCTGACAAAAGAAACCAAACAGCTCATGTTGCAAAGACAAAAAATGGAAAGAATGGTATAAGAATAAAATGCAACATGCCTATCAAAATTTTAGATATCTCAAAAACTGTACCAAGTTCCTTGTTAAGTCTGAAAACAAAAATCATACTATGGTAATGTCCATCAAAAGCACCAAAACAATCCTAAGCATTTAAAGCGCATAAACTATTGCACCCTGGCCAAATCACTGCAACCTGTCCTTTTACTTCAAACAACAAAGTGTTCATATACACTCAGTTCAACATTCATTTTATCCAGTCAGTTCTGGCACTAATCAATGACCACCTCTCTTTACCTCCAACTTCCATCTGTTCTCAAAAGCAGTACACTATGTTTTAGTTTTCAGCCCCTTCCAACATCAAACATAAAATTACTAACCAAATTAAAAGCCAGAACCTCAGCTGCCGATAACCTTCCCACTGAATTCCCCAAAATAGGTGCAGAAGCACTAGCCTTACCTGTCTACATTCTGATCAACTGGTCAATAACTGAAAATTATGTCCCATCTATATGGAAAAAAAAGTATTATTATACCCCTTCACAGAAGTGGCACTTCAACAGAGTTAACAAACTATAGACCTACTGCTATCCTATCACCCCTCTCAAAATTCCTTGAGAAATGTATTCACTCTCAGTTTAGGAAACCTGTAACCAAACACAACCCTCTCTCCCCATCACGGTTTCAGGCCAAATCACAGTACTACTACTGCCCTTCTTAACTTTACCAACATAGTAAACCAGTACAGATATGAGGGCAAACTTGTTTCTTTGTTTTCCTTTGACCTGTTCTAAACATTTGAGACAGTGTCCCACCAAAAACTCCTTTATGAACTTGCATCTCAAGGCCTCACATACCCCTCCCTCTTCTGGTTTTACAGTCATTTATGCTATCTTTAGCTGGTAACTAAATGGCAACAAAACATTTCAGCATTTCAACCAATCTCTGTTGGTGTTGCCCTAGTGTCAATACCCAGCCCGCTTCTATTTAATATTTTCATAATCTTGATACCACTATAACACTTGCCACTTTCGTACAATACTCTGACAGTTCAACCATTATCTGTTGTGCTCCATCCATAACAAAATAACAGGAAATCGCTCAAAATCTTTCAATGACATTGAAATATGGCAACAAAATCTGACTTGCTGCTTAATGCCAAAAGCAAGATTATACTATTTACTCCAAAACAACACCTTAACTAGAAACATAAATTTCATGTTACCTCAATTAATAACACAAAAATAGAAACCATAACTCAAACTAAACTGCTTGGAGTCATAATAGATGACAACCTCAAATCTGATCACCACATACTTTATTCCATCAAGAATACTCACAAAAACTCTGTTCCCACTGTAGGGCAAAACACTATGTGACAGATTAAACAGGGATTGCCTTAGCAGCAACATACCTGCTTCCTTCTGTATTATATGCTTCCCCTATTCTTACAAATATCAACAAACATGTAAAATTAAATTAGCCTGCTACAACTACAAAATAGCTACATTTGCAACCACCCAACCTTTCAAAACACACCATTGCCTTGCATTAAAAAAATTAAACTGGCTTGAACTCCCAAACCAGTTGACATTCTCACAACTAGTCATTTCCCACAACATATTGTACTCTCCAGTAAGACATTAAACTCTGCTGGAGAGTCTCTTTATTCCTATTATGTATCAAAATTCTGGAATGAAATTCCCATACAGCTAAAACAAATAGAAAACTTAAATAGTTTCAAAACTTTGCTTAAATAGCACATATGCCAAAGATGGCTCTGTTCTTCCTGCTCACCTGGCCAGCTATACTCAGATTAATTTTCTCCAACTTTTACAGCCACCTGGCTTTCCAGCGTTTTGTACCTTATTGCTCTTCCTCATACTGTACTAATTTTCTAAACTCTTTATCTTTTTAGTTCTCTTCCTCTTTCTCTAGCTACATTTCCTCCTGTGTCCATTTATCCTCCTGCTCATTTTCATAATTTTTCCTTTTATATCTCTCATCAGATTTTAAGCTACTTTGCTACTTGTCAGTTTATGAATTGTTACTACCCTCAAAAACACCCCAGTTTGATCTTTTCCCTGCAGTCATCATGGTATAAATACATTTATTATTGTATTTTATTTTTCTATTCAATAATTAGCCAATATATGTTATTTTTTCTTTTTGTGTTAAAATCCTATATGTGTATGCTCATGTAAGAAATATTTTAAAATCATGAAAATAAGCTCATACACAGATGTCTTCCTTGCAATTTCAAATATGCATCATGTGTAACTTTAAATGTGGAGCTTTTCTCCCTGGGCCTCTGCTGAAAATGTGTTTTACTCCGTCAACAAAAACAAATAAATATTCACATCTAGAAAATCAATTGTGTTAACTGGATATGCCTGTAGAAGGTCTGTAGTGATTTTTTATTGTATCTAAAGCATTCATTAACAATGTCATGTCACCTTCTCATATAAAAGACGCATCATCAACAAAGGTCAAACATCTGATGCACATTGACAAAATTATTTTCCCAGTACATGATAACACAGTTGGCATAGCGGAAAAGCATTGCTGTTCCCATTGCTAAATATGTATCCTTAGAATAAATTAAATTGTGTAAAATATTGTGTATTAAATCTAAAATAAAATGAATATCATTACCTGACAGAGTTTTATCTTCTAATTTGTTGCCCAGCCAATCCATACCTATTTCATGAGGTGTGACAGTATACAATTATATCTCAGCTGTAACAAAACTCCTTTTATCGCTAGTCATTTTTTTGTTGATCTTTCAAAGTAAATGAAAATAATCACTGATATAGAATACTGCGATTGTAGGTCTCTCCACTGCTTTAGACATGATATCATTATCTTTCATTTCCATAAGGCACATATATGTATACCTATAGGATTTATGTATAACCTGCAACATTTAAGAACAATTTTAATAAACATATTATAAAGGATGATGGGTGACTTTAACATTAGTGGATGCTGACAAATATTATATGAACATATTTGATTTTTAAAGAATAGTACCTTTTATCAGCCCATTAGGAAAACGGATATACATAAATCCTATAGCTGCATAGATATGTGCCTTATGGAGATGATAGAAAATGGTATCGTGTCTAAAGCATTTTTGAGTTTTTACATGAGGATAAACAAAAGTTGCTTGTGATATTCAAACTCTCAAAATTCACAAAATATTGATATTTCATTGATGAGACTTATAGTGGCAAGGGCTGCTTCTAAATAATCAAGATATATGCACCCTAATTCTGCAGTCTATATTAGACATTCTTTTCATTTGGCTTTAAACATTGCTTTACTAATCTCAACAGTATTTTTCAGTTCCCTTGAAACATTTTATACTATCCTTGTTATGAGGAGTTTTGGATCTGGTGTGTAATTTAACAAGTTTGTTTTATGTTATTACATTAGCTTAAATTGGTGGACCACTAGAATGGTTTGTTTTTGAATTTCCCATTGCAGTTTGATCTGGTCTGGACTGGTAATTCTATATATTTGTCTAAATGGGTATCAAACGCCTTTGTGATGCTGAAAGCTTTGTCAGTGTCTGAGCTGGTGCTGTCATAGGTGAATTTTGAGATTTTTGTCATTTAATTAAACAGGGTTTGCCTGTCTGAAATTCTTAAATTGAGAGATATTAGTTTCAGGGCTTTGAAGATTTTTAAGACAAATGTTACAAGTTATGTCCAGCATAAATGAGTAAGGTCAGACCAAGACAATAGTACATGCAAAAGCTATATCCATAAGGATCAGATCTAGAATATTATGTCCTCATATGAATTAATTAGTTACCTGTTCCAGGCATTTTTTACGTCCTAGAACTTTTGGGCATGGCCTATATTGGAGGTATCAGTGCTCTGGTTCATTAAGAGTAGTTAAGGTCTCCCAAAATAATGGAGTTCTTGTTAATAGGGAGTTCTTTGAGTACTCTCAGGGACCTTGTATAGTCATAGTCATTTGACAACATGGAAGGAGTTCTATAGCATGCTATACATTTGTAGTTTGTCTTATTTATGGTGATCTGGAGTTCTTTGTGTTCTGTTTCTAGGTTTTCGGGACTCTGTGTAGAGGTAATATCCCTGACAAATATGAATTTGTCATCATAGTTACCATCAGACCTGAAGACATGGTAGGCACAAAACCTAGGTGTGGAGGGAGTGCTTTCCTTACATTTAAACCACATCTCAGTAATTACACAAACATGGATAAGCTTCGTATGCAGGAGATCCTGAAGATCAGTAATTTGTTATTAAGACAGTGAAGACTTTAGGCAGTATGCAGATGCATTTGAACAATAGGTGTAGGCCATCTGTACTAAACAAGCTACACTACCAGTTGTGTCGTCCCATGCTGAAACATGCTAGATCCCTAAGGAATGACACCAGATATTCTGCCACTGTTAAAGCCAGTCATCTCTTCTTTATACCCAGGCATCATTCTTGGTAAAGATAAGATTATACTCAAGACTTAAGTTTTACTTGCATTTGTCACATGCATGAAGTTTTGAAATGTTTTTACATGTTCCTCAGGTTTTTGCATCCCAACTAGTAATTGCACTTAAAATTGACTCTAAGCAATTAGAGCCTTTGAAGTAGCTTAATTATTCCTTATTTAAGATATATATATATATATATATATATATATATATATATATATATATATATATATATATATATATATATACATATATATATATATATATATATATATATATATATTACAATGGCAGGCTAGAAGGGCATTAATGCAATGTTTGAAATATCTGTATGTATGTATGTATATATATATATATATATATATATATATATCTCTTTGTACTCCCTTTTCCAAGGAGTTTGCAGAGGTACAATTAAAATAAAAATGTTGAACGGCAGATGACTAATCACTCAAATAGTGTGTGTGTGTGTGTGTGTGTGTGTGTGTGTGTGTGTGTGTGTGTGTGTGTGTGTGTGTGTGTGTGTGTGTGTGTGTTCACAAATAGCTTAGAAAAGTACTTTAAATGCTTTTCTGCTTTTCAGTGATTTTTAAATAGTGTTTCTCCTTTTTAACATTGCCTGATTTCAGTATAATAGTAATACCATGTTACAGCTACTGTTACAGCTACAGCTGTGTGTGTGTGTGCATGAGTGCATGTGTGTATGTGTATGTGTTCACAAATAGCTTAGAAAAGTACTTTAAATGCTTTTCTGCTTTTCAGTGATTTTTAAATAGTGTTGCTCCTTTTTAACATTGCCTGATATCAGTATAACAGTAATTCCATGTTACAGCTACTGTAATAATAATAATAACGGTACTCATAAAACATGTAAAGATAGATGCTTGTAATAATTAATGTTAATCTGGATATGTGCTCACCACACAGCAATATTTTATGCTTTGTTTTGTGTCAAACCTGGTGTTTCTCTGTTGTGTCTCTTTACAGTACTTCACATTATTTTGATAACAGTGTAGTTTTCCTCAGTTTGAGGTTTTGATAAAAAAAATCTGAACAGGTAATATATAGTAGTGATTAAATAAATACATCAAATGAATACATATGTCATTGTATTTTTTACAGTGGTCCACGGAAAGTGAAGATAGACACATTTATTCCATTGCAGCATTTGCCTCAGATCCCATGGTAGGTATCCATTCACCCCTTTAGAAAACATTATAGCTAACTAAAATATTTTTTATGTAACAACCATATTAAAATATCCTGTTTAAGCTTTTTACTATCTACCTGGCTAATGGCAAAGGGGTAGGGTATCTGCAGTTGCCTCTGGTGGCCTTAGTTCAGCTAGTGAGCCAGGGGTCTTGAAGGCTAGCTAGGATTTGAGGATTGAATAGCTGCTAATTTGCTCACCTTATATGCCATTATATACTGTGATAGCAGAGGGAGTCCAGTTGTCTTTCTGTAATGCCCATTCTGTTTCATCTAGCATATAGATCGTCTTCTCCCATCTTTGACTGCCCAGCCCCTTCCAGCTGTCTTCTGTCCTTTTGTGGATTCATGGTTCTTCAGAACTCTCTTCTAAGTTTATATAGTGCTCAATGTAAAATAAAAACATTATAAAGTCCAGTTAAAATGAGTATTATCCAACTACATCTTATGACCCTTCTCCTCCTGTATCTTTCTCTTTGTTCACCTTCACTGGTCCTTCTTCCGGAGAATGTAGATATATGTCCACTATGTAGTTAGTCTGTGGTAAAGGCCAAGGGACTAGCAAACAAAGGAAACTAAAGGCAAGTCACATGCATTGCAAGATCATCTTCACAGTGTCATGAATGTGCTAACTTGCTAATGCATCCCTGTATTGATGCTTATATATGGGGTATATATATATATATATATATATATATATATATATATATATATATATATATATAAAATATATAAAACACCCATCTGATACTGACCTGAAATAATGGCTTTTTGCAGACAAGGTAAATGATACACATATATAACTTAAGAAGTGATGGAAAGAGGGTCAAAATGATGGAGTCTGAAAAAAAAAAAAAAACAGCAGGGCTTTGTTTGTCATAAAGGATATATATAGTCAGGCACAATGATGTCCCACTCACTAGGCTGAACAAGGAGAAAATTACAGTCAGCTGCCTGTCGGGTGCCAGGATCCACCACATAACACATGCACTCAAGTCACTCCACAAGTACAAATATAACTCTGTCATTGTCCATGTTGGAGTGAATGACTTGAGACGTACCTCCCTGGACTACATGAAAAGAGACATGGAAGAGCTCTTGGATGATGTGGCCCAGGCAGATATGACCCTAGCCCTGAGTAGCATCCTGCCTTCGCCCAGAATGATCCCACAGTATAAGGACAAAAGGATTGACATCAACAATTGGCTAAGCTTCTGGTGTTATTCAAAAGGGATCCAGTATCTTTCTGCCTGGGGTGACATGATCGACATACCACGATGCTTTGCCAGAGATGGTCTGCACCTGTCGCCCCTGGGATTGAGGTGACTGGCTAAGGCTCTTGCCACACCATAGTGCCTTTTTTAGGCAAAGTTCAAAGGACAAAACCACTACTGTAACAGGTACAAGCATGCAAAATTTGAAGGTAATGCTACTCAATGCTAGAAGTCTAAAGCTCAAATGCACTCTCTTGAGGAACTCCTAAAAATGGAAAACATCGATATCTGTGCAGTAACTGAGACCTGGTTCAAGGCTCCACAGACCACCCCTGCAATACCAGGCTACAACTCTTACCACACTTTTCGGCCACCAAACCAGGACCGAAACACTAAAGGTGGAGGAGTGTCCATATTCTCCAAGGATATTCACAACACCAGGCTAGTTGCCCAACACAATGCATCTGAAATTCTCCAGGTGCAACTAACACCAGGTAAGACTACAATCCAAATTGTAGCCTACTACAGATCCCCCACCATGCCCCAAGATTCTCACTACACCTTTCTAAACATACTGGAAAATATTAAGATACAACCAAATACCCTAATACTGGGTGATTTCAACTACCCTGCCATTAACTGGGAAAACTACTCATGTACCAACACCTTTGCCCAACGGTTCTTGGAATTCATAAATTCCAACGCCCTGGATCAACTAATCCTTAGTCCCACCAGGAGCTCCAATATCCTAGACCTGGTCATTACCAACATGGGGAATCGATGCTCCACACCTGTGGTCACTCCCTCGTTGGTCAGGTCTTATCATAAGCTAATCACCCTTGACATCCACATCCCACCCCCCCAGTAAGGAAACCTACGTAAAAAACTTCTCCAAAGCCAACTTCATGCTACTCGAGTTAGAAGTGACAAACTTCATGACACCCATGCAGATGGGAACTGAAAGTTCGACTGCTGAATCCTGCACTAAGGCACTGTATAAGCACATCCACTCGTGCATGAATCGTGCCATCCCCAATAGAACTAAGACGCTGTTCTCCAAAAAAAGGAAGCCAATCTGGTGGTCCCTTGCCATAAAAAAACTTTACAACAAAAGGAAGAAACCGTTGCAGAAACGAGGAAAATTCCAGGATGCAAAAAACTCTCTTGCCAGCCTCAGTAAGAAGCTGAGATCCCTCATAAAATCCTCCTGAGCTAGTTACGAAAATAAAATTGCCAAAGATTCCAAACACAACCACAAGGCATTCTATAGCTATGCCAAGAATCTAAATGGCTATGCTCAGTTCTGCTCTGAGCTACAACAGAATGGCATTAAATATACTGATCCCACGGATATTGTCAATATCCTGGCAGATCAATTCAGTGCAGACTTCAACCCCCTCTCACCCCCTAAAGGGCCCATCTAAATACCGAAAGATTGCCAAATTCCGGTAATAATGGCCACACAGGTAAAAAACACACTCTCCAAAGCTAAGAATACAGCTTCCATGGGAGCAGATGACATCCCAAGCTATGTACTACATGAGCTACAAAATGATCTGGCACCTCACCTAAATGTCATGTTTAATCATAGCCTCACCTCAGGCTTCATGCCCACTGAGTGGTGCACAGCTACAGTTATCCCACTCGACAAGGGGTATCCACCTTGGATCCCAGGAACTACCGCCCCATCAGTCTAACGAGCCTGATCTGCAAGGCCATGGAAAGTATTATCACGGAACTTATAGGCAAAGACATTGGCAACCTTCAAACACTGGATCTCACACAGTTTGGATTCATGAAGGGCCTATCTTGTCTCGTGAACCTGATTGACTTCTTTGAATCAGTCTCCAGAGCCATGGACAAGGGTAAGCTGGTCCACGCAGCCTATCTGGATCTCACCAAGGCCTTCGACACCATCCCCCACTCTGGAATCATAGATAAACTTACTAAGCTGGGCATTAATCCCTATGTCACTTGATGGGTTGCCAACTGGTTTACTGACAGAACCCACACTGTAAAAGTAGCTGACTCCAAATCCAGCTTCAGACAAGTGACAAGTGGAGTACCCCAGGGTTCAGTCCTGGGACCGTTCTTGTTTGGCACCTACTTCTCTGAAGTACAGGCCAACACTAAGGGACTCTGGCTAACAAAGTTCACAGATGACTGCAAACTGGGAGCCATTATTTAATCCCGAAAAGATGTGGATATTCTACAAAAGGGCCTTACAGAAACAGATGCCTGGTGCCAGAGCCATGGGCTCAAGCTCAATGCCAAGAAATGTATAGTTACCCCCTTTGGGAAAAAAACATGTACCCATGAATTACCACATAGGTGGCAGTACACTAAACACCGAAAGTGTGATAAGAGACTTAGGGACACAGGTGAATAGTGGTCTCACCTTCGATAACCATATCGTCATAACAGTCAGGAAATCCTTCTATGTGGCACACCTCATCACTAAGGGCTTTTCATCCAGAAAAAAGGAGGTCATTGTCCCACAGTACTCATCCCTCATTAGACCCATTATAGAATACAACGCCCCATTTGGTATGTACCTCTCAAGACATCTGCAACAACTGGAAAGACCACAGAAATACCTCACTAAAAGAATCACAGGCCTAAAGCAGATACCCTATATTGACTGTCAAAAAAACTCCACCTATACTCTGTCACATATCGTCTACTCAGAGGCGATCTCTGCTTAATATACAAGGCCATGTCAAACCCAGAGCTGCTGGACATGCTACACTTAAAGAAATCTCGATCCCTCAGAGACACATGCTCCAGGGATCTTAAACCTTGTCATCACAATGAACAAAACATGCTGGAGGGATAGGTTCCTGACCCAGAGACTCCCCAGACTCTGGAATAGACTGCCCATACATGTCAAGCAGAGCACCTCTTTGGCCCTCTACAAAAAAAAACCTTGATGATTGAATGGGAGATAGGAAATTCACCCCGGGGATCACATCAGTCGCCCTGCTAGACAGGGGTCCAGGGAAGTAAATACTGTGGGAAGAAATAGCCAGGGAATTGTTATGGCTCGACTTGTATAGGCCCTAGGGCCGATAGCATATTACCAAACTATGAACTTTTGAACCTATATGTGGACGTGTGCATGTGCTTGTGTGTGTGTGTGTGTGTGTGTGTGTGTGTGTGTGTGTGTGTGTGTGTGTGTGTGTGTGTGTGTGTAAGTGTGAATATATAAATGATTTTATGACGTGATCAATAGAACCTTCATTGGCTTCCATTTGAGTGCCAGATATCATCAAAGATCACACCATCTGAATTTCAGTAAATGTTAAGAAGGCAGTGTTTTAGTGGGGGAATCCCTGCACCTTGCATAACCCACTTCTCTGAATATAATCATTATAAGATTGTACAACAGTGAGAGAAAGGAGAAAATTTCTAATACCCGTTGTTATGGGATCTCACTGCTATAGACTGTAGTGTGTCGAAGTACTAAGCAGTCAGACAAAATACTGTGGTCACTTTGCTACCTCCTTGAAAAATAAACAGTTAGGAGTGATCTCTCTCTCTCTTTCTGTGTGTGTGTGTGTGTGTGTGTGTGTGTGTGTGTGTGTGTGTGTGTGTGTGTGTGTGTGTGTGTGTGTGTGTGTGTGTGTGTGTGTGTGTTGTGTGTGTGTGTTTTCTTCATTCAGTAGTTCAAGCAATCAAGAGACCAGCTTATTCAGCGTTCTGACCTGTCTCCCTATTGATCATATGCTTAAAGATGTGTATTTGCCTCGCGTTACCAAGCATATCCTATTGAAATATACCTTTAGTTTCTATTGTGTTACATTGGGGACTGAGACAATGCTCTGTGTACATCATATGGATCACTGCTGCAGTAGTCTTAGCTATATGGTTTGTATCATGCTAAGGATATAACAGCCACCCAGCTTTTAAAGCTTTCAGGCCACATTCCATGCATCAAATCATTAGTCAGCTCAAGCTGAGCTGACTAAAATGTTAGGGGTGGACATCAAACCTTAAGAGATATCCTGCTACCAAAGAGTTTTCCTCTTGTGGGCTTTTTTTGGTCAGCTAATGCTGTTCCAGTGCTAGGCAGATAAGTGCCCTTTGGGCTGGACTTCCACTATACTTTTTATTACAGAAGTACTTTTTCTTTGAAAAAATGTTAAAGCTTATGTTCAAGGCAATTACCACAGGCTTCCTTACAGATTGGATATACTCACACAAGACAAGAGGTGTTTGTTACATCCTGTCCCCAAACAACCACAATTAATTGCCTAGAATCATAATACCTGTAGGCACCTTTTTCTGAGGATGTGTAGCAGGTAGTAATGGAGGCAAGAAGCCTGTCCCTAGAACATCATATTAGTAAATGGAAAGGGTTTCCTAGCTGGTGCCAATAAAAGAATGAGCACCCATTCAAGGCTTGTATTTCTGTGGTTCTACATTATTTGTGTGAGTTACTATCCTGTGTCTTCTCATACTCCTCCATCAAAGTTAATTTGTCAGCCATTCCAGTATCTTATCCAATTGATCCACCTCTTTCAATGTAATCTTTTGTGAAAATATTTTTGAAAGGAGTGTTCTATACCAAGCCTTCTAGGAAACAGGTTTCCTTGGGATCTAAATGTTGTGTTAGAAAAACTGTCTTGATTTGAACCAGCTCATTAGGCTGGCCTGAGGTTCTTAAAAGAAAAAACATTTTTACTTATTGCTGTGACCTCTGAAAATATCTGCGTTGCAAGCTCTTATGGTGGGTCAGTCATCTTATTTCCCACAAAGATAGAGTTTCCATAAAAAATAGACCTTCATTTATTCCTAAAGTGGTGTCTGTTTTTTATAAGCTAAGCTACTCATCTTCCTGTCTTCTTTCCAGAATGCAAAAATGAAGGAGAAGGAATACGTCATGCCTTGGATGTCTGTGAGCAACTCAGATGCTATCTTGGCAGAACAGAATCTTTCAGGTACTCTGATCAGTTGTTTGTTTCTTTTGAAGGTAAGAAAAAGGGATAACTTATGTGAAAACAGACTATTTCCAAGTGGTTGTCTCATGCTATTACTTTTTGTTATACCCACCACAGCAAGACAATTCCAGGTAGGTTGAAGGCTTGTTCTACTAGAGCCTTGGCTTCATCAATGGCTTTTTGGAAAGGGTGAGATTTTAGATGTATTCTAGAACAGCAACATGGTCCTTTGTACATAATTTTACAAAGCACTATAAACAAGATTTCTTCTGCTGGTCTAGGACTGGCTTTATTTGGATCACTGTCCAGGGGCTCCTGGAACCTCATCTTTCTCTCTCCCATTCAGTCTAAGCTATAGTACTCTACCTGTATTGCTAAGTCTACTGTGGCAGTGAGCCATATGAAGAACATAGTACAGTTGTGTAAGTGAACTTACCACAACAAAGATGTTCAGATGATCACTCCTGCAATAGTCACTCCCCCCCCATCTCCTTTATTTTTATATATTTTCATTGCCAGGGAGAGGACCTTTTATTTTTGTTTTCCTAACATTGTCCTTGTCAGGGCTTTAGCCTCCCTTTCTGTGCTGGCATGAAAGCTCTGAAGGACTTTTTGGTCAGGTCAGCTCAAGTTATCAGCTTGGGGGTATGGAAGGTGCCCTGAAAGCAAAATATACCTCATATCGAACATCTACTATTATAGTAAGTTTACTTGCACATCTGTATTTTCCCCACCGTTGTGTGATCTCAGTCAGTATATATAAAGTTACAGGAATGTAGGTGGTGAGGCCCCTTGCAACAAAATAAAAAATGTATTTAGTGTTAGTGCAATTATTGGTGTGTGTGCTGTAAAGTATATGTGATGTGGGAAGGTATGCTTTTATCTAATTATACTTTGTAGTGTTTTGTGTATGTGCATGTGTGTGTCTTTTGACTGAAAAGCGATTATGTGCAGAGAGTGTGGGCATGTTTGTGTATGTGCATGCAATCTTTTTTTTAATCACCTTTGATGTGATCACTGTTCATTGTTTCATTAGAGGAATCAGCATAACGTTCACACACACACAGACACACACACACACACACACTTACATAGGTATATATATATATATATATATATATATATATATATATATCTACAAGTATTATTGGCAAGAAAATGGGATATGCACCCTTCCCCACTGTAGTGCCACCCTGGAGTTAGAATATATAGTTGGGGGGTGGGGGGTGAAGCCCCCCACTTACTTTTGTTTTACTAAGCAATATTAAAGCAAAACTAAACAATATAATATGAAATTAAGTGGGGGGCTTTGACCCCCATACCCCCCATTGTGGGGGGCTATGCCCCCCACACCTCCCCTAATTATATATTCTAACTCCAGGATCGCACTACAGTAGGGAAGGGGGCATATCCCATTTTCTTGCCAATAATACTTGTCAGTCAAATGAAGTGTCGGTCAAATGAAATTTCGGTCATTTGGTCTCGGGCAATTGGGTGTCGGTCATTCGGAAGTTAGGGCAAATGAAGTAGATCCATATATATATATATATATATATATATATATATATATATATATATATATATATATATATATATATATATGTGTGTGTGTGTGTGTGTGTGTGTCTCTGTGTGTGTTTGTGTGTGTAAGCACGCAGAACCACGTGATTGTGGTTACAGTGCAGAATGTTGATCTGTACATTATGAGAAACAGTGCAGAAGTTCTTTAGACTTTGGCTATGTCACTTACACCTTTTATGGCAACCTTTTATCAGAGCTACAATTTTGAAACTTTCTTTCCTTTCTGTATAATTTGGTTGTCAGGTTAATGCCATTTATACTAACTGTTTAAACAATGCTACCATTTCAAGACTTTCTTATATCTTGATTTTACTATTACAATGAATAAGCCATTTTCCTTGAGGCTACCAAATGTTATTTGCTTTATATCACAGATATAGTTCTTAACTGTGTCATGCCTTAGCCATGGTACACTAACAATATTAATGCAGGTGTAACACATGATTTATTTATTTGTTTGACATTTGTTTACTGGGAAAGTCCGACTGGATGGGTACCCATTTTCAGCAGAGGCCGAGGGAGAAAATCTCCTAAGGCAGTTAGGAAAATTACATTGATTATATTAGCATATTGTACAGCAATATAGGACATTTATTATGTACCAGGAAATTCACATTAGTATAACAACAAACATTTTTACATACATTAGTTTAAAACAATTCTACATATTAGCTACATATGTTATATTTTTATAAAGAGACTTTATCTATGAGAAAGGTGGACCTTACAATCATACAGGCAAAATTCTTCTTACTATATTGTTAAATGTATGTTGTTGTAAAGGTGTGCTTATTTTATAGGACTTGTTGAATAGAGTAGAGGGAGGAGAGGAGAGGAATTACAGAAGAGGGAAACATACCTCTCAGATGTACAGATTTTCACAGAATGTCCAGATTTTGACTCATGTTTTTGGTCTATTCATCATAACATTTGTGATTTTCTGGCAAATCAGTGGGCTGATATGAGAACTGAAGTCACTAAATAATGACATACATTTGAGTTTCAGACTTCAGAATCTCTGGAAAATGTATGTTAACACAAACCCTGTTACTCTAGCAACTTTCTAAGTTTATAAGAGCAGTATTTAAAATCTGCCCCTATTTTTGGGCCTTTGTTCTCCCATTTTGTCAGGCTTTGTCCAGATTTCTTGCACTAAGAGGTTGAGAGGTATGTAGGGGAAATAGGTGGTGGGAGCTAAGTATTAAAGTGTGGGGTAGGCATGATGAGGAAGCATGAGAAAAAGCAAAGGTTAGAAGGAAGTATGGTGATTAGTAGAATGTAGTCAAAAGGAAGGGGAAAGGAGGTTACTTTAAGCAAGAGGAAGTAGAGTGGTAGGTTAAGGATTAGGTGTAGAGAGAGAGGAGAAAAGGTAAGGTAGCTAAGTAGAGTGAGATGGAAGATAGAGAATGGTTTATTTTTCTGTAGGACGGAATGTGGAGTGAATAGTTTTCTGCTATGTTGGTGGGGTTGGAGATTAGGTTGGGAAAAAGTATTGTAGAGGTGTATATGAAGGTTAGCTAGGGAGGTGGACATTAGGTGTGAATAGCTAATGAACAGGAAGAATAGTATTTAGCCAGGACTAGAGCATGGACAAAGCCAGGTGTTGCCCAGGTGATTTTTAAGTAGTTTTTTTTTTTTTAATTTGTGGGGTTAGCTGCAGTTATCATAGGTTGAGGGATAACATTCCAAATTCTGGAGACATAGTTGGAGTAGACAGTGTCCCCAGTGCTATTGTTGGATTTGGAGATTTGCAGTAGAGATTTGTTTGAGGAATGGAGGACCCATTTGTTGGTATATGGTTGGAGTAGATTTTGGAGTGCATAGCATTTATCCAGTTGGTGTATCAGTCTATGAGCAGTGAGAAGCTGGGTATAGGTTAGGTAGTGGGGTAAATCTAACCAGTTGAGTTGATGTAGAGCAGAGCAGTGGCAGGTTCTGTGTTGGGAATTTGTTGCAAATGTGTCTATTTTGTTGTAGCAAGCTGTTAGTTTTGCTAAATCTGTTTTCTTTAGGTTGGTAAAAATTGGGGAGGCATATAGCAGAGCAGAAAGTAGATGGGTTCTGGCAATTGATGGTTTTGTAGTGTTGGTGAGGTATGGTTTGATTCTAAATAGTGTTCCTAGTTTTATGTATGTCTTTACAATAATCTGAGCTAGATGTTTATCAGATTTCATATTATTGTCGATTAGAATACTGAGTAGTTTTGTTTGAAATACTATGGCAGTTATGGTATCGGAGGAATAGATATGAATTGAGGATGAACAATCTAAAGATTTATTGGGTCCAAAGGCCATTAATTAAGTTTTGTTTGGGTTAAGAATCAGTTATGAGTTTGAAAGCCAAGGATCCACAGCTGAGAAAGACAGTTGTATCATTTCTACAAATTGTGGTTGGGTGGGTGCAACACAAATGAGTGTAAAGTTATTTGCATACTGAATGCTAGAGGCAAAATGGATGGCAGTATGAAGTTTGTTCATAGAAATACTGAAGAGACAAGGACCTAAAATTGAACCCTGGGGACTCCCATGTTGACAGACAAAAGAGTGGAGAGATCTTGGTGCTATTTGACAGCTTGTTGTTGGCCAGTTAGGTAGTTATGGAACCATAAAACAGATGAGAGACTAAGTTTTAGAGTGGAGAGTTCAGTTTGGAGTTTCTGATGGGAGATGGTGTTGAAAGCTTTGGATAGGTCCAGGAAGATGGAAGATACTAGCTTGCCTTCATTTCTGTGTTGGTTGATTGTATTCTTAAAACTTAGAGCAGTAGTTGTGGTACTATGATTGGGGCGGAAACCATGTTGTGCATTTGTTAGGAGGTTGGTAGATAAGAGATAGTTCATGAGTAAGGTGTGGATACATTTTTGTAGTATTTTGGCTAGGAGAGATAACATTGTAATTGGTCTATATTTGGAGAGCTCAGTAGAGTTTCTTCCTTTATGTAGTGGGATGATATTTGATATTTTCCAAATTATGGGAATGTAGTGCTCTGAGATAGAGCAGTTAATTAGAATGGAGATAGGATAGAAGATGGCATTAGCTGCTAATTTAAGGTATTCGCCTGGTAAGTTGTCAGCTGCTAGGGTTGAAGGTTTAAATTTATTGAGGAATTTTTTATGATATTGGTTTAAATAGGTTTAAAGGAGAAAAATCAGTGGTTTCATTGGATGTGATTGGCATAGTTAGAGGAAGGTTGTTGTTCTTAGTAAGTGATAGTATAGAATTAGCAAAATGTGTGTTGAATTTTGTAGCTATGATGTCTGTATTGCTTGAAGTTTCTGGGGGTAGTTGCTGTAGGTCGGCCAGGCTGGAGGAGTTTTTTATAGTGGGCCAGAATTTTTGTGGATTATTTTGGTGTTTTTGTTGAATTTCATTATAATATATTTTTATCATGTTTGATCTGGGTTTTAGCTTTTTTTCCTAAGTTGCTGATAGTATTCTAGGTTGACTTGAATTGTATTGTTTTGCGATTGTGCCCAGGCTTTATCAGTAAGTTTAAGTAGTTGTTTGCTAGTTTTTGTTCATAATTCATAGGTAGGTACTAGGCTATTGGCCCTAGGGCCTATATAAGCCTAGCCAAAAAGGTACCCTGGCTTTCGCCACCCAAGAAAATTATTTTCCTGTGCCCCTGTCGAGCAGACCCACAGAGGTGATCCCTGGGGTGAATTTCCTATTTCCCATCCAATCATCAAGATTTTTCTTGAAGAGTGCTAATGAGGAGCTTTGTTTGATATATATAGGTAGTTTGTTCCAGAGTATGTGAAGTCTCTGGGACAGGAATCTATCCCTCCAGCATGTTCTGTTTATTGTGGTGACAAGGTTTAGGTCCCTAGAGAGTGAAGCTCGGAGGGATCGGGATTTCTTTAAGTGGTGCATGTCCAACAGCTCTGGGTTTGACATAGCTTTGTATGTTAGGCAGAAATCACCTCTGAGTAGGCGATATGCAACGGAGTAAAGCTGGAGTTTTTTTAGATGGTCTACGTAGGGCATCTGTTTGAAGCTGGTAATCCTCTTTGTGAAGTATTTCTGCGGACTTTCTAGTTGTTGTAGATGTCTTGTGCGGTACATACCAAAAGGGGCATTGTACTCTGTAATGGATCTAATGAGTGACGAGTAGAGGGGAAATGACCTCTTTTTTCCTGGATGAGAAACCTTTTGTGATGAGATGTGTCACGTAGAAGGATTTCCTGACTACTGTGGTGATGTGATTATCAAAGGAGAGATTACTATCCACCTGTGTCCCAAGGTCTCTTATCACACTTTCGGTGTTAAGTAGACTATTACCTATGTGTTAGCTCATGGGTACAGAGTTTTTACCAAAGGGGATGACAATGCACTTTTTGGCATTGAGCTTGAGGCCATGGCTTTGACAACATGCATCTGTCTCAGTGAGGCCCTTTTGTAGGATGTCCTCATCGTTAGGAGTTTCATTTATGGCTCCTAGTTTGCAGTCATCTGCGAACTTCATTAGCCAAAGACCTTCTGTGTAAGCCTGTACTTCAGAAAAGTATATACCAAACAGGAGAGGACCCAGGACTGAACTGTGTGGTACTCTATTTGTCATTGGTCTGAAGTCAGATTTGGAGTCTGCTACTTTCACAGTGTGGGTTCTGTCAGTGAGCCAATTGGCAACCCATCTTGTAACATAGGGATTTATACCTAGTTTAGTGGGTTCATCTATAACTCCAGAGTGGGAGATGGTGTCAAAAGCCTTGGCAAGATCTAGATAGGCTGTGTGAACCACCTTACACTCGTCTACGGCTTTGGTGACTGCTTCAAAGAAGTCTTTCAGGTTTAGGAGACATGATCTGCTTTTTATAAACCCGAACTGGGTGGGGTCCAGAGTTTGGAGATTACCAGTGTCTTTGTTTATAAGTTACATGGTGATACATTCCATGGCCTTGCAGACCAGGCTCTTTAGGCTAATGGGGCGGTAGTTCCCAGGGTCCATGGTGGCTCCTCCTTTGTGGAGTGGGATAACTGTTGCTGTGCACCATTCAGTGGCCACAAAGCCTAAGGTGAGGCTATGATTGAACATGGTGCTTAGGTGGGGTGCCAGTTCATTCTCTAGTTCATGTAGAACACAGCGTGGGATGTTGTCAGGTCCCATGGATGCTGTGTTCTTGGCTTTGGAGAGTGTGGTTTTTACCTGTGCAGCCATGATTACAGGAACTTTGCATTCTTCCGGTATAGAGATGGGCCCTTTAGGGGGTGAGAGGGGGGTAAAGTTAGCACTGAACCTATCTGCCAGGATGTTGGCAATATCATAGGTTCATAGGTAGGTACTAGGCTATTGGCCCTAGGGCCTATATAAGCCTAGCCAAAAAGGTACCCTGGCTTTCGCCACCCAAGAAAATTATTTTCCTGTGCCCCTGTCGAGCAGAACCACAGAAGGGATCCCTGTGATGAATTTCCTATTTCTCATCCAATCATCAAGATTTTTCTTGATGAGTGCTAATGAGAAGTTTTGTTTGATATAGATAGGCAGTTTGTTCCAGAGTATGGTAAATCTCTGGGGCAGGAATGTATCCCTCCAGCATGTTCTGTTTATTGTGGTGACAAGGTTTAGGTCTCTAGAGGGTGTAGCTCGGAGGGATCGGGATTTATTTAATTGTAGCATATCCAACAGCTCTGGGTTTGACATAGATTTGTATGTTAGGCAGAGTTCGCCTCTGAGTAGGCGATATGCGACAGAGTAAAGCTGGAGTTTTTTGAGACAGTCTGTGTAGGGCATCTCTTTGAGGCTGGTAATCCTCTTTGTGAGGCATTTCTGCTGCCTTTCCAGTTGTTGTAGATGTCTTGTGAGGTACATACCAAAAGGGGCATTGTACTCTATAATGGGTCTAATGAGTGATGAGTAGAGGGGAACAATTACCTCTTTTTTCCTGGATGAGAAACCTTTTGTGATGAGGTGTGCCACGTAGAAGGATTTCCTGACTACTGTAGCGATATGATTATCAAAGGAGAGACTACTGTCCACCTGTGTCCCAAGGTCTCTTATCACACTTTTGGTATTAAGTAGACTACCGCCTATGTGGTAGTTCATGGGTACAGAGTTTTTACCAGAAAAGGGATGACAACGCACTTTTTGGCATTGAGCTTGAGGCCATGGCTTTGACACCAGGTACCTGTCTCAGTGAGGCACTTTTGTAGGATGTCCACATTGTTAGGAGTTTCGATTATGGCTCCTAGTTTGTAGTCATCTGCGAACTTCATTAGCCAAAGACATTCTGTGTTAGCTTGTACTTCAGAAAAGTAGATACCAAACAGGAGAGGACTCAGGACTGAACCCTGTGGTACTCCATTTGTCATTGGTCTGAAGTCAAATTTGGAGTCTGCCACTTTCACAGTGTGGGTTCTATCAGTGAGCCAGTTGGCAACCCATCTTGTGACATAGGGATTTATACCTAGTTTAGTGAGTTTATCTATAATTCCAGAGTAGAGGATGGTGTTGAAAGCCTTGGTGTGATCTAGATAGGCTGTGTGAACCACCTTACCCTCATCTACGTCTTTGGTGACTGCTTAAAAGAAGTCTATCAAGTTTAGGTGACATGTTCTGCCTTTTACAAACCCGAACTGGGTGGGGTCCAGAGTTTGGAGATTACCAATGTCTTTGTTTATAAGTTCCATGGTGATACAGTCCATGGCCTTGCAGACCAGGCTCATCAGGCTAATGGGGTGGTAGTTCCCGGGGTTTGTGGTGGATCCCCCTTTGTGGAGTGGGATAACTGTCATTGAACATGGTACTTAGGTGGGGTGCCAGTTCGTTCTGTAGTTTGTGTAGAACGCAGCCTGGGATGTTGTCAGGTCCCATGGATGCTGTGTTCTTGGCTTTGGAGAGTGTGGCTTTTACCTGTGCAGCCATAATTACAGGAACTTTGCATTCTTCTGGTATAGAGAAGGGCCCTTTAGGGGGTGGGGGTGGGGGGGTAAAGTTAGCACTGAACCTATCTGCCAGAATGTTGGCAATATCAGTTGGTTCTGTATATTTAGTGCCTTTGTGCTCTAACTCAGAGCAGATCTGAGTGTTGCCATTGAGATTCTGTTCCAGCAGTCTTCAATCAGACAAGTTCTAACTGCACACTCCTGTCACTGGGGTACAGGGAAACCTTCTCCAAGAAAGATGGCCTGGATTAGTGCTCAAGTTATACAAACAAAGCTAGATTCAGCAGGCCTGAATATAGTCTATACTACATCAAACAAGGCGCACCAATTTCAGAAAGAAACAGTTCAGTCTAAAGACATGCTTCTGGAGAATTTCTCCCCGGACCTCCGCTGAAAACAGGATCTGTGGAACCTAGTCGGACTTTCCCGGTCAACAAATGTTAAAAAAAAAAATAAAAAAAAAATAAGCAGGCACAATAAGCCTTTAACCAGAAATTCCCAGCTCAGAAGGGTAGAATCTAGCCTCTCCTTCCACAAGAGCACAGACCACAAACCTTCTTAATGTAAAATAACTGGCCTGAAGCCCAAGTGCTTAAACCATAACTAATACACTTTAAAAATAACAGACACTGAGCCTTCAATCAGCAGTTCCAAACTTAGAAGGATGTAAGCTACCTGTCCTGCCACAACAGTGCAGACCACAAACCTTCTTAATGTAAAACAAATGGTCTGAAGCCCAAGTGCTTTAACCAACAGGCTTAGAATAACAGTTACAATTTAATCAGGCTACTACCAAGCAGTAATAAATGTGGCAGAATAAATACAACTGAGTGCTTTTAAGAAGAGGCAAATGCAAAATAAGGTAATAAATTAGGAAGAAACACAAATACAGTAAAAGTAGATGAATAAAGTGGTTCTGTATATTTAGTGCCATTGTGCTGTAACTTAGAGCAGATCTAAATGTTGCCATTGAGATTCTTGACATAGCTATAAAATGCTTTGTGTTTGTCTTTAGAATCAGTGGTGATTTTGTTTTTGTTACTAGCTTTGGAGGATTTATGAGGGATCTTAGCTTCTTACTGAGGCTGACCAGGGAGTTCCTCCAATCATGGGATTTTACTCTTTTTTGCAACAGTTTCTTTCTTCTGTTGTAGAATTTGTTTATGGCAGGGGACCACCAGATTGGCTTCCTTTTTTTGGAGGATAGCATCTTAGTTCTGTTAGGGATAGCATGATCCATGCACTCATGTAAGTGCTTATAAAGTGTATTTGTGTAGGATTCAGCAGTCATACCTCTATTGTTCGTCTGCATGGGTGTCGTGAAGTTTGCCACTTCTGTCTTAAGAAGCGTGAAGTTGGCTTTGGAGAAATTTTTTACAGTGGTTTCCCTAATGCGGGGGGAGCAGGATGTGAATGTCTAGGGTGATTAGCTTGTGCTCGGATCTGATCAAAGAGGAATTGACATCTGTTGTGGAACACCGGTCACCCATGTTGGTAATGACCAGCTCCCCTGTTGGGGGTGTGGATAAGTTGATCCAAGGTATTGGAATTTATGAATTCCAGAAAACATTGAGCAAAAGAGTTGGTACTTGAGTAGTTTTCCCAGTTAATGGTGGGGTAGTTGAAATCGCCCATTATTAGGGTGTTGGGTTGTACCCTAATATTTTCCAGTGTATCAAGAAATGTGGGAATCCTGGGACATAGTGCAGGATCTGTAGCAAGTTACAGTTTGAACTGCGGTCTTGAACCAGATCTCCGTCACTGCACAGATGTCGATGTCCTCTATTTTAAGGAGTGCCTCGAGTGAGTGCATTTTGAGGTTTAGACTTCTAGCTTTGAGTAGCATTACCTTCAGATTTTTCTTGCTTGTACTTATTATGGTGGTGAATTTGTCATTTGAACCTTGCCTAAAAAAGGCACTATAGGGGTGGCAAGAGCCTTAGCCAGTATCTGTAATCCCAAGGGTGACAGGTGCAGGCCATCTCTGGCAAAGCATTATGGTCTGTCGATCATGTCATCCCAGGCAGACAGATACTGGATCCCCTTAGAATGACACCAGAAGCTTAGCCAATTGTTGAAGTCAATCATTTTGTCCTTGTACTGTGGTATCATTCTGGGTGATGGCAGGATGCTACTCAGGGCTAAGGTCTTACCTGCCTGTCCTACAAGATCGGATAGCTCCTTCATGTCTCTTTTCATGTAGTCCAGGCAGGTATGTCTCAGGTCATTCACACCAACATGGACAATGATAGAGTCATATTTGTACTTGTTGTGGAGTGACCTGAGTATGTGCGTTATGTGGCGGATCCTGGCACCTGACAGGCAGCTGACAGTAACTTTTTCCTTGTTTAGCGTGGTGAGTGGAACATCAGTGTGGCTGACTATAGAGTCACCTATGACTAGAGTCAGTTGTTGCCTTGTTAGCTAAGGAGCATAATTTGATTTTACTCTTATGATTCTCCATGGTGCCAGTTTATTTAATATGCTTAGGAAAGTGGTATTAAATTAATCTACTGCAGTATCTAATGGTAGTGTTTTAAGTGGAGACCAATTACAGAGTTGCAGTATGGAGATGAAGGTATGAGCATTAAAGTCTTTTTTGTTATGGATTTGATGATAGGTATGACAAGCCCTCTTTACCCTGGGGCATTAACTAAGGAGTCTCAGTCCTCACCACTGTCTCCGTAAGGGAGTGTCACTAAAAGCAGGGATACAAATACACAATTTTCCCCTAACAGTATGCCTGGAACAGGTTCCAAACCTAGGACTGGACTATGTGCTTCACTCCAGATCCCCACATGAGTCTCCACACTAACCACTGCAGAGCACTGTGTCCTAGTTCTAGGTATCTGACACATTCACTCTTAAATGTCTGATATTCACACATACACACACTCCTGGAAAAGACTGACACAGATTTATCTGCTGTGTTTCTTTGCCCAAATTACAAGGTAATGGCTGCCACCAGTCAAATACCACAATACCCTTCAAAAGGGATGTTCAATTATATTGGGTAAAATAAATATTGAAACAAATGGTAGCATGTATCCCAAGCAGTAAGGCTTTTCGGAGTGCCCTGGTGTTATCAAAATAAGCATAAACACTCTCAAGTTATTAAAAATCATCACTAAATATCCAGCTGCAATGAGAGGTAGTAAAACATTTAATAATAAGTAAATGGATTTAAAACATGTAAACACAAAATAACTGATTCCAGTAAGCTACACAGGAAATTTGAAAATGATACTGTAGGATAGATCTCACATTTATTTTAGAAAAACCTCTAACTAACTAGCTGTAGTTTTTTGACTATCTGAAGATTAACTGTCCCCATCTCTGGCAAAGTATCATGGTCTATCGATCATGTCATCCCAGGCAGACAGATACTGGATCCCCTTAGAACCAGTAAGGGGTGCAGCTATTGTACTACAGTTGGGAAAAATGTTTCTATAGTACCCTGCTGTCCCTAGGAATGCTCTCACCTGCTTTTTGTTAAAATCTAAATAACTCAGCAAGGCAAGATTATACTCTTACTTCTACAAGGAAAGATGAGGAATTATGTCCACACTCCAGGCTGTCTGTCTAATTCTAACTAATTCTGGAAACAAGTGGACTACTACTAAACAGCTCTGGAAAACAACTGAACAACTGACTCAGAACCTGCCTTTATAGCAGATTTTTTAAAAAAGTAACAGGAAGCTGCTATGAGAATTCTACTCTCTCATATCAGACTTTGAAAAGTAAATAAACAGATGCAGTGAAGATACTATACTGGGTGGCCACGGTGGTGCAGCGGTTAGCGTTGCCGCCTCACTGCAAGAGGTTCTCTGGTTCGATCCTCGGCTGGGATACCTTCTGTGCGGAGTCTTCATGTTCTCCCTGTGGTCGTGTGGGTTTCCTCCGGGTGCTCCTGTTTCCTCCCTCATCCCAAAGACATGCTGTAGGTGGATTGGACACTCTAAATTGGCCCTAGGTGTGAGTGTGTCTGTGTGCCTTCTGTGGAAGGTTGGGCGCTGGGCTGGCAACTTGACACTGTAAAATTTCACTGCCAATCATGAGCGGACAGGTGATCTGCTGTGGCGACCCCTAACCGGGAAAAGCTGAAAGAAGAAGAGGAGTGAAGATACTATACTCCCAGCTCTGGCAAACAGTGACATCACATCTTGGTCAGCTCACTCTGGCATAAGATACATTCAGAATTCTCTTTAAAAAAACATGTACATTTCATCAGCCAGAAGAATGCTGTTTAACATTCAAACACCTTGCATAAATCAGAGAGATAATCAAAAGACATAAACTTATTTACAAAACTGTAGTAAGTCATGCTGGCATATGTAACACAGGGTAATTTACAATTACTTACAAAACTTCAACCAGTCAAGCTAGCACAGATAACAATATCTGATGTCCTCACATTTCTGCCCCCTTTGAAGACTCGAGCTACATTTTCAAGTAACCCTGGAAAATCGTAGCTTGAGAAAAATGGTGCCGACTGAAAATGTATCAACCCATTACCCTTCTTGACAGCCCATCTGCATTAGCATTATTGACCCCATTACAGTGTTGCACCATCATGTCATATACTTGTAACTCTATGCTCCATCTCAGTAGCTGGGTATTTTGCTTACTGACTCTATTTAGCAATGTTAAAGGATTATAGTCTGTAACCATAATGAGTTTTCTTCCATATAGGTAAGGCTGAAGCTTTTGCAATGCCCATACTATGGCTGGGGATTCTTTCTCCAAGCTGCATAACATTCCTCCCTGGGTTACAGTCTACAACTGAGATATACCACAGGATGCTCTTCTTCCTCTGAGGAAACTTGGCTGAGTACAGCCCCCACCCCATAATTTGAAGCATCCACCTGCACAACAAATTCCTTGCTGTAATCTGAACTGGCTAACACAGAGGGTCCTCACAAAGCTTCTTTAAGCTTTTGGAATGCCTGCTCACAATCTGTGGGCTACACTACCTTATCAAGCTTATTTTTCCTTGTTAGGTCAGTAAGGGGTGCAGCTATTTTACTACAGTTGGGAACACATTTTCTATAGTACCCTGCTGTCCCTAGGAATGCTCTCACCTGCTTTTTGGTAACGGGGACAGGTCACGCCTGAATAACCTCCACTTTGGCAGGTTCTGGTCTAATCTTACCACTCCGTACTCTATGTCCTAGGTAGGAGACCTCTGCCATACCCATCTAACACTTAACCCTGCCCTTTTTAATCTATGTAAAACTTCCCTTACATGTTGAAGGTGCTCTTGCCATGAATGACTGTAAATGGCAATATCATCCAAATAAGTGAGAGTATAGTCTCCTGCTCGTACCAAGATATGATCTACTAACCTCTGGAAGGTTGTTGGGGAATTCTTTATCCCAAAGGGCATCCTTGTAAACATATAATCCAAAAGGTGTTACAAAAGCTGACCTGGCTTTAGCAATGGGACTCAAGGGTACCTGCCAGTATTCCTTGGTCAGATCCATAGTGATCAGATACTTTGCCCCACCCAGCTGTTCTAAAGTTTGATATGTTCTAGGCATGGGATACTCATCTGACTCTGTATAACTGTTTAACTTTCTGTAGGCTATGCAGAATCTTAAACTACCATCTTTCTTTGGTACCAACACTACTGGAGAAGCCCAAGGACTATTGGACTCCTGGATTACCCCCTCCTTCAAAGTCTGTTTGATTCTCTGAGGCACCATATAAGGAGCTTGCTTAATAAGCCTTTGGGGTCCTATATCCACATGGTGCTGCACTGGATAGGTGCACCCAGGTTTCCCAGTGAACATGCCCCCAAATTCCTGTAACACTGTTCATATTTCTTTAAGCTGATTTGGGGATAGTTGCTGAGATATTGCTACCTCTTCCACAGAAGTGTCAGTCAAAGCCTCACTGAGAAGATTAATCCTAGATCCCCCTCAGACTCCTCCTGCCATCACTGCAAATACTCAACACGAAGGTAACTATACTGTGATATGGTTTCATCATGTTAACATAGTACAACTTATGTCCCTGCCTCCTGCCTACTTTTTGGCACTGCACACAGTCATTGAAGTACCCTGTTACATCCTTTGCAATCCCAGGCCAATAAATGTTTTGCATAATTTGTCTCCTAGTATCTTTTATGCCCATATGATCTGCAAAAGGAATGCCATGGGCTATGGCTAGAAGTGCCAGACAGAGGGTCCACTCTTCTGTACAGTAACCTTTTCTTCCAGTATACAGACCCCCTCTTTCCTTGAGCATCAGGTACCTTCTTAGCTACCTCTCTCAAGCCTCATAAAGTAGGATCTGAAATCTGAGCCTGTCTCAACTCTGTCTTTATAATCTGTCCCAGCTCCCCTTCCAGAGGAAGCCTAGTACCTTCAGACAACGGTGCTTCACTGTCAGCCTGGGTACTATCATTCACCTCTATCCTTGCAATCACCATGTCCACAGGAGCACCAGTACCTACCAGCAGCTGTGGTTCACCTGCAGGCTCTCTGCTACAAGGTCGCTCCCTTCCTGAAGTAATCACATCACCAGCCCCAGCTTCAGGTATATGATCTGTCTGGGTCTGCCCAAGCTACCAGACCTACATGCCTGTCTTCAAGCTTGACTGCTTGTAACTGTATGCACACAAGGTACTACATTATCAAAATAATTCCCTATTAAGACATCTGCAGGGATGTCCTCAAATACACCTACCTACTTGTTCCCTTTTCCACCTTCCCAGTCAAGACGAACCCTGGCCAAAGGTATTTGGAATCGGGTCCACCCAAAGCACTGACTAGTGTGGACTGCCCAAGCAAGCACTGCTCTTCCTTAAACACTACAGGCCTCACAATGGTGATATCAGAAGCTGTGTCTCTCTTAGCAGTGGCCTGTCTTCCATTCACTAAGCTAGGATACATATTTTGGTGATAGTTTGGCACCTCTGTTGTTTCCAGACAACTTACCACTAGCATTCTGTTTTCCCACTTGCTGGCTCCTTCACATTCTGTTTCTTACCTTGCTTCAATGGACATTTCTATGCTACATGGGCCCTCTGATTACATTTGAAACTTTTAATCCCTGGTCCTGACCTTGTGCTCGAACTAGTGGCTTCCCCTGTTACTGGTGAACTCTGTTGCAGTAGCTTAGGCTGCCCCTCATAGGATCCCATATGTTCATGTGCAGCACTGGATATCCCTTTCTTATGCAGCGGTGCCCTGCTTGCTAAGTAGAGATCCCCTTTTCTCCCCAACTCATTTGCGGAGTTTAACTCTCGGTCTGCCAGACAGATCCTCATGTCCTCAGGCAAAGTGCTGAGAGCTTGTTTCCTCACCATAAGGTCTGCCCATTCTTCAAAAGTGGTGACTGTCACCCACTTGTGAAAGTAAGTACATAAATCAGCAATTTAATTACATACACTTTCATCTGCTTTGTTTCTGTGTTTACATTTTTTTTTCTATACATTTCTGGGGTTAGTTTGAAACAATCAAGTAAACACTGTTCAAACAATCAATTTCAGACAGTTTAGCAATTGCATTAACAGCTCTGCCATGAAGTAAGGGTGTCAGGAACTGTAGCCAAAGCCCTTGGTCAGCATTATACTGTTTGCATACCCTCTCAAATATATAAATAAAACTATCAAAGTCATCTCCCTCCCTGTACTGAGGAAAATGTATACTGACCTTTATGGCTTCTGGGGTTCTGTCATTCCCTTCCCCATTAACTCTATGACACTGTCAAAGGGTTAGACGCTCCTTTTTATGTTGTCTCTTCCTCTCATTTTCTTCAGCTTCCACCTCTAAATGCCACAGTTCATACTGAGGCAGCTTCTCTCTCCTCAGCCTCCAGTTCATGCTGACGCTGCTTCTCCCTCTCTTCAGCCTCCAAACATTGCAGTTCATACTGAGGCTGCTTCTGTCTTTCCCTTTCCTCAGCCTCCAGTTCAAGTAACTCCAGATAGATTTTTAAGTCCTCCGAGGAAAAGGTGAAATGTCTTGTCTCGGAAGGCTGCTTATCCCCAATGCCAAACTGGATATCCTCCGAGCTGCTGGTCTGCTCTGCAGCTGCGACTAAGGCTGAGATAATTGCTTCCTTAGTCAGGTTCGCATGCACCAGTCCTTTGGCTTCACACACCTTGGCCAACTGGTTCCTTGTTAGCTTGCTATAATCCTCTGCTGACATCTTTGCCTGCTTTCCCTGAATAAACTGACTAAAAAATGAATAAAACTATTTGACAATGAAACTCTGTATGTTTACGTTGTGGCTGACAAGAGTGCACATTTCGGTGACAACTACCCAGAGGTTACGAAAGCTCAATTCAAATCCCACAACACTGGCACCAATATGTGATGAGACCTCTTTACCCCAGGGCAGTAACTAAGGAGTCTCAATCCTCACCACTGTGTCAGGTAAGGGAGTATCACTAAAAGCAGGGCTGGAAATACACAATTTTCCCCTAAGAGTGCACTGGGAACAGGTTCCAAACCTGGGGCTGGACTATATGCTTCACTCCAGGTTGCTAAATGAGTCTCCACACTGGCCACTGCAGAACACTGTGTCCCAGTTCTAGGTGTCTGACAAACGCACTCTTAAATGTTTGTTATTCACACATACACACACTCTTGGGACAGATTGACACAGATTTATCTGCTGTGCTTCTTTGCCCAAGTTACAGGGTAATGGCTGCCACTTGTCAAATACCACAATACCCTTCAAAAGTTGTATTCAGTTATATTGGGTAAAATAGATATTGAAACAAATGGCAGCATTTATCCCATGCAGTAAGGCTTTTCAAAGTGGCCCTGGAGTTATTACAGTAAGCATAAACACCCTCAACTTATTAAAATATTCACTAAATAACCAGACACAATGAGAGGTAGTAAAGAATTTAATAAATAAAAGGATTTAAAACATGTAAATGCTGAATAACTGATTCCAATAAACAGCACAGTTTCACATACAGGAAAAAATTTAAATAATACTATATGCTAGATCTCACATTGATTTTAGAAAAAAAAACTCTAAATGACAAGCTGTAGTTCCCTGACTATCTGAAGATTACCTGTCCCTATCTAATCTAAATAACTTAGCAAGGCAACATTATACTCTTACTTGTGCAAGGAAAGATGAGGAATTATGTCCACACTCCAGGCTGTTGTCTGCCCTCAGCAACTGGACCTACTCTGGAAACAACTGGACTACTACTGCTGAACAGCTCTGGAAAATAACTGAACAACTGACTCAGAACCTGCTTTTATAGCAGATTTTTTTTAAAGTGACAGGAAGCTGCAATGAGAATTCTACTCTCTCATATCAGATTTTGAAAAGTAAATAAACAGCTGCAGTAAAGATACCATTCTTCCAGCTCTGGCACACAGTGACATCACATCTTGGTCAGCCAGAAAAATACTGTTTGACATTCAAACATCTTGCATAAATTAGAGTAATTATCAAAAGACATAAACTTATTTAGAGAGTTATAGCTAGTAATGCTGGCATATGTAACACAGGGTAATTTACAGTTATTTACTATTATTTACAAAACTTCGGCTAGTCATACTAGCACAGATAATATCTGATATCCTCATAACAGGTAATATTTCTGGGGGGTTAAAGATGTTTTCTACTTAGGTAAGTGGGGAGGTGATCACTGATGCTGTCAGGGAGGCAGCCAGAGTGATAAGCATATAATGGTTTGTTTGTTAAGATCTAGTCTAGAATTGATTGTCTTTTTATTGTTTTGTTTTTTCTGGTTGTAGATTGTATTGTTTGGGTGAAACCATGCAGATTAATGAAATTAGTGGGGTTTTAAGAGTTACAAGAGAACCAGTCGATGTTAAAACCATCCATTATGATGGTTTCTTGAGGAAACATTAAGGATGCCCAGTGAAGAAATTCTTCTGGTAGAGAGGTTAATGCCAGGAGGAATATAAGTTTGTATAACGGCGAGGTATTTATTAGACTTTATTTCGGGTTTGCTAAATACTATTTTGGTGTTGTTGAATTCTGTGACGCTTTGTTCTAGAAGTTGTAATTTCAGATTATTTTTATAAATGATGACTACTCCACTTTTGTTTTGTTTTTTTATATCAGGTTTGTGTATGCTATAACCTGGGGATAGAATTTCATTGTTTATTTCTGGTTTCAGCCAGGTGTCTGTTAGTACTGCAATATTGGGGGAGTAGCGTGGGAGATTTGTGTGGAATTCATGTATCTTATTCACTATGCTCCTGAGATTTATGTTAAGAAGTAATAGGTTAGATCCTTTAGGGGGAAGTATTTAATATATTGTGGTGTTGACATGTAGGGGGGTTATGGGGTTCATGTTGATCGATTTTGGGGACGGGATTTGGGTGAATTTCACTGCTAAGTTTGAGATATGATAGTAGGTATAAGAGTGAGCCTGAGAGTTTTATTATTAGTTTTTCATGCTTGTGTAAAATTTGGGATGTGGAATATTGATGTGCATATCTGTATGTAAAATGTTCTATATAGGTAGTAGTACAGAGGCATGGCGCTATCTCAAAGTCTATGAGTTTTATGTGGTGTGGGTGAAGATTGAAATGGTAGGTAGGTAGGTAAGGAGAAAGTGGTGGCTAGCTGACTGTGATAAGATGTTAGGTGAGTGGCTAGAGTAAGGAGTATGCAGGGAATTATGCGAAAGAATAACATTTTTAGGTGCTTGGGTTGGTGGAAAGTTTTCATTCATTTAAAATGGGAGGGAGTCAATAGTTCAGTGGGTTCAGGTATTCTGTTTATGAAAGAAGAGCACTGTTGTGTGCTGAGATGACTAATCGGTTAATTGGTTATGGGGAGGTGGAAGGTGGAGTTACTTATGTGGTATGTGAGTGAAAGGATATTAGGTGGGATTAGTGTGAGTGGGTATTATGTGGCAATATTTCTGAGTGGATATTGGTAATTGATGGGTGTAGTAAGTTTCTGATAAATGTATATATACTGGGGGTGGTTGGGAACTGGGGATAAGTTAGTGGAGCTGAGTGAGCCCAAGCAAAGCAAAGGTGAATAGAGTGGCCTGGACCCCATCACAGCTGCCCATCTTATTGCAAAAAACAGTCAGTAAGTAATGACAGCTTAACTACGTGTAATGTTGTTGGACTGAATAGTAAAACCGACGTGTAGGAGATGGGCCAAAGGAAAGGGGAATTCTGAGTGACTAAATGTTAAACTCATATGACAAATGTTAGGTAAAATGTGAGTTGAATAAGAACACAAGTAAAAATAGAAGGAGTTAAGGTTAGGAGGGCTAAGACTAGTTATTTAAGTAGGGTTTAATATATGTATATAAGTTTTGTACGGATGAAAATATGTGTATAAGTTTTCTATGGATGAAAATATTGCTTGACTAAAATTAGATTAAGTAAAGATACGACTGTCAGGAGAGCTGATAAGATTGTTAGAATGAAATTGGGCAGAATATAGAGCAAGCCGAGGAGTATTGCCAATTACTAACAAGTAGAGAAACCAATTTACAGTACCGAGTATGTAAGAAGCAGAAAAGTCAAATGGGTAGAGAAAGGAGTACAAGTACTTCTCAGTTATGTGCAAGGCAACCAATTATAGGTAACAAAAATAGTGCAGTTAAATAGCTAAGTGTAAAACATATATAATTAAATGATGGCCAGTAACTGAACCACAACGGTCCACTGTTTTAATGAAGCCTCTGTGCCTCTATACAAGACAGGTATGGAGCCTGAAGTTGGTTGGCAGAAACAGGGCTTTTAACATCAATAAATTATGGTTAATAGCTGAACCGTAAAGATCCGCTGTTTTAATGAAGCCTCTAAGCCTAGGTAAGACAGGTTTGGAGCTTGAGGTTGGTTGGAAGAAACAGGGCTTTTAACCTTAAAACAAGGCAAACCTCCATTAAAAGAAAAAAAAAATAAACCTTAATCAGCACTCACACATCACTGGAGACATGTATAGGGAATCCAAGATAAGCAGGAACATGTATGCACTTGCTATCTATTACATTGTGAGACCCTTTGGTACCATATAATTTTGCTTAAAGTGAACCAGTCTAACTCATTAAAGGGAAGTTGTGTGTATCACCAGTGGGGCTTTGCAATATGCATTTAGCACGGTTGTTAAAGCTTTTTGTACTTTTACTGCTTTGATACATTTTTAGTCCTGTTTTGAATTTTAATTTTAATGTCTTGCCCCATGAAGCTGACAACTGCCATTTGATTTATCCTGCAGACTAGTTCTTCATATGGGTCTTGGCATGACCAGCCTTACTCATAGGTGAACTATGTGGACACCTAGGGTACCATTTGACCATGGACACTTCCCTGGCTTGTTATTTAATTTCTTTATTTCCTAACATAGAGGAAACATATTCTGCTACCTCAGCACTCCATGATCAAACATCAGAGGTGCACACAAAGTGGCTATAATTTATAAAGAGGATGTCTGTAGATAAAGGTGATTTGACCCTGCTGTTGCTTGATTATTGATAAACAGGAGGTACTGTTTTTACATTAATAAAGTAATGCCATGCAGTGTGTTGTATCTTCTGATATCAGTGTAAAACTAATATAGTATTTCTGTGGTGTAAGTGTGTGTGTGTGTGTGTCTGTGGTGGGGGGGGGGGGGTTACATTTTATTTAAAAGTAACAAGTTGGTCATGTTCTCTTTCACTTTATATCACATACATCAGCATTGCACAGAAAGAGTGGCCATCAGGACACAGTGGTCAGTATACATGTCTGTAAGTGTGTGTGTGTGTGTGTGTGTGTATGTGTGTGTGTGTGTGTGTGTGTGTGTGTGTGTGTGTGTGTGTGTGTGTGTGTGTGTGTGTGTGTGTGTAAAACTAATATCACTGCTTTTTCTCTGTGGACTTGTACAGTATTGTGCATATTTGTAATTCTTCTAGGTAGTATTAAAAAATAACAAATAATCTTTTAAAAAATAAGGCATACAATGCAATAAAGGATATCTAGATCATCAGAGCTTCTAGGGACCTGGTGACGCCCACAACCAAAGCTGTGCAAGTAGATTTTTGACACAAGCCTAATTGTGTCCTGTGTTCTGAACCCATCTAGTCTAAAAACAGCCCTGCTCAAAGATGTACACAGAAGGATGTTAAATCTTGTATGGGCTGCAGAGGAAATTATTTAACTTTCTGCACAAACCTCAACAGTGTGAGCTGAAGGTCACTATAGTTTGTCTAGGGCCAGTATACTATCTAGGAGCAACAGGTCTGAATACATTACTGTGATCACTATTTTTCTCAAAATCAAGCTCCAGAAGCACATATAAGGGGTCATCTCATGAGGTGTAGTGGTATGGAGGCATACTGTTTATATTTGTCTGACAGCAATGAGTTGAAATATGTCACTGTGATATATTGATATATATATATATATATATATATATATATATATATATATATATATATATATATATATATATATATACATATATATATATATATATATATATATATATATATATATATATATATATATTAATTTTGTCTCTGATGTAAAATGGGAATACAGAAGGGGGCTGTCTTTTTTGGGTAGGGGTTAGGAGGCATGCTGTATATATAACAGCAGCTACTTGAAATATGTGACTGACTAGGGCCATTTGGGCCTTCACATTTGTCACAGAATATTACTATCATTTTTTTGTGGGGTCTGGGGTTATAGTGCCGAGTAGCGAGGCAGGTACTATTCCTAGATATTATTTAAGCTTTTGTTTTTTTAGTTTATTGTGAAGTGCTACTTTTTCTGCTTTGAACATTAAACCTTCAACGCAACTTATTTCTTCCATGAAACATTTTTTTATTTAATGACCACTAAGAGTATTTGATTAGGTTCTGACTAAGTCCTGTACAAAGAAGGATAAAAGTGTTTAACTTTATATTTGTGTTTAATAAATTTTGAAGTCCTAGTCCGGTGTCGATTTGGACTTATTTTCTATTCTATACCATATTCGGCAGAGTTTTACTGGATTATTGGTTAGGACTTCTGCCTGGATGGCTTTGTGTTTATTCTTTTTACATTCCACATTAGATAAAGGTGTATGTATTTCCTTATTGTAGCATCAGCAGAAGTATAAGGGTCTATATTACGTCCACCAAAACCCCCTTCAGCGAATGGCTGTTCACTGAATGATAACTAGTGAAATCTAACTCCCATGAACGTCAATTTCAGCAAATTTTTTCCTAGGGGAAAGAACTCTTGGCCATCATCGGGAATTTGCCCTTTTTCCCACCGTAGTGTGATTTTGGTAGTGAGGGTAGTGAGACCAGCTATGTTATATGGTTTGGAGACAGTGGCATTGACAAAAAGGCAGGAGTCAGAGCTGGACGTGGCAGAGTTAAAGATGTTAAGATTTGCACTGGATGTGACAAGGGTGGACAGAATTAGGAATAAGTATATTAGAGGGTCAGCCCAGGTTGGAAGGGTTGGAGACAAAGCCAGAGAGGCAAGATTATGTTGGTCTGGACATGTGCTGAGGAGGGATTCAGAGTTTATTGGGAAAAGATGTTAAGGCTGAAGCTGCCAGGTAACAGGAAAACAAGAAGTCCTAAGATAAGGTTTATGGATGTGGTGAGAGAGGACATGCAGGTGGTTGGTGTGACAGAGCAAGATGCAGAGGACAGGAAGAAATGGAAACAGATGATCCGCTGTGGTGACCCCTAATGGGAGCAACCAAAAGAAGAAGAAGTGTGATCTTGGAGTTGATATATTTAGTTGGGGTGTGTGTGTGTGTGGGGGGGGGGGTAAAGCCCCCCCCACTTTGAAGGGTTTTAAATTTTGTCTGGTTTTAGGTTGGCCAAGTGTTTTTTTTTCCCCTAGAAAAAAAATTGATGGGATGGTCATTTGAGGGAGTTAGATTTCTCTGGTTATCATTCAGCAAACATTCATTCACTTAAAGGAGTTTTCATGGACGTAATATACACCCGAAGTATGAAGTGTGTAGAGAAGACACATATGCGAAGTGGAAAGCTGGGACATTTTTCTTTGGGACTGGTGCCATATTTTTTTTTTTCAAATAAAGAGAAATGTTGGGAAGGGACATAGGAATGTGAGGGTCAGGTAGGTAGGGTAGGTGAAGAAGCAGGTGCAGACAAACAGGACAAACAAGACAGACAAAGGATGGTGATAGACACAAAAGTTTGGGGGTCACCATCATTCAGGATAGGTAGTGGACATCAGGGGCACATGCCCTTCAACATTGATGGACCCCCTTTGTACAAGGGAATTACTGATGCTGTTTTCTTCTCTGCTGGGACAAAGCCAGTACTTGGACTGTGGTTGAAGAGAGTGCCAAATGGTTCCACTAGGTCCTGTTTTAGACCATTTAGTAGGCAACCTAGGATGTTATCTGGTCCCATAGAGGCTGTGTTTTTGGCAGTGGAGAGTGTGGTTATGACCTGCTCTTTGGAGATACTAGTTAGAGGACTGGTGACAGGTATGCTTTGAAGTATGGTTGGTGGGACAGAGGTGAAGTTTGCACCAAATCTGTTTGCTAGAAGGTTGACGATGTCCTCAGGGTCAGTATGTGGGGTACTGTACACTGCTAGTTTGGCACAAAGTTGGTCCTTGCCTTTTAGATTTCTGATGTAGCTGAAGAATGCCTTGTGATTATCTTTAGCTAGGGATGATAGTTTAGCTTCGTAATTGGCTATAGAGGACTTTACAAGATATCTAATTTGCTTGTTCAAGCTGTGGAGGATGTCCTTCCTCTGCTCAGTTTCCTCTTGTTCTTAGATATTAGTTTCTTCCTCTTGTTGTATAACCTATTTATGCTTGATGTCCACCAGGATGGCTTGTTTTTTGTGAGGACCTTGTTTTGATCCATTCAGGTACAGCTAAGTCTTTACATTTGTATAAGTGTTTATATAGGGTATTTGTGTACACCTCTGTATAAGAGTCATTGTTAACATTGGTAGCAGGGGATTTGAAACTGTGTATGCCATCTCTTAGAAGACTACCGTTTGCTTTGGAGAAATTTTATATCCTTCTTGCTCTTGGGGGGGCAGGTATGATCGTTAGTTCAAACAAGACTGATTTATGATCAGACCTTACTAGGGGGACAACACACAGACGGTAGTGCAGAGACACCCTGTGCTGGTGAGTACTACGTCTAAGACATTCAAGCCCCTTGTAGTGGTGCAGCCTATCTGCTCCAGAGCATTTATATTAACAAAGTCCAGGAACCATAGGACAAGCATGTTTGTGCTCATATATAACTCTCAGTCGATGGAAGGATAGTTGAAATCAACCATGACCAAAGTCTTTGGCTGTATAGTGAGTGACTCAAGTAGGTCCAGGTAGGCAGAGTGGTTCTCGTGGTTCATGGTGGTGGACCTATAGCTAACAATGATATAGAAAGGGGTTTTGCCTACATTTAGGTGGACATAGAATAGCTCTAGGGAGTCATACTGTTTAACCAGTCTTGAGGTATATCGGTCTTTAATGAAGATGGATACACCTCTGCCTTTGGTCCTTTCTTGTTAATTTTGAGGTCTGACCTTGTGGAAGGCATTGTAGCCTTGCATGGCCGGGGTGCTGTCTGCGGCCTTGAACAATGTCTCTCTGACTGCACAGACATCAGCATCTTCCAAGGTAAGGAGTGCTTCCAGTGAATGCAGTTTCCAATTTAGACTCCTAGTATTAAGCAGCATAACCTTGAGTTTGTCTCTAGTGGATTTTTTTACCTCAGGAATTTTGTTATTATGACACTGCATAAAAAAGGCACTATGGGGGAGGCAATTTCCTTTGCCAGTAACTAAAAGCTAAGAGATGACAGGTGAAAACTATCTCTGGCAAAGCAGCGTGGTCTGTTGACCATATCTTCCCAGGCTGACAGGTACTGGATCCCCCTGGATTGACAACAGAAGCTAAGCCAATTGTTGAAGTCAGTCATTTTTTGAGTATATTGAGGCTTCATCCTGGATGAAGGCAGAATGCTGCTTAGGGCTAGGAGCATACCTGCCTGGAACACATAATCTGAGAGTTCAGTCATGTGTCTCTCTTCATATAGTCCAGTGAGGTACTTTTAAAGTCATTCACTTCAACATGTAATATGACAGAGTCATAACGGTACATGTTGTTGAGAGACTTGAGTGTGTGCGTGACCTGACAGATCCTGGCATCTGACAGGCAGCTGAACGTGACCTGCTTCTTGTCCAGCCTGGTGAGGGGGACAAATATGTGTCTCACTATGGAGTCGCCTATGATCAAGACATATGGTTTTGAGGTGTTTTGCCTTAGTGGCTTATTGGCTGAGACACTGTTGTGGATTCTGTTGGGTCCGCAGTGTGTGCAGTAGGTTTGCGCTTGGAAGGTCTCTGATCTTTAGGTAGGCTTCTAACGAGTACCTCTATGTATGTGGGTTTATGTGTTTTGAACTTGTTATGTGCAAGAGGTGAAGTGTGTGTGCTGACTTGTTTGATATCTGATTTCTTATGTGAGAAAATTGATTCAAAATTCATAGTATTGATACATCTCTCACAAGTTATATTTGTTTGTTTTAAGAGTAACTAGTTGTCAGTATACATGAGGAAATAGCTACATTACCTCAGGATGCCCATGTCAGTTAGGCTGGGAGGAGAAATGGTGAGAAACTGTCTGTCCATTATGATGGGTATATACTGTAGTAACTAGTGGGACTCTGGGAAAAACTGCAATCCAAATTGGAGATTGCTACAGATCCCCGACCATGCCCCAAGATTCCCACTCCTCTTTTTTGATGTACTGGAAAATATTAAGGTTCAACCAAACACCCTAATAATGGGCGATTTCAACTACCCCATTAACTGGGAAAACTACTCATGTACCAACTCCTTCACACAACGCTTTCTGGAATTCATAAACTCCAATGCCCTGGATCAACTTATTCACACCCCTACCAAGGGCAACAATATCCTAGACCTAGTCATTACCAACATGTGTGACCGGTGTTCCACACTTGATGTCAACTCCTTGTTGGTCCGATCCAACCATAAGCTAATCACCCTTGATATCCACATCTCGCCCCCACCCCCCATTAAGGAAACCATGGTAAAAAATTTCTCCAAAGCCAACTTCATGCTTCTTAAGACAGAAGTGCTGAACTTCAGGACACCCATGCAGATGGACAATACAGTTACGACTACTGAATCCTACACAAATGCACTCTATAAGCACTTACATGAGTGCATGGATCGTGCTATCCCAAACAGAACCAAGATGCTATCCTCCAAAAAAAGGAAGCCAATCTGGTGGTCCCCTGCCATAAAAAACTGTACAACAGTTTTTTAAGAAATTGTTGCAAAAGAGAGTAAAATCCCATGAGTGGAGGAGCTCCCTGGTCAGCCTCAGTAAGAAGCTGAGATCCCTTATAAGATCCTCCAAAGCTAGCTACGAAAACAAAATCACCACTGATTCTAAGGACAACCACAAAGCGTTCTATAGGTATGTCAAGAATCTCAGTGGCAACACCCAGATCTGCTCTGAGTTACAGCACAACGGCATAAAAATTGGAGAACCAACTGATATTGCCAACATCCTGGCAGATAGGTTCAGTGCTAACTTCACCTCCCCCCCTCACCCCCCAAAGCGTCCATATCTATACAGGAAGAATGCAGAGTCGCTGTAATCACAACTATGCAGGTAAAAGCTGCACTCTCTAAAGCCAAAAACACAGCATCCATGGGACCGGACAACATCCCAGGCTGCATTTTACATGAATTTCAGAACGAACTGGCTCCCCACCTAAGCACCATGTTCAGTCATAGCCTCACATCAGGCTTTATGCCCACTGAATGGTGTACAGCAACAGTTATCCCACTCCACAAAGGCGGAGCCACCACTAATCCCGGGAACTATCGCCCTATTAGCCTGACGAGCCTGGTCTGTAAGGCCATGGAACGTATCATCATGGAACTCATAAGCAAAGACATTGGTAACCTTCAAACTCTGGATCCCACCCAGTTCAGGTTTGTGAAAGGCAGATCATGCCTCCTGAACTGATCGACTTCTTTGAGGCAGTCACCAAAGCCGTAGATGAGGGTAAGGTGGTTCACACAGGCTATCTTGACCTCGCCAAGGCTTTCGACACCATCCCCCCATTCTGGAATTATAGCTAAACTCACTAAACTAAGTATAAATTCCTACGTAACAAGATGGGTTGCCAACTGGCTCACTGACAGAACTGACAGAACCCACACTGTAAAAGTTGCACACTCCAAACCTGACCTCAAACCAGTGACAAGTGGAGTACCACAGGGTTCAGTCCTGGGACCTCTCCTGTTTGGTATCTACTTCTCTGAAGTACATATTAACACAGAAGGCCTTTGGCTAACAAAGTTCGCAGATGACTGCAAACTAGGAACCATAATCAAGTCCCCAAATGATGTGGAAATCCTACAGAAGGGCCTCGCTGAGACAGATGCCTGATGTCAGAGCCATGGCCTCAAGCTCAATGCCAAAAAGTGCATTGTCATCCCCTTTGGTAAAAACTCTGTACCCATGAACTACTACATAGACAGCAGTCTACTTAACACCGAATGTGTGATAAGAGACCTTGGGACCCAGGTGGACAGTAGTTTGTCCTTTGATAATCACATCACCACAGTAGTCAGGAAGTCCTTCTACGTGGTATACCTCATCATAAAAAAGTTCTCATCCAGGAAAAAAGAGTTCATTGTTCCCCTCTACTCGACACTCATTAGACCCATTATAGAGTACAACGCCCCTTTTGGAATGTACCTCACAAGACATCTGCAGCAGCTGGAAAGGCCACAGAAGTACCTCACAAAGAGGATTACTGGCCTCAAACAGATGCCCTACAGTGACCATCTCAAAAAACTCCAGCTTTACTCCGTAGCATATCACCTACTCCAAGGTGATCTGTGCCTAACATATAAATACAAAAAGGAGATGTAGGCAAAATGATGAAAGCTAGTAACCACAATAAAATCTTGCCTAGGACACCACGATGGAAACCCACAGTCCAAGTAACACAGTTTATTGGTAGAAATGACACATAATTTCTACCAATAAACTGTGTTACTTGGACTGCGGGTTTCCATCGTGGTGTCCTAGGCAAGATTTTATTGTGGTTCCTAACATATAAAGTTATGTCAAACCCAGAGCTGTTGGACATGCTATCCCTAAAGAAATCCCAGTCTCTCCGAGCTACATGGTCTAGGGACCTAAACCTTGTCACCACAATAAACAGGACATGCTGGAGAGATAGATTCCTGTCCCAGAGACTTCCCATACTCTGGAACAGGCTACCCATCTATGTCAAGCATAGTTCTTCATTAGCACTCTTCAGAAAAAATCTTGATGAGTGGATGGGAAATAGGAAATACACCCCAGGGATAATTTCTATGTCTCTTCTTGACAGTGGCACAGGAAAATAACTTTTTTGGGTGGCGTAAGCCAGGGAACCTTGTTGGCTAGGCTTACATAGGCCTTTGGGCCGATAACCTCTTACCTACCTATGAACCTATGAACCTAAGTGAACTAGATGGACAAGGTTTTGCTGTAAGACTGACAAAAAGTGGCTGTTCTGTGGAGAGCTAGGGGTAGAAAACTGCATCATTCCTTCACAATGCACAACTGAGTTGCTTGCAAGGCAGCAGTGCAATATCTTAGCAGCTCCAGTAAACTGAGAACAAACCTACACAAACCCAATGCTTAAATACAGCTGAAGTTAAATGATTTTAAACAAAGTAACCAAAGGGAAGCCAAAGACTGAGCTTTTTTCCAGCAATCCCCTACTCATATGGGTCCTCGGCTGCACACTTCTGCCTCAAGGGTGCAGGGGGGCCTTCTTAATGTAAGAAGGCTGGTATTAGTGCTGAAATGATACCAAGCAGTCTAGATTCAGCAAGCCTGAATCTAGCCTATGCTATAAAATGCAGAAGTACTAGAAATTTAAAGTGCAGAAAATCACAGTCACAATAGTAAAAACAAAACAGTTTAAATAAAGCAGCAGTTCAACAGAATACTCCCACAAGAATGTGAAATAACTGGACTGGAACCCATGTGCTTAAACTAGTCAAAGACACTTAGAATAATGGGCACATTAAGCCTTCACCAGCAGTTGCCAGCTTAGAAGGGTGTAGACTATCCTCTCCTGCCACAAGAGTTTAGACCACAAATCTTCCTAATGAAAAATCACTGGTTAAGAACCCAAGTGCTTAAACCAGAAAAAATACACTTAGAACAACAGGCACAATAAGCCTTCAGCCAGAAATTCCCAGCTGAGAAGGGCAGATGCTACCATCTCCTCCCACAAGAGTATAGACCACAAATCTTCTTAATGTAAAATAACTGTCCTGAAGCCCAAGCACTTAAATCAGAACTAAGACACTTTTAGAATAACATACACAATAAGCCTTCAACGAGAATTCCCAGCTTAGAAGAATTTAAGCTACCTCCCTGCTACAAGAGTGTAGACTAATGTGTTTTATTACAGACTGCACTGTATTGATATGCTTTATTACAAACTGTACTGTATTGATCTGATTCTTGCTGGCTTAATTGTTAACAACTGCATTTAGTTTTGTAAAATGCTGTGCACTGCTGGAACTATAATTTATCTGCCCCTAACCTGTTCTACCTGCTTTTTCCGATTCACCTGATGTTGGTGGGGGCCTGCTTGCACTCTAGTGAGAGTAGTAGTGCTGATTGGAACCTGTTCTGACATTGGGTGATTGGCTAAAAGCTGAGGGATAAGGTCATTTGAATACATTCAGTGGCTTAGCTTCACTTCCATTCTCCTAGCATTTAAACAGCGCTTGATGCACCGAGCTAAACAGAGGTGGGTGTCCTGCCCCAACTCTCTACTGAATTCCAAGGCTCCTGAGATACTAGAAAAAACCTAAGTGCCTTTTTGCATTTTTTAAACATTTGTCGCACTTGTGTCGTTGTGTTTTATTACAGACTGCACTATATTGATCTGCTTTATTACAGACAGCACTGTGTTGATTTGATTTTTGCTAGCTTAATTGTTAATAACCACATTTAGCTCCATTAAGTGCCGTTTACTGTTGGAACTGTATTATATCTGCTCATCTCCGTTCTACCTGCTGTTTCCCACCATGTTTCAGTATAGCTTTAGCATAGCCTGGATACAGGGTTGCTGCATCCAGAGCTGTTTGCCTGATCAAAGGAATTTTTCCAATTCACCAGGTGTTGGTGGGGGCCTGCTCGCACACTTGTGAGAGCAGTAGTGCTGGTTGGAGCCTGTTCTGACATAGGGTGATTCACTAAAAGCAGAGGGACAAGGTCGTTTCAATACTTTCAGTGGCTTAGCTTCACTTCCGTTCTCCTGGTATTTAAACTGTGCATTTGCATGGGTTTCCACTTTGCGCAGCAGCGCTAAGCTGTAGTAATCCATTTGCGAGGTATTCCCTTTTCAAATCTTCCCTTAGCAGTGCCTGAGAGAACCTGAGGTAACACAGACCATATCTGCAGGTACAAGCACTGATCTAAGGCAAACCTCAAACACAAAATTAGACACAACCCCCTACCCCCCTTATTTGATCTTCTCATTTCCTCATCCAGAGTCTGGCAAGCATGAATGGGCAAGTTCCTCCAGCTTGTCTGGTCAAGATGGGCATCATGTGGCAATGCAGCAACTGCCTCATTTGCACAAACAACCCACTGCTTTTAAGATCTAAGAACACATTCTGTGAGAGATGCAACTACTTAATGAACCTTGAATCCAGGCTCTCTCACTCACAAACCCACACAACTAACAAGTGGGTGGTAGTCAGTTCAGACATAGACACTGCAGCTCGCACACAATCCACAGCCTCACAACACACATGGGCACATACATCAAGTACACATTCGCAGCACATACCCTCATTTGCGGAGGTTCTTACCAGAAACATACCCAAACATAAGAGACCTCCCAAGCAAAAGAGCAAAAACACTCCACAGCTCACCTCATTGCACAGCTCATGTAATCCACACACCAGTGTCTTACAACCACCAAAGACAAAAAACAAACCCAACATTTTAGTCATTAGAGATTCGATAATGAGACACAAAGATGTGCCACTCACCAGGCTGAATAAGGAGAATGTCACTGTGAGTTGCTTGTTGGGTGCCAGAATCCACCATATGCATGCACTAAAGTCTCTCAGCAATATGTGAATTGGTTATTGTCCATGTTGGTATGAAAGACTTGAGACGTACCTCTCTGGACTATATGAAGAGACACATGATTAAGATATGATTGAGTTCATAAAATATGTGTCCCAGGTAGGTATGTACCTAACCTTAAGCAGCATTTTACCATCACCCAGGATGATGCCTCAACACAAAAAAAAAAAATGATTGACTTCAATAATTGGCTTAGCTTCTGGTGTCATTCAAAGGGGATCCAGTACCTGACAGCCTGAGATGACATGATTGACAGGCCTAAATGCTTTGCCAGAGATGGCCTTCATCTGTCTCCACTGGGCTTCTGGTTACTGACAAAGGCTCTTTCCTCACCCATAGTGCCTTTTTTAGGCAAGGTCATGAGAATAAAACTTCCAGAGTAAAAATTACATCAAAATATAAACTAAAGGTTATGCTACTAAACGCTAGGAGCCTTACTATGAAACTGCACTCACTGGAAGCATTCCTAGCTCTGGAAGATGCTGACTTATGTGCCATCACAGAGACTTTGTTCAGATCCGCTGAGAGCACCCCTTCCATACCAGGCTACTCATCCTTATATATATATATATATATATATATATATATATATATATATATATATATATATATATTAAAGATAAACACCCCTCTAGGCTGATCAAGCAGTATGATGCACAGGAGACACTCCAGGTGCAGCTAACTGTAGACAAGACACCCATCCAAGTTATAGCCAGCTATGGGCCCCCATCCATGAATCAAGATACCCACTCCTGAATCTGTAAAGGTTCACCCTCACACTCTGATCCTGGGTGACTTCAATTACCCAACCATAGACTGGAAACAATTACTCTAGCCAAAACCCATTTACTCAGAGATTTCTCAACTTCATCAACTCTAGTGCTCTGGATCACCTGGTAAACATCCCTACAAGGGGTGAAAATAACTTAGACCTAGTACTGACAAACATGGCCAACCACTGTAGTACCCCCCACAGTGTCACCCTCCCTGGAGAGATACGATCACCAGGGAGTCATCTTCTCTCTTAGCGTCATACTGCCCCCCCCCCAGCTGCGATCAGACAAAAAAACTTCTCCAAAGCCGACTATAGCCGCCTATAGGTAGACATAAACAGCTTTGTAGCTCCCGCCCCCAACTGAGGGAATAGACACTTATGCACACCAGAGCTCTATACAAGCATCTACATAGCTGCATAGACTCAGCTGTACCAGAGAGAACCAATGCACCCCTATCAGGGAAAAGCAAACCAGTCTGGTGGACTTCTACCATAAACATACTTTATAATAATAGAAAAAAATTGCTGACCAAGAGCAGGAAGGGGTGAGTGCCAAATTGGAAGCAAACCCTCCTTAACCTAAACAAACAATTAAGGGCCCTTGTGAGATCCTCCAAAGCTAACTATGAGTCCAAACTGGCCTCCTCATATAAATACAATCATAAGGCTTTCTTTAGCTGTGTTTGTAACTTAAGAGCAAGCAACAGGCCTGTACAGGACTCGTGGTCAATGGCACTATGCACACCAATTCTGATGACATAGCTAACCTACTTGCTGACAGGTTTAGCGAAAATCTTACCCCCCTGTCCCCCTGAAAGTTAATCAAGCTCTCCTCAACACCTGCTTCCCACCACTTATTTCCAATGAACAGATCATGAATGCCCTCTCAAAGACAAAAAATACAGCTTCCATTTGGACCTGACAACATCCCAGGCTGCATCTTACATGGCCTCAAGGAGGAACTTGCAACACCTTTAGGTACCCTATTCAAACACAGCTTAATCACCGGATATGTACCTGCCGAGTGGATGATGGCTACTGTCATTCCATTGCACAAAGGTGGTGCAACCACAGGCATAGGTAACTACCACCCCATTAGCCTTACTAGCCTGATATGTAAGGCCATTGAATGCATAAGCATGGAGCTCATAAACCAGGACATCAGTAGCCCCCAATCACCTGACCCTACTCAGTATGGGTTTGTCAAGGGGAGATTATGCCTGTTGAACTTGGTGGACTTTTTTGAGACAGTTGCCAAGGCCTTGGACGACAGAAAAGAGGTGCACACTGCCTACCTTGACTTGGCCAAGGCTTTTGACACTGTTCTTCACTCATGTATAGTAGATAAGCTCACTCAGCTGGGCATCAATCCTTACATCACTAGATGGATTGCCAGCTAGCTCAGTGACAGAACACATACAGTCAAAATAGGGGATTCCACCTCAAATAGTAAACCTGTAACTAGCGGTGTCCCTCAGGGTTTGGTCTTAGGATCCCTGGTTTTTGGAATATACTTTTCTGATGTGCAGGCATAAATCAAAAGTCTATGGCTAACCAAATTTGTGGATGACTGCAAATTGGGGGCGGTCATTGACTCCCGTAATGATGTAAACATTCTCCAGGAGGGTCTCACTCAAACAAATGACTGGTGCATAAAACATGACCTCAAACTCAATGCCAAAAAGTATACAGTTATCCTCTTTGGCAAAAATGATGTACCCGCAAAGTACCACATCAACAACAATGTCCTTAGCACACAGACAGTAGTAAGGGATTTGGGTACCTTGGTAGACAGCAATCTAGCATTTGATCAACATGTAGCCTTAGTAGTGCGTAGGGCATACTACATGGCTCATCTCATAAATAAGGGCATAGCATCCAGGAAAAAAGAAGTCATAACCTCACTGTACTCTTCTCTATGCAGGCCTATAATCAAGTACAGTGCCCCCTTTGGTATGTACCTCACTAGGCACTTGTGGCAGCTGGAAGGACCGCAGAGGTTCCTGACTAGAAGAATTCAGAGTCTTCAACACCGGTCCTGTGTGGATAGGCTAAAGTGCCTCTCACTTTACTCGGTCTCATATAGATTTCTCAGAGAGGACCTCTGTCTGGTATTTAGAGCCATCTTGAACCCCACCCTGTTGGAAATGCTGCATATCGGCAAATCAAACAACACACGTCTGACATGTACTCAGGACCTAAACCTCACCTGCAACATTAATAGAACCTGCTGGCGGGACAGATATGTGTCCTAGAGACTCCCCCATCTGTGGAATAGACTCCCTCTTCATGTTAAGCAGAGTACTTCTCTTTCCTTGTTCAAGTGTAACCTGGATGACTGGATGGGAAATAGAAACTTTACCCCTGGGATCTCACCTGTGTCCCTGCTTGACAGGAAGGACAGGTGCTGACCTTGGAAACATGGGCGTAAAACTTTTGCTAGGCTTGGAAGGGCCTCATGGCCAATAGCCTAGTACCTTCCTATGATCCTATGACTACAAACTTTCTTAATGTAAAACAACTGGCCTGAAGCCCGGGTGCTTAAAATAAAACTAAGAGACTTAGAATAACAGTCACAATTTAATCAGGCTACTAACAAGCAGTAATAAATGCAGCAGAATCAGTGCAATTTAACACTTTAAGAACAAGCAACAAAAAGCAAAATAAAGTAATAGAGTAGGAAGAAACATGAATACAGCAAAAGCAGCTGAATAAAGTGCAGTTTTTTTCGGTTAAGTGGGAAGAGAAGAAACAGAAGATAATTGTTTGTGTCTTTTGGCTTTTCCCGATTAGAGGTCGCCACAGCGGAACTCCGGTCCGCTAATAATTGGCAGTTGATTTTTACATACCGGCTTGCCAGGCCTGATGCACAACCTTCAACGAAGGTACGCCCATTCACGCATGTCTCCACGCAAAAGACGCTCTAGCTGAGAATCGAACCGGACAGCATCTTACTGTGTGGCGACAACGCTACCGCAGCACCATGGTTAAAAAAACTAAGGGGGTGGGTCTTCCCAACTGATCTCTCCATACACAGTAGAATGAGCTGATGAGATGGGTCTGGGATTGGGAAGAGTGTCCAAAATCAGATTTACTGTAGGGGCAGGCAACTCAAAAGCCACCATGTTTAAGAATACACAACAGTTGGGCGAGTGAGTGGGAAAAATAAAATGCAGACAGAGAGATCAGCAATATTCAGGCAAAGTACAGCAAGCAAACCAAACAAACACTCCAGGTAAACAGAGATGCCTCCAGATATTTCTAGGTAAATGAGGAATGCTATTTCTCAGCTCCTCCCACTAATTTTCTGATTGTATTTAGCATTTGCAAAGGAATTATTTGCTAACTTTTCTGACCTTAGCTAAGACCTCTTAAAACTCCAGCAGAACAAAAATCTAAAAACAGAACAAATATAATGCAAGAAAAAGATAAAAAAAATAGACGTAATCAAACCTTAAATTAAAAACTTCAATTCAAAATAAAATGTATTCAAAGATCAGCAATATTGAGGCAGATTACAGCAAGCAAGCACTTCCTCATAGATTAGTATTATGCTGACTGCTTTTATGGGCCATTTTAAGCCTAGCCAATTATGCCATGTGAGAATCAAGCCCTGTACCTTGTGTTTATAAGGTAAACACCTTAACCATTATGCCAACCTCCCACCCGTTGCTTCTCTGTGCCTCTCCATCCTCTCAGCATGTGCTTTCCTGTTTGGCAAGATTTCCACTGCAGTTGTAAAATAGAAAATGAAAGAAGAGACATGAAAGCATCATGCATACCAGTTTTGCCTTTCTACACCATTACATATCATTTTAAGTTGCTTTATCTGTATACTTACACAACTGTGGGATGTCAGCACTTCTAAACTCATCCAGCCACTGGTCGAGTTGTGCCTGCTTGCCTTAAGTCACTGTAGTGGTGCCTACATTGCTTCCCCACTGCATGGTATGTCAGAAAGAGCCTTAGCTAGGTTGTTCCAAGCCTCAGCCTTGCACTGAGACCTGGTATAGCCCCCCCCTCCCCAGCAGCCTTGGTTGTAGCACTTCACTAAGAATGCATTAAATATTTAAGACTCCTCCACATCACACCTCTGTGCCCTGAATTTGGCACCATCCTTCTCATCTCCTGCCATGTCTGCAAAGGTCTTCCAGCAACATTTGGAATGTTTTCCCACCAATCTGTGATATTGCATTTTATGACCATGTCCAAACATGCACAACCATGCTAACCGTGTTTGTATACTGGTATACGAAGGGACACATTGTCAGATAAAGAAGAGAGTTTATGAAAGAGCATAGATAATATGACATTTGGCATTAACTTATGACATGTGTGCTGCTGCACCTGTTCACACTTGGTCCAGTGGTCAACAATGAAATGATAAGTGACTTGACTGTTAAGCCATGACATTTTGTGGGGACTTACACACTGATAAAAGTAACTTGTACAATGTGGAATTGTAAAAGGGAATGCGTACATTTATACATAGGTGATTATCCCTCATTACCACAGAAGATGTGTTTGTGAACCATGTTCATTACAGGTGTATAGCTTAAATAGTGATTGGTGCTATACTTCAATTAGGCCTTATGTGTGTGACATTAAAAGGTCCTGGCTTATGCATTCTCAGGAGTGATGCAAGACCGCTGTCTGACAATTTTCAGGAAATGGATAGACTTGCATGACTTTAGTAATAGAGTTTGGAGTCATGATATGTAACTCACAATACATTGTGCTTTACTTTTACTGTTTTACTTGGGTTATGTGGGGGGGTGTATATGATTGTCAGAAACTATTGTGTCCATCAGAGATATGCTACTGCATTTTTTTATTACATAATCATCATTGTCATGCTAAACCAAATACAATCATAATACATGTCACCACAATAAACAGGACTTGCTGGAGGGATAGATTCCTGTCCCAGAGACTTCCCATACTCTGTTACAGGCTACCCATCTATGTCAAGCAAAGTTCCTCATTAACACTCTTCGAGAAAAATCTTGATGAGTGGATGGAAAATAGGAAATACACCCCGGGGATCACTTCTGTGGCTCTGCTCGACAGGGGCACAGGAAATTAACTTTCTTGGGTTGGCATAAGCCAGGGAACTTTGTTGGCTAGGCATACTTAGGCCCTTGGGCCGATAGCCTAGTACGCACCTATGAACCTATGGATTTGAATCCGTTCCCACCTGTGTTATGACCATAACCTCACTGCAATTACACCTGCTGCCACATGGAAAGCAAGGCAGCATGTATATTTTCCATACTGAGTAATGTCCAAAATGCTGACTGTCTCGCATTGCCACAGAGCCTGTTTGCACAAAGGAATGCAAAACAAATTAAAGTTTTCACTTTTTTCCTTAAGTAGTGAACCCTATTTATGCACAGTTCAGTAATGTGCAAATTTAAAAGGCAATAACAAGGATATATTACTTCAGTTAATAGTCATTGTGACCCATCCTCAGTAACTGTAATTGCTATGGGACTCCAACCCCGCTTTAGTGATAGTTTGTCTTTCTTAGCTCAACGTATTTACACTTTGTTCCACAAAAACAGTCAGGTAACAGGTAGAATTTCTGCAGTCATTACTGTCCAGGCAAACACAAGGAGGATGTGCAAATTTCACACAGAAAGTACCCCATTCACTAAGCGTGTTTGCACTTTGTAAGGCAACTGACATTACATTTTGAGTTTTCAGCAGCTGTGTTTGCACTATGCCACAGGCTGCACACATGGAAAAAAAAATAAATAAAAGTATGAATAGAAGGAAACAAAGGTTAAAACAATTAGCTCTGAATTTGAGCCATCAGACCACTGCACTTAACACAATGCAGTTTTAGTGAGTTATCTCTGTCTTTGTCATAGACACAGCTTTGCAATAAGCTTTGCAATAGCAGTCAAACAATGTGCGTACAAGCAATTAACATTTCATTCACAGAAATAAATAGTTCATACAGTTGGACATTCTCAGTTGATTGTAAATGTGTACATAAAATATTTAGTGGAATTTGTAATCACACATTATTTATGAATATGTTTGCAAAACTTCAGCTCAGCCTTCTCTTTGTATTCTGGAAATTATTCCCTTATCTCTGCTTTAATATTAGACATGCAATCTCTGTTGCATATTCTCTCATTTTTCTGCAGTCAACAACAGTTTTAAGCAAAGTCAGGAAACTGTGCAATTATGCCAAAGAAATATACATGTGGGGCGTTTGGTTTTGTTTAAAAGCTCACTGCAGTTTGTTCCACACTTTATAAGTGTATTCTGAAGGGTGTCTGTGCATTACTCTGTCTTGCTTCAGAGTAATCATTCACAGTTCCAAGCATTATCACCTAACAATTGTGTAGATGCTACACCATGTTTACATCTGCTTCACAAAGTCAAAATTTTGGTATTCAGCATTTCTAATGAGTTCACATCTCATTTGCATCTTCAGAGTGCTGAATCTACACTGAAAGGTAGCCGTGTAGCTATGGAACTTGAAGGGGAGGAGACTGCTGTCAGTCATGTTTATTGCTACATTTGTGGGAGTGTATGTATAAGTACACTTTCTGGGATGCTTTTTCTATAGTGGGCATTTCAGTTGCATGAGCCATGTTATTTGGCAAACTGCATAAATATATGTTGCAGATGGCAGCCATGGCTGGTGGGAGGTTGGCATAATGGTTAAGGTGGTTACCTTACAGACACAAAATGCACTGTTTGCATCTTATGTGGGACAATTGTCTATGCTTAAAATGACCCACAAAGGCAGTTAGCCTAGAATTAACCTATGATGTCAGACATTAATGGCATTGCTGGTCATCTTACACAAATTCTACTTGGCTACATTTACAAGTAATAGGCAGGTATCTGCCATTTATTCATGCACTTACACATTTATTTTTCTATTACAGTTTCAGCACTTACCTTGATAGTCCTGCAGTTACAACAGTTGTCATTCAGGGCTGATTCTATCTGATGCTAGAAGTATACAGCCGTTACAGGGGAAGCAAAGGCTGTGAGCATTGCCTGGCTTCAATTTTACTGTATGTATGTGCATAGGATGAAAGGTATGCCCCCTTAGGTGATCAGCATGTGTGTCCTCTGTTGCCTCTTGGCCTGGGTGAAGGCATATTGTGTACGCCTACCTCTACCTACACCCACAGCAGCTGGGAGTTTCCACTCTGACTTCTCCCCTAAGCATGGATGTGGTGACCTTGCCAGTGGTAGTTTAGCTTTTGCTCACAGCCTTTGGTATTCTTGCTGCAGCTGTTTTCACAGGATGATATTATTTAAGATAGCAAAGACTGATAATTTTGACAAAAGTACTAGGATCGTACTGAAGAGCCCCCTCAATGTATCTAGGCACTGAAACCATGACTTCAGTAGCCCAAACATGATTGCTTTATAGCTTGTCGAGTAGCTGTACCATCTTGAATTTATTAATTAGCATACAGTTCAGCTGCTTATGTCATAATTAGCATGCCACAATGTTTACCCTGTTTGCGCGGAGGTGCTTACTGAATACAAATTGGCAAACTGTAGGTTTTAGCAATCTGTGTAGGTTTTAGTGAATCGTTTTCATGCTGTATATGCACATCAAATTTGAGGTTATCAGTTATCATTCCTAGCAATTCTGTAATGGGAACAATCTCAATAGGGGTATTACTGGAGGAGGTGATTCAAGAAATAGCTTTGTTATGGGGTTGCTGATTTTAGAAGGAAAATAATTAAAATTTGTTTTCTTAGAATTAAGGATATATTGATTGTTTTCTCAGGACTCATTAGAAGTGTGAGATTCTTAGGTGATGTATTGAACTGTTGAAATTTTGTCAGCAGAAAATATTACAGTAGAGATGTCAGAATATTGGATTTATCTGCTTGCTTACTTGCAGTATGAAAACTGTTAGTGAAGATGTTGAACAAGGAGATGTCTAATTGTGGAGCCTTTGGCTTCTGCTGTGTTAATAGGTAGAAAAGTAAAGAGCGACGTTTGCCACTTAACTAACTGCCTACTATCAGATAGGTTACTGTTTAACCATATGAGTGAATGTTTAGAAAGATCTAGCAGTTATAGATGATAGAGTGGTTTATTATAAGAGACAGTGTCAAAGGCTTTTGACAGGTCTAGAAACACAGCAGCAACAAGTTGTCGTTTATCCACAGATTTGTTAATATCATTTCTGAAGGTGAGACTGGCTATAGTAGTGCTATGACCTGAACAGAAACCATGCTATGAGAGAGTCCAAAGCTAATTTGAAATGAGGTGATGGAATAATGGTTTATGGAAACATTTTTGCACAATTTTATATAAAGGTGATAATATAGCAATAGACCTGAAGTTGCCTCCTTTGTGGAGAGGAATAATGCAGGATTTTTTGCCAAAGAGAGGGAGCATAAGATTCTTGTAGGGACCTGTTAATAAATATTGAAATGGGATAGGCCAGGTGGTCTGCAGCTATCTTTATGAAACTGCTGGGATATCATCAGCTTTTAATGTGCAAGGTTTTAATTTTTGTAGGTATTTTTTGATAGCTGTTGCTGGAATGAGTTGGAAGGAGAATAATGGAGTGATAGTTATTATTTCAGCTACGCTACAAGTATCATTTGAAGAGTGGTCTTTTGTTAAGTTGTTTTGTAGAAGTAATGAAATGTGAGTTGATTAAGGTGGCAGTATGATGCAGGGATGTATTTTGTGTGGGGTTGGGTTGTTCATTTGAACCTGTGTATAATATCTTGGAGATGGTGTATCAGAAAACTCTGAGGCTGTTTGTATTTTTATTTTGTATTTTGAGGTAGTATTTTTTTTTAGCTGACATAATCATTTTTTTTTTGGTTATGGAGTTGTTCATATTGTTGTAGGTTGTGAGTTTTATGCTAGGTCCAGGTTCTCCAGGCTTTGCCTCAGTTACGTATAAACTGTCTGATTGTGTGGGTTAACCATAGAGTGGTGGTGTTTTTAACTCTCTTTTTTTCCTGGCTGGGACCATTTCATGAAGTATATTAAGGAAAAGTTTGTTAAAATGTAGTATTGCTTCGTCCAGTGGTAGTAATTTTAGTCATATTAGTTAAGGTCTTTTTTTCGGAGATTTTTTTTTTTCATGTTATTCCCTTATGTGGCAAGCATATATTTCAAAAATTAATTCTGTGATTTCTTGCTCACTCTATTTAAGATTCACAAGAGAGCTGTGGTGGACACAAATCTTGGGCATTAGCCCATTACAAAATGCAAAAACACAAATACACTCACTCACACGGCATGCACACCCACTTGCAGTGTGGAAAGTCACTAGTTGATCTGTAACATATATTTTGAAAGTGTGAGGATACTGGAGCAGTTGCTGGCAGACACAGGGAGGATGTGCAGACTCCAGACAGAAAGTAGCCCAGCTGAGAACTGCACTACAGAGCTACCTGATGAGATTCAATAGCTAACTACTGCACTACTGCAATGCCCCACCGGTGCATATATCTTTTCAAATTTAAATATTTTGTTTTTCTATTTAGAACTGTATTTGGATTTTAGATTGTATGCCTTATTTTCTAACTTTCTGTATTTCAGTTGTTAGCTTGCATTTTTGTACTGTATAGTATGCTTTTTTATGTTATACATTGCTATTTTTTCTATTAATTCTTGTTGCATTGAATTTCTTATGAACTCAGCTTCATGGCTTTTCCATTGCAGGTTCATAGGATCATAATTAGGTACTAGGCTATTGGCCCTAGGGCCTATATAAGCCTAGCCAAAGGTACCCTGGCTTTCGCCACCCAAGAAAATTATTTTCTTGTGCCACTGTCGAGCAGAGCCACAGATGTGATCCCTGGGGTGAATTTCCTATCTCCCATCCAATCATCAGGATTTTTCTTGAAGAGTACTAATGAGGAGCTTTGTTTGATATAGATAGGTAGTTTATTCCAGAGTATGGGAAGTCTCTGGGACAGGAATCTATCCCTCCAGCATGTTCTATTTATTGTGGTGACAAGGTTTAGGTCCCTAGAGCGTGTAGCTCATAGGGATTGGGATTTCTTTAAGTGGAGCATGTCTAAAAGCTCTGGGTTTGACATAGCTTTGTGTGTTAGGCAGAGATCGCCTCTGAGTAGGCGATATGCAACGGAGTAAAGCTGCAGTTTTTTGAGACGGTCTGCATAGGGCATCTGTTTGAGGCCTGTAATCCTCTTTGTGAGGTATTTCTGGGGCCTTTCCAGTTGTTGTAGATGTCTTGTGAGGTACATACCGAAAGGGGCATTGTACTCTATAATGGGTCTAATGAGTGACGAGTAGAGGGGAAGAATGACCTCTTTTTTCCCAGATGAGAAACCTTTTGTGATGAGGTGTGCCATGTAGAAGGATTTCCTGACTACTGTGGCAATGTGATTATCAAAGGAGAGACTACTGTCCACCTGTGTCCCAAAGTCTCTTATCACACTTTCGGTGTTAAGTAGACTACCGCCTATGTGGTAGTTCATGGGTACTGAGTTTTTACCAAAAGGAATGAAAATGCACCTTTTGGCATTGAGCTTGAGGCCATAGCTTTGACACCAGGCATCTGTCTCAGCGAGGCCCTTTTGGAGTTTTGATTATGGCTCCTAGTTTGCAGTCATCTGCGAACTTTGTTAGCCAAAGACCTTCTGTGTTGGCCTGTACTTCAGAGAAGTAGATACCAAACAGGAGAGGACCCAGGACTGAACCCTGTGGTACTCCACTTGTCACTGGTCTGAAGTTGGATTTGGAGTCTGCTACTTTCACAGTGTGTGTTCTGTCAGTGAGCCAGTTGGCAACCCATCTTGTGGCATAGGGATTCATATCCAGTTTAGTGAGTTTATCTATAATTTCAGAGTTGGGGATGGTGTTGAAAGCCTTGGCGAGATCTGGATAGCCTGTGTGAACCACCTTACCCTCATCTACGGCTTTGGTGACTGCTTCAAAGAAGTCTATCAGGTTTAGGAGACGTGATTTGCATTTTACAAACCCGAACTAGGTGGGTTCCTGAGTTTGGAGATTACCAATGTCATTGTTTATAAGTTCCATGATGATACGCTCCATAGCCTTGCAGACCAGGCTCATTAGGCTAATGGGGTAGTAGTTTCCGGGGTCTGTGGTGGCTCCCCCTTTGTGGAGTGGGATAACTGTCGCTGTGTGCCATTCAGTGGGCACATAGCCTGAGGTGAGGCTATGATTGAACATGGTACTTAGGTGGGGTGCCAGTTCGTTCTGTAGTTCATGTAGAACACAGCCTGGGATGTTGTCAGGTCCCATGGATGCTGTATTCTTGGCTTTGGATAGTGTGTTTTTTACCTGTGCAGCCATGATTACAGGAACTATGCATTCTTCTGGTATAGAGATGGGCCCTTTAGGGGATGACAGGGGGGTAAAGTTAGCACTGAACCTATCTGCCAAGATGTTGGCAATATCAGTTGTTTCTGTATATTTAGTGCCATTGTGCTGTAACTCGAGTGAGTGCATTACAAAGACATGCATCTGGAGCCTTTCTCCCTGGGCCTCTGCTGAAAATTGGCTTCATTCCAAGTCGGACTTTCCCGGTTAACAAATGATAAATAAATAAATACATAAATAAATAAATAAATAAACTCAGAGCAGATCTTAGTGTTGCCATTGAGATTCTTGACATAGCTATAGAATGCTTTGTGGTTGTCTTTAGAGTCAGTGGCGATTTTGTTTTCATAACTAGCTTTGGAGGATTTTATGAGGGACCTCAGCTTCTTACTGAGGCTGACCAGGGAGTTTCTCCAATCATGGGATTTTACTCTTTTTTGCAACAGTTTCTTTCTTCTGTTGTAGAGTTTGTTTATGGCAGGGGACCACCAGATTGGCTTCCTTTCTTTGGAGGATAGCATCTTGGTTCTGTTAGGGATTGCACGATCCATGCACTCGTGTAAGTGCTTATAAAGTGCATTTGTGTAGGATTCAGCAGTCATACCTCTATTGTCCATCAACATGGGTGTCGTGAAGTTTGCCACTTCTGTCTTAAGAAGTGTGAAGTTGGCTTTGGAGAAATATTTTATTGTGATTTCCCCTAATGGGGGGTGGGTGGAATGTGGATGTCTAGGGTGATTAGCTTGTGGTTGGATCTGACCAACAAGGACTTGACCTCTGGTGTGGAGCACCAGTTGCCCATTTTGGTAATAACCAGGTATAGGATATTGCTGCCCCTGGTGGGTGTGGATAAGTTGATCCATGGCATTGGAATTTATGAATTCCAGAAAACGTTGAGCACAAGAGTTGGTACATGAGTACTTTTCCCAGTTAATGGTAGGGTAGTTGAAATTGCCCATTATTGGGGTGTTAGGTTGTACCCTAATATTTTCCAGTGTATTAAGAAATGAGGAGTGGGATTCCTGGGGCATGGTGGGGGATCTGTAGCAAGCTACAATTTGGATTGCGGTCTTGCCCAGAGTTAATTGCACTTGGATAATCTCGGATGCATTATGCTGAGCAACTAGCCTGGAGGTGTGGATATCCTTAATGAATATGGACACGCCTCAGCCTTTAGTGTTTCGGTCCAGGTTAGGTGGCCGAAAGGTGTGGTATGAATTATAGCCTGGTAATACAGGCATACTCTCTGGAGCCTTGAACCATGTCTCTGTCACTGCACAGATGTCGATGTTCTCCATTTTAAGGAGTGCCTAGAGTGAGTGCATTTTGAGGTTTAGACTTCTAGCATTGAGTAGCAATACCCTCAGATTCTTTTTGCCTGTACCTGTTAGGGTGGTGAATTTGTCATTTGAACCTTGCCTAAAAAAGGCACTATAGGGGTGGCTAGAGCCTTAGCCAGTATCTGGAATCCCAGGGGCGACAGGTGCAGGCCATCTCTGGCAAAGCATCATGGTTTGTTGATCATGTTATCCCAGGCAGACAGATACTGGATCCCCTTAGAATGACACCAGAAGCTTAGCCAATTGTTGAAGTCAATCATTTTGTCCTTGTACTGTGGCATCATTCTGGGTGATGGCAGGATGCTACTCAGGGCTAGGGTCATACCTGCCTGGGCTACAAGATCGGACAGCAACTCCATGTCTCTTTTCATGTAGTCCAAGGAGGTACATCTCAGGTCATTCACACCAACATGGACAATGACAGCGTCATATTTGTACTTGTTGTGGAGTGACCTGAGTGCATGCGTTATAAGGCAGTGCACCGTTAGTTGTGTCAATATGTGCTGAACAATGCATTGCACACTTTTATTTTGCATTTTACATTTCACTCTTTTACATATGGTACATAGTTCATGATGCCTTGTATCTTTATTTTGCATCAGAAATATGCATTCTTATCAATTGCATATTCTTTGTGCCCTTTGAAGCATGGCCACCAGGTTTCTGAATTTTTGAGATTTTAGGTGTTACATGGGTCAAAATTTAGAATTCAGAGGTCACCTGAGGTGAAAGTCAAGGTCAGCAATTCCTTAGAATAAAAAATTAGTACACTTTTAACCAAGTAAGACTGTAGAATCCAAACCCATCCCCAAAATAACAAAAAAAAAAAATCCCTGCCGATTTTTTATCCAGTTTCCATGGTGCCCACCCTAAGTAAAGGTCTCAAAAAGCTAACTTTCTCATAACTTACAGATTTTCAAATATCTACTTTCCCCACATCAATGTGGATTTTGCAGTTTTCAAAAGTGTACTTTCCCCACATCAATGTGGATTTTGGTCAGGTAGACGCACCATAATAACTGTACACTCCCTTACAGATGACAGTCTCCAAATTGAGGAGATAGCAGTGTGGGGAGGTACATTTCCCTTCAGAAGTGCAGCTATAGCAAACATCCTAAGAGGGGTGCTGTGCCTGAGAAGAGGGTAGGCCACCACACAGGACCAGCAAGCTGGCCTTCTCCCTACAATTCAACTGTAGCCAAAAGTGGATGATCCCCTATGGAATTCCTGGATAGGTCATAGGGATCTTGTATCACATGTGAGTTCTCAACTCCCATAACTGCACAATGAATGGACAGATCTGATGCAGATAGGGAAGCCATTGAGCTTGGCCTTTCAGGAAGGGATGTGTGTAAAACAAGATTGAGTATTCCTTTGAGAGAATAATTTCTTGCTAATCACTCTCTCTGGATACTTTGTCTATAAATCGGTTTACTTCCTACCTGAGTAACAGGCACCAGGCTGTACTCTGGGAGAATAATCTATCATCCCATCTCCCAGTAACACTGGGTGTCCCACAGGGCTCCATTCTAGGTCCTCTCTTATTTTCTATTTTTATTAATGATCTCTACTTAGCTATTCCTAACGCAACCTGCATACAATATGCAGATGATTCTACATTAATATTCACAGCTAAATCCTCATCCAAACTGCAATTCTAAACACAAAAAGTATTTAACATAGTGGAATCTTGGTTTTTAAAGTGCTGCCTCCTTTTGAATCCCCAAAAAAACTAAGCTCCTCCTCTTCAATTCCACCAAGAAGTCCACACCAATAGATTTCTCAGTCATTTCTAATAATGGCACCCTTATATCCCCTGACTTCACCACCAAACTCCTAGGGATTACAATAGACAGCAACCTTAACTTTGACACCCACATTAACAACACTATAAAAACAGTTAATAGAAAAATGGGCTCCCTTTACAGACTCAAGCCCTTCTTAACTCCTATAGCCAGAACCACTATTGCCCACTCCCATCTAATCTCTAGTCTACTCTGTGCCTCACCTATATATACTATCTTATCAAAACAAAATCTGCTCAAACTAGCTACCTCCTATAACAACATTGCCAGATTTGCCATTGGTAATCCTTTCAGAACCCACCACTGTCAGAATCTAAAGCAGCTAGGATGGCTTGAATTACAAAATCAGCTTCAATTCAACCAACTTAGCATTGCCCACAAAATCTTTAACCAGCCTAATAACACTCCAGTACTCATAGACCTCATTACCCCTATAAAAATCTAAGTACCTTACATTCATCAAATAAACTCCTAGTTAGCATCAATAACTCTTATAACAAGGCAGGTGACTCTCTGTTCTCAAACACAACTGGGAAAATCTGGAACCTTCTGCCTAGTTAACTCACCTCCCTTCCTTCCTTACCCCTCTTCAAACAAAAACTTAAAACTTTCCTTAATTCTCACTGGCTATGTCCATGTACTAACCCTGACTAATCTATCACTATTACTAAATCCTTTTTAACTCTACTCTCACCACTGTGATAAATTTTCTGTGATTCTGTAATTGCAAATGAAAGCAAATAGTGAATAGTTTGAAAATGTTACCTACCACTAAATGTAAACATCTTGCTCTAATTTTGTAAATAGTTTTATGAAATGTAATGTTCTATATGTACAATTATTTTTTTTTTATGTTTGTTTTATTGTAACCTTAAAAATTATTGTATGTATGTATCTTTCTTGGAGCTTTTCTCCCCAGGCCTCTACTGAAAATCCAATTGGACTAGCCCGGTCAACAAATGTAAAATAAATAAATAATTATTTTTTCTGTTTGTAGCATCCGTATACAATAAAGGGAAAATCAAATTTTTAGTAGACTGCCCTATGGCCCTGCATTTGCAACACTGCTGCCTCACTCTTTGCCAAAATGTTCTTACTCTGAGAACTTTAGGGATGCACACCTGTAATGTACGATTTTGCTCCTAGTTGCCTTAATGCTTACAGCTTTTTCTTTTACAATAAAGTTTCAAACCGGTCCTTTCATAGGTAGGTACTAGGCTATTGGCCATAGGGCCTATATAAGCCTAGCCAAATGGTACCCTGGCTTTTGCCACCCAAGAAAATTATTTTCCTGTGCCCCTGTCAAGCAGAGCCACAGAAGTGATCCCCGGGGTGAATTTTCTATCTCCCATCCAGTCATCAAGATTTTTTCTTGAAGAGTGGTAATGAGGAGCTTTGTTTGATATAGATAGGTAGTTTGTTCCAGAGTATTGGAAGTCTCTGGGACAGGAATCTATCCCTCCAGCATGTTCAGTTTATTGTGGTGACAAGGTTTAGGTCCCTAGAGCATGTAGCTCTGAGGGATTGGGATTTCTTTATGTGGAGCATGTCCAACAGCTCTTGGTTTGACATAGCTTTGTATGTTAGGCAGAGATCGCCTCTGAGCAGGCAATATGCGACAGAGTAAAGCTGGAGTTTTTTGAGACGGTCTGCGTAGGGCATCTGTTTGAGGCCGGTAATCCTCTTTGTGAGGTACCAACAGGGAGGGATACATACTGATTTTAATGGCAGCAGGTATGGATATTAGCAATATGTTTTATAACTGCATGACTATGACAGAGATGATGTGAGAAACATTTTACTGCATAGTGGCATCCTGATACTTGCTTTGTCTGAGAGATACTAAGTGTTAATTACAGATATTATTAAAAAGGGTAGGCAGACTTCATATGTGTTTTCAGGTATAAGCAAAGATATGTATCTATCTATCTATATATTGATAATAGATATGTGTGTATATATATATATATATATATATATATATATATATATATATATATATATATATATATATATATATGGCTCCCAAGGCTTTTTTCTGCAATTTGAAAATTAGATTAATGATTTTGTTGTTACTGTTCATGGTATAGTGAGTAATATTATTGAGACATAATTGGAAATATTGTTGCTGCAATATTTTAAAAATATGAACATTAAATCAGTATTGCACTTTAAAGTTGTGAAATCATTACCATTTAAAAGATAGTCTGAATACATTTCTTACTTTAACTTTCCCAACAGCACTTACAGCATGGGATATTAACTTTTACTTGTGACATAGGCATTCCCATTAAAGGCTTTAAGCATCAAATGTTGTAACTAGTGCTGTTTAGTGTGCAAAGTGTTAATATTTAAAAATCTCAGTGTTTATCAGATTTTTTTCTTGGTCAGAGTACAGAATTTATGTGCTTGGCATGAAACTGCAAGAAAAGCTATGGCTTCAGCTGGGCCAGTGGCATAGAGGCAGAGTATCCATCCATGCCGACAGTGTCCCAAATTTGTGAGGGGAATCAGTTTACGGCCAGCCCAGAGGAATAAGATTTAGTAGTAGATGGTCTACCTTTCTGTCCTGGGAGCAGGGCTAAAGAGAATTTGATAACTGTGAAACAAATCCTCCCACTGAAAAATGGGAATTATAAGATCATAGGAAGTTACTAGGGTAATAGTCCTAGGGCCCTTACAAGCCTAGCCAAGTTCTACTCTTATTTCCATGATCAGCACCTATTACCCCTGTCCAAAAGAGACAGTAGTGGATCCCCTGGGATGAATTCACAGTTACTCATCCAATCCTCCAGATTGCGTTTGAAGAGGGCAAATGAGTAGCTCTGTTTGATATGACATGGGAGTCTTTTCCAAAGGTGTGGTAACCTCTAGGAGACAAATCTGTCCTTCCAGCAGGTTCTATTAATGTCACATACTAGGTTTAGGTCTTTAGAACGTCTAACCCATGTACCACTTGACTTACGGATATGCAGCATTTCCAATAAAGCAGGATTAGAGAGTGCTTTTTATGTAAGGCAGAAATTGCCTCTGAGTAGTCTGTATGAAACAGAATAAAGTGGCAGTGATTTCAGATGAACAACATAGGACAGGTGCTGAAGACCTTGAATTTTCCTTGTGAGGAACCTTTGTGGTCTCTCCAATTGCTGCAGGTGCTTGGAAAGATACATACCAAAAGAGGCGTTGTACTCAGTTATTGGGCTGACGAAGGAAGAGTACAGGAAGGTTATAACTTCTTTTTTTCTGGAGGTGATGCCCTTACTTTTAAGAAGAGCAATATAGAATGCCCTTCTTACCACTGTGGAGACATGGTGATCAAAGGTAAGGTTGTTGTCAACCTATGTGCCCAGGTCTTTTACCACTGAGTGCTTACTTAGGGTGTTGCTATTGATGTGGTCTTTAGCAGGAACATCATTCTTACTGAAAGGGATGATAATAAATTTTTTTGCATTGAGTTTAAGGCCATGACTTTGACACCCATCATTTGTTTGTGTGAGACCCCCTTGTAGGTGTTGACATTGTTTGGAGATTCTTTGACCGCTTCCAATCAAACTTTGTCAGCCACAGACCTGTAGTTTTTGCTTGTACTTCGGACAAATAGATTTCAAACAGTAGATGTCCCAGGACTGATCCTTGTGGAGCACCACTGGTTAGAGGTCTGCTGTTGAAGGTGGACTCCCCTATTTTGACTATATGAGTTCTATCAGTGAGTCAGTTAGCAACCCATGTAATGATATAATGTTTAATACCTAGTTGTGAGAGTTTGTTAATGATGCCTGAGTGGGGGATAGTGTCAAAAGTCTTGCCTAAGTCTAGGTAGGCTGTATGCATAGATTTCCGCTCGTCCAGGCCTTAATGACTGTCTCAAACAAACCACCAGGTTTAATAGGTGTGATCTCCCTTTGACAAATCCAAACTGAGTAGGGTCAAGTGTTTGTAGATTACCTATGTCTTTGTTGATAAGGTCCATAATGATTCCCTTCATAGCCTTGCAGATAAGGCTATTCAGGCTAATAGGTCTGTAGTTCCCTGAGTCAGTGGAAGTACCACATTTGTGCAAGGCAATAACAGTGGCAGTTTTCCATTCAGCTGGGAAAAAGCCAGCACTTAGACTATGACTGAAAAGAGTACCCAATCGCGTTTCTAATTCTTGTTGGCACCCATGTAGGATGCACCCTGAGATGTTATCAGGTCCCATAGATGCTGTGGTTTTGGCCATTGAGTGGGCATTTATGACCTGCTCTTTAAAGATACAAGGTAGGGGAGAGGTGGTAGGGACATCATAGGGTACATGTGGCAGGGACAGGGCAGTGAAGTTTTCACAGAACCTGTCATCTAACAGGTTAGCTATGTCCACAGGTTCAGTATATGTGGTATCATTAACTACCAGTTCAGCTGGGGCAGCAGTGATATCCTTATGTCATTGTACAATCTACTGCCACTACTGGGGATTACTGGGTAATTGAGGGGTTTTTGACAAGGAGTAGTTGGGGGATCTGGGGTTGGGCAGGAGTGGAACCCTGGAGTAAAGCTGGAGGTTGCTTGGGATCAGGTGAGAAGAGCAATAAAAAGACAACATATGGATTCAGAGAAACATTCTGGAAAAATTATCTTATTAATCCATCTGCAATGCATTTGAATTTAATTTCAACAAATTTACTGATACATTTCAAGAAGAATGCTTTGAAAAATGCTTTGTATATTTTGTTACTCCAGAAGGTTGATTCTAGGCAGAAGGAAGTTGTATTCTTACCCTCTGTTTTACTGGCCCTGGTGATATGTAAAACTGTATTTGTAATGAGGGATTTGCACAAATTAATTTTTATTTAATGTGGCTTTTTTTGCATTTTTGCTGAGATTGCAAATGTAGCCAAACTGGCTTCACCAAACTGGCTTCATATCCTGAAAACATATATAGAGTTAATGGAAAGAGCAGCTTTATTTTCCACGTCATTTGAATAAATGAACACTTTTCGGTTTATATTCAAATAACTGCATCATGCAATATTTTGTCATGGTCGGCACTACCAGGGTATTATTTATGGGAAAGCCATTGTTATACTTAGCACCCTTGAAAACAGATTTTTTTCCTTTATTTATTAGATTGAATGATTAAAATGTTCTTCTATAGTGCACCATAACCTTTAGATATGAAGTTGTCCTATCTCGCCTTCATTCTGCACCGATGGGTTCAGAACTGATTCTCGGTTCCGATTCAACCATTTACCAAAGCTCGAGGTCTTCAACTAGCTTGTGGCTTATTCCCTATCCCATGATGCTCTAGTGCCTTCCCCAGATCTTGTTTATTGCTGAAACAGATCGGGTGATTCATCTAGCTAGTTTTTTGCATATTTATTAGTTTTAGATAAGTTACTTTCATAACTTTGCTTGTTTAATTAGTTAATTCATCAAATGCACTTATTTAGATAGCATTCCGCTTGTTTATTCATGTGTGTTGTCCATTTTTACTGGCCTCTATTTTATTTAGGCCTAAATATCCTATCCTGTTTTATACTACCTTTAGCCTAGTACAGTCTAAAATTATTCTAACTGTTTGCCTTAGAATACTTTGGAGTAGCAAAAATAACCCAAAAAAGAAAACTGAGCAGTACAAAACACCAAGAAACACTACAACCCACTCAGTGACACTCTCTGGGTCCAATAAAGGCAGACAGTTCACCACGCAACACACTGAAGACTTCTTAGTAAAACAAAATAATTTATTCCAGTACAAAAGCAATAGGTACACAGATTAAGCACTTTCATTCCTCACAAGGGAACTTCTTCAGAAGAGCTCTACACATTTATACACTCTCTGAAAGTTTAATTGACATAATTACTCAATTAATTCTTAATTAACATTAAAGAAGCACTCTTTAAAAAACTGCACTTAATATAAAAGATACACACTGCATTCTCAACATAAGAACAAATGTAGTTTAAGAGGTGCATAAGTAATAAAAGTAAGCAAAATCAGCCATACTACAATAACAAAGTCCTCCTTTTGAGAGCAGGAAATAAGGAAATATATTAATTTAGACCTGATGGTGTACCAGCATCTAAATTCAGCTGCCACATCAATTCTTTATATTCAAGGGCAGTCTCCCAGTCACCACCCCTTTCTGGAAGGTTTACTTTTCTAACACCCAAAACTTAAACTTGGCTTGCTTACAGGATAAGGTGTGTTTAAATAAGGCATTTGTTTCTTTTTGGCTGTGATCACTGCAACTACCTTGGTGTCATCTGAGGGGTCTAGGAGCCACCATTCTCCAGTCGGGTCTGGGGTGGAAAGTCGGGCTGAGTTTTTTTCAAATCCAATCTTGCCTCTCAGGGCCTTGGTGCATGTGAGTTCAGCTCCTACCTTGGCTTCAGAGTCGACCCCCATAGTGCTGGAGGAACATTCTGTTTTTTCGGATCCAGGGGTTTCCTCAGATCATGAGTAGGGGGCTTTCAAGGCTATGAGGAGAGCACTGTCTTCACAGGCAGCCCCACTCTCAGGTCCAGCCATTCCTCCCCCAAAAGCACCAGTGTCCATCTCGGCACAACTGATTCCCCACAGTTGTTGAGACCCAGAGCCTCACTATGCCCCAGTGGGCAAACCCTTCTCTTCTGAAACCTGCATGAAATGCCCTTCTGAAGAATTTCCTCACAAAAGATTATGCAAGAGGAAGTATTTGGAATCCCCACAGGAGTCGGTCACATCTGACACAGACCTCGATGACTCAGAAGGGTCCTCGCGGTTGCCCTCTGAGAATGTCTCTTTTGCGGACATCCTAGAGATCCTTAAACAGAGAGGCAGCTGGAAGCCCATCACCTCTTCTGATGAGGAGCCTGGTTACCTGAATGTTTTTGGGTCTCACCCTTCTGCCTCTTGGGTGTCTCCGCCTTTCGATGAACTTATGGAACTCGTTTTTTCGAAAAGCATGGGAGTCTCCAGACACAGTGGCACCTGTCCCTAGGAGGCCAAATAAATTTATCACTTCCCTGTAAGATAAAACATTTCTAATGAAAGGTGTCCCAGTAGATGCTATGGTGGTGGAGATGGCCACCAAGAAGGAGTTGTCAGAAACATCCACTTCTGTCCATCCCCTGAACAAAGACTCACGCACGATGGACAGATACGGAAAGTGCATTTTTTCTTCAGCGACCTTTGCTCTCAGGTCCCTGAGTTATCGTACCCATTTCACTAGGTTACAGAGAGATCTCCTGAAGGAGCTTGGAGACACTCTCCAGGGTTCAGTAGCTGTGGGGGTAGCAGGTAAGGTGTCCTCCCAGCTCTCCACCCTTAATTCAGTAGTGAATTCATCCATGAGGCTCGTTTCTTATGCAGCCAATGGAGTGAGTAAGTCAGCAGGTTCAGGAATTGCCCTTAGGAAACATTCCTGGATGTGCTTGTGTAACTTTGTGGAACCCTTCAAGCCATCCTTTATTAATACCCCCTTTAATGGCTCAGCCTTGTTTGGGCGTAAAGTCAAAGAAACACTAACTGGGTGTGAACAGGAAGGAAAGACTCTCTCTGCCATCGGAGTCCATTTTTCCACACCTTCTAGACCTTATCCTAAGGGTCAAAAGGGAGGAAAAATATGGTTTTGAAAATCCCAGAGAGCTTTTCAAGACAAAAGTGAACCTTCATCTACCGGCAGAGGAGGAAGTAATAATGGAAGATGCCGGCCACATGGCAGAGGGGGTCCACAGAACCAGGGTGACAGAAAATCCTTCTTTGGTAAGCCCTTTCAGTGCTCCTGAAATGAGCCCTGCTTGTCCTTCTCTGGAGGCAGTCAGGGGTCACTTATCTTTGTACCCATATGGCTGGCTATAAATAACAAAAGACGAGTGGGTACGAAGCATCATATCCAGAGATTGCTGTATACCCTTTTCCATGCCCACTCTACATATCAAAAGCATTCTGGATGTTCCATCCTGTCACAGGAAGCAAGCAACCCTAGAATTAAAAAGTTACTAGAAAAAAAGAGTCATCCAACCGGTCCCCGCAGACCAAATAGGATCCGGGACTTACTCAAGGTTCTTTTTATTTCCAAAGAAAACAGGGGACTGGAGACCCATACTGGATCTCAGCAGACTGGACAAATTTGTAAAAAAGACAAAGTTTTGAATGATAACAATGCAGTCTATACTTCCCTTTCTAGGCAAAGACAATTGGATGTGCTCTATAGACCTCCAGGATGCGTACTACCACATAAAAATGGACAGGCCATCCAGGAGTCATCTGCGCTTTTGGCTGGGAGCCAGTCATTACCAATTCCAAGATCTGTCCTTTGGTCTCACTACAGCCCCCAGAGTGTTCATCAAATGCATGGCAGTGGTTACAGCTCACCTGAGATGTTCAGGATTCCGAGTGTTTCCATATCTAGATGACTGGCTCCTAACTGCTACCACCAAGCGTCTACTAACACAAGCAAGAGACACCACCTTGAGTCTCTGTGCTTGTTTAGGGATTACAATAAACTACAAAAAATATATCTTATTGCCATATCAACATATCATTTTTATAGGCACAGATTTAGACACTACTACAATGTTGGTAAAGCTTCCATCAGACAGGATACAGGCCCTTCGAGTACAGGTTTTAGACCTTCTCTTAAAAACAAAGACTCAAGCAAGGACAGTTCTCAAAGTACTAGGCACGATGGCAGCAGCAATCAATGTAATTCCCCTAGCACGGATGCACATGAGAATTCTACAGTGCCTCCTATTCACCCAGTGGTCCATGCAGGAACTTCCAATGTCGCACCAGATAATGTTAACATTAATGATAATGTTAACAGAATCTTGTAGGAGAAACCTTCGTTGGTGACTCCACTCAGATCAAGTCACTTTAGGTCGACCTTTTGTTCTCCCATCTCCACTAGCCACACTGAACACAGATGCTGCCCAGATGGAGGGGGCATTATAGGGGAAGAACAGGCCAAGGCATGTGTCAGGATCATGAGGCCCATTTGCATATCAGTGTCTTAGAGATGAGAGTGGTGCTTCTGGCTTTGCAGGCATTCCAAGACTCTCTTCCATTAGGAACAATTGCAGTCCAAACAGACAACATGTGAGTTGTATGGTATATAAACAAACAACGGGGAACCAAATCTTATCCCCTTTGTCGAGAGGCCCTGAGGGTATGGCAATGGCTTTCTGATAGCAATGCAGATCCCGGGGAAATCTAACGTGATAGCAGACAAACTCAGCAGAGCAATTCTAATGCCCCATGAGTGGTCCCTGAAACAAGAAGTAGTGGAAATTGATTTCTGAAAATGGGGCCAGCCTTGCTGTGATCTTTTTGACACATCCATGAACACAAAATACAGCAGCTACTTTACCCTGATCCCCCCCTCCGGGGGAACCCCCAGGGGATGCACTTGTGCACAATTGGCCCCCGGGTCTCCTCTATGCTTTCCCTCCTTTTCCATTGATACCCAAAGTTCTTCAGAAAGCCAGCGCATTGGGAAGGACCTTAATACTTATAGTCCCTTCCTGGCCTCACCAAATTTGGTTCCCCTTCCTGCGGCCTCATCTTCAGGAGGAGCCTTGGATTCTGGACCCAGTGCCAGATCTTCTGATCCATTCATCGGAGGCTCCCCATCCATCCCTTCAGACCCTTAAGTTGATAGCTTGGCTGCTCCAGTTCCAAATATAGCCAGGCTACAAAACCTTTCATTTCTGGCATAACATATCCTGATTTCTTCTCACAAGACATCTATGAGAAGATTACATCTCAGCAAATGGAAACAATTTTCAGTCTGGACCTCAGAGAATCATATTGACCCTTATTTGGCACTTATATCTTCCATCCTGGAGTTCTTAACAAAGCTTTTTAATGAGGGAGCAGCTGCAGCTACTATTCGAGTGCAACTAGCAGCAATCTCAAATTTTCATTTTGGGAATGAAGGACCAAATATTATGTCTCACAGACTTTCAGAAGCTTTTCTAAGAGGTACTAATCTGTTGAGACCACCCATTAAGCCCCTACTACCACCATGAAACCTGAATTTTGTACTATCCCGGATAATTCTTCCCCCTTTCAACCTGCATCATCATGTAACTTAAAGTTCTTAATGTGGAAGACTATTTTCCCAGTGGCTATCACCTCAGCTAGAAGGGCTTTGGAGTTACAGCCATTATCTAGGAAACTCCCGTATATGATGTTCCATAATGACAAAGTGTCACTCTGTACAAACCCGTCCTTTTTACCAAAAGTATGTTCATAATCCAACTTGAATTAGTCCATAGCCTTACCAGTTTTTTCCCCCCAAGTATGGCAATAAGGCAGAATATATGCTGCACCAGCTTGATGGTCATAGATAGTTACATTTCTATTTACACAGAACAAAATAATTTAGAAAGACTGAACAACTATTTGTATCATTTTCAGACTGCAAAACGGTGCTTCAGTAGCAAAAACTACTCTATCTAGGTGGTTGTCAGACTGCATTTCATTCACTTATCAGTCTGTAAATAAACAGTTGCCAAACAAAATAAAAGCTCACTCTACTAGGGCTGTTTCCACCTCCTCCACATTTTTGTGCAAAATTACCAATAGATACCATTTGGGCGGCAGCAGTGTGAGCGAGGGCTGATACCTTTATCACTCATTACAAAGTAGATTTGGCCTCCAGGGACAGGGCTTCCTTTGGGTCCACTGTTCTGAAGAATGTACTCCGGTGAGCCACCCAAGAAAGATGATGCTTGGGATGCTGTCCCATCAGTACAGAATGAAGGCAAGATAGGACAACTTCAGATAAAGAAGGTCTGGGCTTACCATAATGTTCCATGTGAGTTGTCCATCTCGCCTTCATTCTTATGTCCCTCCCTCCTACCCCCAGCTTTTGGCTTCAAGAGGATCAAGAGGTTACTGATTGGTGTTTGTTATGCTGTGACCCTGTTCTGGTCTTATAAATAATATGGAGTTAGACGTGAGCATTAATATGCAAGCAAACAAGATCTGGGAAAGGCACTCGAGCATGATGGGATAGGGAGTAAGCCAAGAGCTAGTTGAAGATCTCGCGCTTTGGTAAAAGGCAGAGTTGGTACCAAGGATCAGTTCCGAACCCATCAGAACAGAATGAAAGTGAGATGGATAACTCATGTGGAACATTATGGTAGGTACAAAACTTATTTTTTTATGTATGATTTGAATTTGAGAAAGCCCTTCTTAGAATGTCAGTATACTGCTGATTGTTTTCACTTCAACTTCTTTACAACAGTTCAGGACTCTAGAAAATAATTTATTCTCATTTATTCTGGTGTTTCTGATAGTGAGCAGAAGTGATAAACAAAACCACAACAGTAAACCACAACAGTCAAACTCCTGAACTGGCTTTATTAAGTAAAAGATAAAGCACTTTCATTTTAGGAATTAAGACTTCATCAGATAATTACAACTCTTCCCTAAAATGTTTAAATAGGAAATTAAAGTGATCACTTGACCATTGGACAGGAGTGAGTTAGTTGAGCACATTCATTTCTACATCAGACAACAGAGACAATTGGTGAGACAGTATTGGTGTTGCCTGCAGATATACAACCTGCCACCCTTTGTCATGGGGATTGTTCAGGGCATAGGTGATGTAGAATAGTGTGTATGTGTGCATGTTGTACCTTTAAGAAGTGTTGCAAAATCGGCACGTGCATATAAATAGCAAGCGCATGCTAGCTTCAGTGCCATTTTGAGAGTTTAGCCAGAGAGTGAACATGTATGAGTGTAATAGCTAGTTTGTTTATAAGTTTATCTAAGTTAGAGTTATTAAGCCTCAATCGTGATGTGTTTGTACATAATAAAAGCTGCTTGAACGGAACCCAGAAATACTCCTCTATTTTATCCTGACTGGACAAATGACATGGTGTCGAACTGGGATTCCAGAGACTGCTATTCAGAGCTACAAGGTGCAGAGATAAAAGTGAAGGTAAACTACGAGAAACAAACACGAAAAAGGGCCAGTAATAATCCAAAGGTAATTAAAACTTGCATGAACGATTTATTTTATAAAAACAGAGCATTACATGGGCACAAACTGCATTATTAAACAAATGAGAGGCACAAAATGTTAATTAATTAAACAAAATGTTTAAAATTAAATATTTGCTAAAATGATTATCAGAAAACCACATAAGGGGTTCGGAATTATCTCAGAATTTCAAAATGAGCATGTTTAAAGCAAAACAGGCATGTTTAGAGTAAAACGAGCACAAGAAAAGTATAATGGGCATGGAAAAAGATTTAACGAGCAAAATGAATATAATAAGGGCAAAAAAGGACAGTAAGCATAAATAAAGAAGGCAACTGCATTTTTTTGGCAAAGTACTGTGTTTTGGCAAAACTGCTATTTTGCATTGTATTCAGGGTATTTCTAGAGTTATTCGAAGTATCTCTAATTGTGTAAAGTGCTTACAGTGCGAGTTTATTTGTGTGCAAAGTGCAACTATTTCATGAAGTGCAGTCAAAATACTGTAATTTCAAAAAGTTTATTGTGCTGGGTGTGTCTGTTCACAAAGTGCCACCATTGCAGAGTGTTTCTTGCACGGTAAAGAGTTATTTAGCAAAGTACAGGCATTTTGGAAAAGTTTCAGTGTGCTGTGCATTGTTATTTGCAAAGTACAGTTACTTTGAAATGTTTCTTACTCTGAGCTTCTTCTGACCAGTTCATTCACACAGTGCAGTTATTTTGAAATATTTTTTACACTGATGAGGTGATTTCTTACAGCACAGTGATTTCAAGAGTATTACAGTGCCTGAGAGACTTATTTCTCAATGTTCAGTTATTCAGAGGCTTGTTGTACTTTTGGGCATAGTTACAAATACTGGCATCAATTTCTGGCATATGTATATATGTGTGTCTTTGTGCATACTTGCAAAAGCCTTCACTGGTATGTGTTGGCAGACAAATTTCAAAGACCAAGTAGAGAACTGCTACACACTGTCGTCCCACAAAAAGTTAGCAGCAACCAAAAACCATGTAGCGTCAACCAGCGTCTTTATTGGAAAATAACAGAAGTAACTTAGCGCTTTCTCCCTTCTCAATAGGGCATCATCAGAGTTAAATGACAATACGTGTCGTGTATTTAAATACCAAAACGTAATGCACACACCCCCTTGACAAGCCAATCAACACTATAAAATTTTAAACAGCATGAATAGTAAAAATACTAGATCCTGTCTTGTTAATAAAACAATAACAATAATGTAAAAAAAACAGTTAAAAATACCGAATGAATAATAATAAGAATTTGTCCATACTTTATATATGTAATGTAAAAGCTAAAACCTACATTGACCTAAACACATAAACATGTTAGACATATTAAACATATTAAATGCTTTCAATGGTAAACAGACAGATGAGGAAATGCTTTTAAGTATTTTGTTTACAATAGATGAAATTCCATAAGTTCAAATAAATTGTGCTCTAAATTTTAACATGCTATCTAAAGATACATGTTCATTTATACCTGGTGGTTTTGAAGCATTAAGCCTTAACTGCCACAGGCACTCCCTCACCTCAAGCAAAATTTTGTCGTCACCACCATTGTCCCTGTGGGGAATTCTGTCAATTATGAAGAACAAAAATCTCTTAAAGTCCCTACATGTCCTACTATGCATGTAAAGTGCGTTGGTAGTTTTTTTGTTCTTTATGTCCCTTACATGTTCCAGAATTCTAAGCCTCAATTTCCTCGTGGTTTTACCCACATAGAAAGAGGTGCAGGTTAAACAGGTGGCCAAATAAACCACCATCTTGGTGTTGCAATTTACATGGCCTGGACTGGGAATCGATCTGTTGAAATTGTGCACTGTCACATACGGGCCGTTGTTAATGTATTTGCAGGTGCTGCAAAACCCACATTTTTTCATCATGCAGTGTCTATATGAGTGCTGTGAATCGGCACTCTCCATGAGTTCCTTTAAATTCCTACCTCTACTGAAAGTAAATGATGGCAAGACACCCAGTACGTTAATGGTCTCCATAGTGATTGTCCCTGCCCATATGTCCTGAACAGTATGTATGATGTTAATACTATCCTCATTGTATGGCAAAATCATAGAGTGCCCAGCCTTATTAACATTCTCCTTGTTATTCGTAACTAATAACCCTGCTGTCAAAATGGGTTTGTAGATAGTTTGTCTCTTCACATCAATTTCTTCCCTGGTCCTATTCAGAAACTCAAGTGCACAATTTCAACAGATCGATTCCCAGTCCAGGCCATGTAAATTGCAACACCAAGATGGTGGTTTATTTGGCCACCTGTTTAACCTGCACCTCTTTCTATGTGGGTAAAACCACGAGGAAATTGAGGCTTAGAATTCTGGAACATGTAAGGGACATAAAGAACAAAAAAACTACCAACGCACTTTACATGCATAGTAGGACATGTAGGGACTTTAAGAGATTTTTGTTCTTCATAATTGACAGAATTCCCCACAGGGACAATGGTGGTGACGACAAAATTTTGCTTGAGGTGAGGGAGTGCCTGTGGCAGTTAAGGCTTAATGCTTCAAAACCACCAGGTATAAATGAACATGTATCTTTAGCTAGCATGTTAAAATTTAGAGCACAATTTATTTGAACTTATGGAATTTCATCTATTGTAAACAAAATACTTAAAAGCATTTCCTCATCTGTCTGTTTACCATTGAAAGCATTTAATATGTTTAATATGTCTAACATGTTTATGTGTTTAGGTCAATGTAGGTTTTAGCTTTTACATTACATATATAAAGTATGGACAAATTCTTATTATTATTCATTCGGTATTTTTAACTGTTTTTTTACATTATTGTTATTGTTTTATTAACAAGACAGGATCTAGTATTTTTACTATTCATGCTGTTTAAAATTTTATAGTGTTGATTGGCTTGTCAAGGGGGTGTGTGCATTACGTTTTGGTATTTAAATACACAACACGTATTGTCATTTAACTCTGATGATGCCCTAATGAGGTGGGAGAAAGCGCTAAGTTACTTCTGTTATTTTCCAATAAAGACGCTGGTTGACGCTACATGGTTTTTGGTTGCTGCTAACTTTTTGTGGGACGACAGTGTGTAGCAGTTCTCTACTTGGTTAAATTTTAAATTTCAAAGACCATCACCACTGGTGTTTGATCAAAATATTGCAGAGAATTGGAGAATATTTGAGCAAGAGTGCGATATTTTTATACATGATGCTTATTCTGACAAAGATGCACATAGCAGGACATTCCTTTTGCTAAATCTAGCTGGATCAGAGGCCATTGAAAGAGAAAGTTCATTTGTGTATGCCTAGCAGTATGATGGAGAAGGTGAAAACCATCATATTATTGTACAGGCTGAATCAAGGGAAGACCCTGCGTGTTTGAAGCGTCAAGTTCAGGTAAATGTGTAACCCCCAGAAAAATATTACATTAGAGAGGCATTTGTTTTACACAAGAGATCAAAAACCAGGGGAAACTTTTGCAGCTTATATAACTGACCTGAGAAACAAAGATAAAATGTGTCAGTTTGGTGACTTAAAAGATGAATTGATAAAGGACAGACGTGTGTGGTATTAATAGTCCTGCAGTGAGAAAGATTTTGCTTCGTGACAGTGATTAAATGCTAAGCAAAACTATTGAGATTTGTCAAATCCATGAAGTTATGGAAAGGTAAACAAGTATGCTTGCAAGTGAAAGAGCATGGTTTCAGCAGGCACCAGAGCAAATGTAGACAGCGTGTGACACATGGCTAGCAAAACCAGGCCTAAGCACATAGCAGCCACCACCCCTGCAGGTTCCTTAGGTAAAACCCATAATTTTCCTGCAAGTTCTAAGAAAAGGACATGCTTAGTGCAGTACAAGGGTGAGTTAGCAAAACACAAATCCAGCTTTATTGTTAACTGTTGCAATTGTGGTGCCAGTCATGAGTGTAAAAGAGAAAAATGCATAGCATTTGGTCAGCAATGCCACAAGTGTAAAAAAAAAAGGAACCATTTTCTAAAGTTTTTCAAATCAAGTAAACCTCACACATTTATAAAGAAGGGTCACTTGAAAAAGCAAGTTGATCATATAAAGAGCTGCAATTCTACTTTCTGCGTAGCTGGTCGATACAGTAAATTTGTTGGCAAAGAATGAAGTGTTTTGTTCTGTCCAGATCAATGGTAAAACCACTGAGTTTAAAGTAGACACTGGCTCAAAGTGTAATGTTATGTCAGCAGACACATTTGCCAAGGTGAGAACTAATGAACAACTCAGTGTGGCTAGTTGTGCGAAACTTGTTAGTTATGGAGGTGAAGAAATTCAAACCGAAGGCTCAGTAGTGCTTTCATAGTATTTGGCTAGGAGCTGTTACAGCTTGTTGTTCTATGTAACTCAAAGACCTGTGCAGTCATTATTGGGTCTCGGAGACAGTTTGAGAATGAATTTGCTTAATTTTACCAAAGAAGTTCATCATATAAGCACATATTCCAGTCCCAGTTTTATTGAAGCTATTTTTCAGAGTATGCTGATGTTTTCGATGACAAGTTTGGCAAACTTCCAGTTGTTTATTCTATGAAGTTAGACCCAGAGGTCAGTCCAGTGATCAGACCAGCAAGAAACGTTCCAATAGCTATACAGAATAAATTTAAAGCTCGGCTTGATAAAATGGTGCAGCAAGGTGTAATTTGTCCAGTTACAGAACCAACTGAATGGGTGTCGTCCATGGTAGCAGACCAGAAAAAAGGCTCAGACAAAATCAGGATATGTATTAGAGATTTGAATGCAGCATTAAAGAGACTGCATCATCCAATGGATGCAGTCGAGGAAGTCACAGATGTAATACCAAATGCCACTGTTTTTTTCTGTCTTAGATGCAAAAATTGCATTTTGGCAAGTGATGCTTGAATGCAAATCCTCATTACTGACTACTTCCTGTACCCCATTTGGCAGCTAGATTACTCAGGATGGCAGTTGGAATGCATTCTGCAAGTGAAGTCTTTCAGTGTGCAATGGAGCAAATTTTTTTCAGGTTATCCTTGTGCCATAATAGTAGACAATTTATTGGTTGGAGGCAGTGGTGAAGTAGAGCATGACAGAAACCTTAATAAAGTTCTACACAGAGCACGTGAAGTGAACTTAAAGTTCAGTCCTCAGAAGTGCAAATTCAAACTACTAGACATTACATATGTAGGTCATTTATTTATTAGCACTGGCTAGTGACAAGACTCATCCAAGCAAGCAGCCATTCTTGAGATGTCAGCTCCAGATAATGTTCAGGCTCTACAATGTTTTATTGGTATGGTCAATTATTTAAGCAAGTTTATACCAGACTTTAGTGAGTTCAGAAGTTCATAGGATGATACTAGGCTACTGGCCTGGAGGCCCGTATAAGCCTAGCCAAGAATTTCACCCATGCTCCCACAAAGTCAGCACCCTTGAGAGAGCTGATGTGCAAAAATGTTATATGGTCTTGGTTGGAATTGCACCAGAAGGCATTTGAAGACCTTAAGCAGAAAATTGTCACCCCACCTATATTAAGATACTATGATGTCAATAAACCAGTAACTCTTTCATGTGATGCTTCAAAATTTGGTCTTGGTGCAGTTATTCTTCAAGAAGTTATACCAGTAGTCTGTGCATCCAGAACCCTTACCCAAACTGAAATGCAGTATGTTCAAACTGAGAAAGAACTTTTGGCAATAGTATTTCCATGTTCAAAGTTTCATGATGATTATATCTATGGTCGAGCTATTCAGATTGAAACTGATCACCAACCTCTAGTTACTATTCTAAAGAAGCCTATGCATTCATTTCCAGCAAGATTACAAAGAATGATGCTTAAACTGCAAAAATACAACTTCAGAATTGTTTGTACAAAAGGTAAACTTCTTTATGTCGCTGATACCTTATCCACCTCACCCAGAAGAACAGCAAAACAGCTTCATGCAGAGAATTTTGACTTTGCTGTCATGGAAGTGCGTAATTTTTCTACCACGAGACTTGATGAGCTGAGAGATCATGCAAATACTGATCCGATTTTGCAAAAGCTCAACCACTACATTAATGCTGGATGTCCGTCAATGCAATCTAGTGTACCACCTGAAGTGCAAACTTATTTTTTCCATACAGAGATGAGATGTTGATGGAAGATGGCATTTTTTCCAAAGGTCCTAAAGTTGTAGTTCCTGCTTCCTTACAACATGAATATATCCAGATTTTGCATCATGGACATCCAGGTTCCAAATCTACCAAAAGAAGGGTGAGAGAACTAGTATTTTGGCCTTCTCTAGTAACAGACATTGATAAAGTACTTTCTTCGTGTTCAGTATGCAATAGTACTAAACTGCATTTGCAAAAAGAACCAGTCCAGCTAAGTCAAGTTCCTGAACTACCTTGGTCAACAGTAGCCACTGATATATTCAAGTGGAACAATCAGTATTACTAAGTGTTGGTAGACTCTTATTCTAATTGGTTTGAGATTGATTTACTACCTAATCTACCATCCACTGCTGTTATCACTAAGTTGAAACATCATTTCTCAGTCCATGGTAGTCCACACAAAGTTATTTCAGACAATGGTACTCAATTTACTAGTCAGTTGTTTCAGAAATTTGCAAAAGAATGGGACTTTGTATATGTTACTAGTAGTCCAAAATGTCCACAGTCAAGTGGACTAGCTGAACGTGCAGTACAGAGAGCAAAGCAATTACCTGAGAGGTCAAAGTGTGACAATGCCAATGTCTTTTTGAATTTACTCAATCTCAGTAACATTCCTCGTGATGATATACTTGGCTCACCTGCTCAGAGCCTTCTATCTAGGCAAACCAAAACAATATTGCCTATTTGTGCCAGTTTGTTGAGGCCTAGAGCTAAGAAAAACAGAACAATTAGAGCCCAATTATTCAGAAAGCATTATTTTCAGAAGTCCAGCTATGATAAATTGAGCAGATTTCTTCATCTATTGAAAGAAGGAGAGACAGTAAGGATACAAACAGCAAAAGGTTTAGACCAGATTGGTCGAGTAACAGGTCTCTGTACTGAGCCGGGATCCTACTTCAAAGAATTTGAGGGTGTGGAGTGCAGGAGAAATCGCAGACATCTTCCTGTACCAGAAGTGATATCGCAGCATTGTTCCTGTGATACAGACTCTAGATCTCAGAGCAATCCAGGCAATGTTCCTGTTGCAGAACGTCTTAACTTCTACTTCCATTCGTGATGATGTTCTTAATGTCCCTAAAGTTGAACATTCAGCAGAGACAGTCCCATTTGCTAGACCTAATTCTAATTTCTATGTCACATGATCTGGTTGTATTTCCAGACCTAGTGTGAAATACACAGCAATCTGGACATAACTGTCTGTATGCATTTAGTTCTATTTAATGGCATGACTGCTTTCTCAAAGAGGGAGGATGTAGAATAGTGTGTGTGTGTGTGTGTGTGTGTGTGTGTGTGTGTGTGTGTGTGTGTTGTAACTTTAAGAAGCATTTCAAGGTCGGCAGGTGCATATAAACAGCAAGCACATGCTAGCTTCAGTACCATTTTGAGAGTGCAGCCAGAGGGTAAGCATGTATGAGTGTAATAGCTATTTTGTTTATAAGTTTATTTAAGTTAGAATTATTAAGCCTTAATCCTGGTGTGTTTGTACATAATAAAGCTGTTTAAACAAAACAGACACAAAGACTCATCTATTTTATCCTGACTGGATGAGTGACAGGTGGCATAATTAACTGGGATCAACACATGGGAAGCCTCATCAGGGTGCATCTGCATTGTATATTCTTAGTAACTCTTCCCTGCCATGGACTGGATCCATCCCCAACATACAAGCTAACACAGTGATCTGCTGCTATCACATTATTGCAGTCCAACCCCCACCTTGAGTGGATGTGGTCCATGACTCCTAACTCTCTTTCAGAGTATGTGGCAACCGTGTTCACTTCCTGAGGTTCTATTTCTTATTTATTGCAATATAGTGTTGCAGTCACCATGAATCTGTTCCCTACCTGTGCAAGTCATTCAATGTAACTGTGCCCTGCCCACCCCCTGACCAGTGTGGGTAGGGTGGCTTCTAATGCACAGTGGGGGTCAGTCTCCACACAGCTGTCCATAGTCTGGACGTGATATTGCATGCATCATCCTCTTCCATCTGTGCTATGGCCCACAGTTAGGGATCAGATGCTGCTTCTTTACCAGTGGTGTGATGTATGTATTGCATCCACCTCTGCCTTGCCTGTGGCTCTGCTGCTGCATGTGGCTCCCCAGGTTCTCCACCCTACACTTTTACTGCTGTTGCAGCTTGTATGACTGTGTTGTGGAGCATGGCATGCACAAAACTACATTCCTGTATATGTCCAGAATATGCTGCAGAGCCCCTCTCGAAGTATCCGAACATCAGCTGTTCTTTTATTAGTCCAAATACCTGCTTTACTATATTTTGGGTTTCATTGCAGGCGATTAGATGACATTTTCTGCATGATCTGAGGATAGCATATTGGATTCATCAAACAGAGCTTGTGGGCATATCTGAAATCATCTGCAATGCATAACACACACACACACACACACACACACACACACACACACACACACACACACACACACACACATCATATAAGAACCAATCTTCACTGCTTTCATGCCCATTCTCCTCATCTATCCATGTCTTTGGCACCAGTTGTGTTGAGGTCAGATGATCCTTGTTAGTACTGAGCATCAGTGTTGATCAGAGCCTCGGTGTTGATGGCTCCTGCTGATGTCATAGGATTGCAGAATGTTCTTTCAGTGCCCATTGCACTATCAATGCTGGTACTTTCAGTGCCAGTTTCTCTGGCTCATATGCTATCATGGTGGCAAGACTTGGCATCAAAGTCAGAGGTCAGCGTTAGTGATATTTTTGGCACTGATCCCCACCTCAGTATTGTTGGCCTCCTAGTCTTCAGAATCAAGAAAGTTGGAATCTACCCAGCCTGTCCCAAATAATTTCTCACCTTCAGGGGAACTTCTGTTATCAGTAAGCATGCCTTCAACATTTTGTTCATGAGAAAGATGAGGGTTTTAGAGACCAACTTTCTGCCAACATTGTACCGTCAGGTGCAGATGCTTTAGACCTTGTCAGTTTACCACTTTGTATCCAGGACTTCTCTTAATTTGTGCCTTGGGCCTCCATTCCTCTCTCTCAGTCCAAAACATTGGGTAGTCCAAAACAGGATCATCCCCACAGGTCTGATCCACTCTCTGTCACTCTCTCTCTCTCTTTTTCCTCTTCCTTTCAGAGTCTCTTCCACCAAGAGAAGTAGTTAATAATAAGTACAAGAGGAGACACATTGATTTCACTTTGGAATCTGCAACTTCACAACCAACTGATGACTGGGGTGGAACAGATACTTTTTATTCTTCCTGGATAGCCCCACGTTTGGAGATCTCTTTAAACTTATAAGTAAAAAATGAAAATGGCCTCAGGAACCCCTTTCATCCCTGACAAGTTCCTACAAGAGGCTTTCTGGACACCTCTCTCTTCCTCCTGGATGGTACCTGTGGATGACAAGATAGTACCTCTCTTTGCCCAACAAGCCTGGAAGGACACTGATGTGACTTGAAGGCTTGTTAGAATCCTCTTTGCAAGGACTAGGATGAAGTATCTAGTATAGCAGTTATCAGCTCCATAGTATCAGCAGCTTCCAAGAGGGAACCACTAACTCAGAGTCGAGATGTTCCCCCTCTGACCAAGAAATATAGTGTTCTACACCACAATGGTAAGCAAGTCTTCATGGCTTCCACATCCTCTGTCAGGGTACTTAGCTACTTGCTTCATATTCTCTGGATCAGTTCCAGGAAAACAGTGAACACAGGAGTCTTAACTGCATCGAACATTACAGTGCATCTGGCACACAGTGCCATGTACAGTGCATTTGGCACACAGTGCCATGAATGGTTTAACAAGGGTGGCAGGCACAGGTATTATTCTTTACTATCAGGCCTTTCTCTAACTTACCGGTTTTGTGAAGATTTTTGCAAGTGTCCTTATTAAATGCCCCATTTAATGGGAGTGAAGAGGACAAAAAAATTTTGATGACTGGTTGGCCAGTGGTATCCTCTTTTTGACGCCACAGTGACTCTTCATTAAGAATCAGAAAGGTCTTAACAACTTTTGGTTCAAATGTGGCTACCAAATGGAGCAACAGCAAAAGTACGATCAACTTGGCAAATCTCAAAGAGTTTGTGGTTCATTTCAGAATGGGTACCCTTTCAGGGATCAGAATTCTCAGCAAAACCACACACATAAGAATTCCAACTTCTAATGTGTGTGTGTGTGTGTGTGTGTGTGTGTGTGTGTGTGTGTGTGTGTGTGTGTGTGTGTGTGTGTGTGTGTGTGTGTGTGTGTGTGTGTGTGCGTGTGTGTGTGTGTGTGTGTGTGTGTGCATGTGTGTGTGTGTGCATGTGTATATATTTATAGATAGATTTTATTAGATTTTATATATATATATATATATATATATATATATATATATATATATATATATATAATATGGGAACAGAACAGGAAGTTGGTTGTTCAATCAGGTGTTCCAGACAGTTTAGGAAAGGACATTCAGAACTACTAGATTTTGTATACCCAGTATGGGCTTATTGTGAATGTAGCCTGCAGCATACTCGTGAGGCTTTTTCAGTAGATCTGTAGGAAGGGCCTGACAGAGCTTACAGCTCTTACATTTGGTTTGGCAGCCTGGTGCAAGAAAGGTTGTATCATGGCTGGATATGAATGGTGGAATAACCTACATGATCTTTAAATCTTGCATTAAGTAGTAAATGTATTGTGAATAGTGCTGCTAATACTGAACAAAGGCAAGTGGGCTGTCTTTTTCTTTTCTGTATTAAATTAATACATATCTTTTATATATCTCTGACAAAGTGTGTTTCAGGGAGCTTAGACTGGTAGTGCATGCATGGGCAGTTTGGCCATGGAAGAAATCTATGACAAGGTTATTTGCACTCTTGACAATATCTCCAGTTGCCTGCCTACTCAAGTTGAGGAGAAAAACTGCTTACTGAGAATGCTTTTATGTTGAATTATAGGTCACTTCTTCATAAATGCCAGTCGCATCCCCAGCAACTTGTGCATGTAGTAGTTACCCCTCAGCTTGTCTTTGCTGTAGTTTTGCTAACAGTCATTAAACCTGAAAAAAATTGGCCACACCTTCCATGGTCTAACTCCAAATAAATGGAAAAATATTTGAACATAGCTACTTACCCCTGTTAAAATAAATAGCTAAATAAATAAAAGTTTTTGACACTGTCAGATTTTGTCTCATAGTCCTCATCATGCAAGGACTTTGTGATAAAATCCTGCAGAGTCACACTATCCTCACATAATCCTTACCTCGTGAGTTTTGAAGTAGAATGTACTACCCTACCCTTCATCTTATGAAAGCTAGCTGGCATTCTTATTTTCTGTTATTATTATTATTTCATTTTTCCCAAATTCCTGCAGTTGTATAAAAGGAAAAGCAGTTCTGACACTGGCTACAAATTATTCCCGGCTACTGAATTTAATTATTGCCTTTCTCAACAGAATGAGCCCTTTTATATATCATTATGTTGGGAGGGTGGCCTAATGGTTAAGGTGTTTGCCTTGCAAACACAAGGTGCAGGGTTTGAGTCTCACAAGGGACAATTGGCTAGGCTTAAAATGGCTCGCAAGGGCAGTTAGCGTAGTACTAATCTATGAACCTAATTATGTACTTGTTTACTATATTGTTTTATATTATTTTGTTTTGAAGTTCTTTTATGCTCAACCTTTTATTGTTACAAAAACATTAAGAGAGTATGGATTATTACAAGCTCGTTTACACATAATCTCCTTCAGCGTACAGAAACTTTTATGATTTATTTGATATTACATTTTCTCGTAGCAAAGCAGCTGCTACTTTTCTGTTTTCTATGTGAAGGCTTTTTTTTTCTTTTTTTCTTTTTTTCTTTTTTGCTTTATAATGGAACAGATTGACTCTCATCTTACTTTGCAGTAAGACAATTTTAGGGTAAGAATACAGAAGAACAAGGGATTAATAATAAGAATAAGAAGACATATATAAACATTGAACATTGTATGTTATGGCATTCTTTATATTTTTGTTAGAGAGAAGGACAGTATAATTAGCTATAATTGTAGTTTTAGGTATATTTACACTATTTTTGCATTGCTTTCTGTGAAAACATTTATGTAGCAATCTTACATAAGGTACTCTCGTTTGCATACTACATGCAGTATCTTTGTGGGAAATTATATCCCAAAGGACCAAAAAGAATGTGAAACAACATACGGTAGATAACGGAGCCTCTTGCCATTCTGTGTTACGTATCCACCAAGCATGAGACCTGTGTTGGTTAATCACAGGGAAAATTCCAATACTTTAACAAATTCAAGATGAGAAAACAGACACATAAGGTGGACAACCCCCTAAGTTATGATTTACTGTTGAAGTGACACCCTGTCAAAGGTCTGCTTTTAAGGTAAGTATTCTTATACAAACTGTCTGTTTAGTATTTCAGAAAGATGGGGTGTCATTGAAGACAAATCCAATTTTATGCCAAAACTTGTATCAGCAGCATTTATTCTGTGACACAGAGGGATAAAGCCCTGACTACAACACAGACAGCCTGAGTTCCATTGGCAGTTTAGAGGCTAGAAAAACCTGGCACGAGGTGGGGGTGGGGGGATGACTGCTCATGCTTGTCACCGTGCAAGTGGAGGCTTGCATAGTGATGAAAATAGCCAGAACTCGAGGATGTGGGCTTGGCACTTCAGGCTGGTTATGGTAGCCTTCATTGGCGTATATATATATATATATATATATATATATATATATATATATAGATATATATAGTAGCATGCACAATAATGGTAAGTGTAGCACACACGTGTAGTGATTTGGATGCTCACATCAGCCACCTGCAGGAGTGATTAAGGCTTAATAAAAAAAAAACACTCACAGCTGTCCCTGTTCAGGGATTTTTTTTGTGGGGTCCATTGGCAGATCGGGAGACTGGCTACAGCAGGGCGCAGTGCACCATTCAGTGGGCTTTAAAGTCATAGGAGAGAGATAATGGCTATTTCGGCCATCTCCTGTGGCCCTTAATCTGTAAGTCAGAATGATGCATCTTTCCTCCCCTGTGAGCCTATAATCTGCCAGCCGGAATGATCTATATCATGGAACTGGCAAGCCGTTTGGTGGGAAATAATCTGAAAGGAAGGCTTACAAAGATATCTAGGGTGAAGCAGCCTTCATGGCTGACTGAATAGTGATTTCCTATATCTGACTGTTGTCAGTCAGTGACAAGTTTGTCATTGACAAGAAACAAAGGGTACAGCTAACTGGAGCAAGATTAATGGCTGGAGAATGTGGAGGCAGTAAATCATACAGAAAAATCTACTAGCGGTGACTTTTAATCAAGCTGTATAGTTACAGATCTTTTACCCAGGTTAACAAAAAAAAAAGAGAACATCTCTTGCATTTGCTGAATGTTCACAGACAACTCAGGCATTATACTCCAAGAGCTAATGAATTTAAAATAACTGATTTTTTCATTCTGAAAATGAAATGCAAAGAAAAGAAAAGTAGGCCAACTAGTCAATAAGTACTCTCTATGTAATTGGTTGGCCCACTGTATTGTCTTTTGCTGTAATAAGTATAACAACCCACTGCAATGCACATTAAGAATGCCCTCCACTATTTCAGCTATATATGCATTATATTTCAGAAATGATTCAGCACTGGATAATTTAAGAAGCTGTCACATGGACTATTGTCCATACCTTCACAAAACTTTACAAGTTGGAAGTTCTGTCCTGGTGTAGACAAGTTTTTCCATTACTTTGCTGTAGAGCTGTCCTGTAAAAGTCAAGTTCCCATACCATGGATATACTAACATTGCTTGAGTGTCTACCCAAATGTTATAATTTACTGCTACATTGATCTTCCCTGAAGAAGATGATAGAGTGTGCAAAAGATGCTTCACATAACAGTAGATAGATTCATGGGTTTATAATAAGCTTATGGCTGATCCACTGTCAAAAACACTTGCTGTGACACCTCTTGCTATTATGTATATATTAGTTACCCATGGAAAATGATTATTTCTACATACCTCAAGCATGAATTTACAGTTTACCTTCAGTTTACCTACTTCTGAAATTAGGTTAGGCTTTTTTTTTTTTCTTGATGTGTAGGGGGAGCGTTTTCCAAAGGCAGTGAATGCACTGGGTTACAAATCTGGAATGTCAACAGTTGTTGTTGATCTTATAGTAGAAGTTGAGGCCTTTGGCATGAGTATTGGACTGTCTGCTGCTCCACAAAGGTGTAGTAGGTCAAAAAGCGTAGGGGCTTCCAATATTTGAAAGGCAAAATAAAGGTCATTCCTCATGAGTCTGTGCAAGACAGAGTAGAAGGATACAGCTTTTAGTCTTTAAGGGTAACTTAGAGTGTATAGTCTGGAAATTGTCTTGATCAGAAATCTTTGGGGTCTTCCAAGTTAGACAAAGTGTTTTGTGAAGTACATTCCAAAACAGGCATTTTATTCAAGAGTAGATCTAATAAAGAAAGTGTACAGAGTGACTAAGGTTATATGGAACCTACAGGAGATACCCCTACAGATCAGCTGACCAAGGCTGAAGGGCCTTATAACCACAACCAAGTCATGATGATCAAAAGATTGTTATTAACATAGGTACACAAGTCCTGATTAATTATAGCTATCGTAAGAGTGCTACAAACAATGTAGTAAGAGGGAAAGGGGTGATTTCTTTCCCAGTGCCAACTTTACTTCATTGCTGGTATTTAAGATGAGCCTTTCACTGAAACATCAGGCACTAGTCTGGTCCAGATAATGATGATATATTTGATTATCAGAGGGGAATTTAACAGTTGCAGCCAGCTTGCAACCATTAGCAAACATAGTTAACCACAGTCATTTGACATCTGTTTCCACTACTGAGAAGTACACGCCAGACAGCAAGACCCTAGGCAGAGCTCCGTTGAATCCCACTAGTGACACTCTTTTTGCAAGAGGAGATTCCTTCTGCCTTAAGAATGTGAATTATGTCACAGAGACAATTGGCTATACAACAAAACACATATGAGATCATATTAAGGAGACTTTTCTGTGATACTACTGTGTGTGATGGTTCCAATGCGTGTTTGTGTGTGATGGTGTCAAAGGCCTTAGAGAGTTCAGGGTAAAGAGTAGAGACAGTCAAGCCCTCATCAAGGGGATTAGGGACCATCTTGAAGAAAATATTAGGTTTAATAGGCAAAATCTACCTTTTACAAATCCAGATTGGCATAATTCAGTGTTTTAGGTCACCATTGTCATTCTTTACTGGGTCAGCAATTATGTGTACCTTAACTTTACAGATGACACTTGTGAGTCTACTAGGTCTTTAATTTCCCAGATCTATTATAGGGCCACTTGCACTCATTTGTAATGATACCACTATGATTATTTTCCATACTTGAGGGACATAAGCTACAAAAAAACTTAAAGTGAGAGGAGTCTGACTAAATAGTCCTTGACAGTTACTAACAAACACCCAGGAAGATTAACAGGTCCCGTGCAGCTTATATTTTTGTTTTTGCATAATGTAGACATGACCTGGTCCAAGACAATTCAAGGAGTGATGGGATGGCTGGTTGTGGGGCAACATCTGGCTGGGTTGGGAGCATGTAATTAGTACCAAATTTGTGTGAAAGGATGTCAGAAAAATCAGATTGGGAGATTGGTACAGTAATAAATATAGTTTCTAAATTATTCATAATACAATTGAAGAAGGTCTTTGGCTATCTTTAGAGTTGGTAGCAACCTTGAGTTCATACCTGACTTGCACTCCTTCGTGATGTGTTTTAAGGTTTATTAGTTTTAAGTCCCCTTTACAATGAGAGAGAGTGGGGGTCTGTTACAGATAGCTTGCTTTTTCTACTTTTTGTATAAAGTTTGTTTTTATAGAAATTCTACCATGCAGACTTATTCCTGAATTTACAATTATTCCTATAGCAGATGGGAATAGACTTCTTGATTCATCTTTCCATAAAGGAACATGATTCTGAATATGCAGTAGCGTCCAGTACTCTTTATTTTTGGGGGGGGGGTGGAATTACACTATTTATAGTTATTAAAATCTGCAAATAAGAGGAGGTTTGTTTTTAAGTAATTAAAAATAGTTTTTGGGGGGTTCAAAGTGTGTTTTAAGGGAGAAGGGTACTGCCAGGTGGTCAGATTTACTAAGGAGGTAGTGACATTCCGGGTAGTTGTGCCCTCTGTGGAAGGTTGGGTGCCTGGCTGGCAACTCGACACCATAAAACTCCACTGCCAATCATGAGTGGACAGGTGATCTGCTGTGGCAACCCCTAACTGGGAAAAGCCAAAAGAATAAGAAGTGATATTCCGGGCAGTACAGGAAGGGGAGAAGTTTTTCAGGATAAGGTCAAGAAGATTATAACCCTTATTAAGGTGGGGAACAATTTGATCAAAGGAATTAAGATTAATAACATTAAGGAATATGTGAGTGTATTTGTTGCTAATTAGGCATAATAGTTTATAATAGTGTAGTTAAAACCACCCACAATATATGTATATGGGTTAATGGAGAGCTTTTCAAGCTAACTTAAATAATCAGCATGCTTAAAGGGTAACATAGAAGGAGATCTGCAGTTGGTAGTAACATGACAGGCAGTGTTATTGAGCATATCCTAGACCTCTACTAGTTGCATTATGTTATGTATGGTATTAGCCAAAAGAGCATCGAACAGTGCTAGGCAAATAACCACAGAAACCATAAGATGCCTAGCCATATACACCTTTAAGGGGACCTACTTAAAAGTTCTTGTTACCCTTAGGATCATAGGATCATAGCAAGTTACTAGGCTACTGGCCCTGAGGTTCTTATAAGCCTAGACAATAAATTAGCCCATGTTCCCACAAGTCAGCACCTGATGTCCCTGTCCAGCAGGGAGACAGGTGGATTCCCAGGGGTGTATTTTCTATTTCTCATCCAGGTTCCTCTTAAAGAGGGATAATGAAGTACTCTGCTTGACATGGAGATGGGAGTTTATTCCACAGATGGGGGGGGGTCTCCTGGAGACAAATCTGTCTCGCCAGCAAGTCGTATTGATGTCATAGACCAAGTTGAGGTTTTGCGTGTGGGTGAAGCAGGTGGAGTTTGACTTGCGGATATGCAGCAGTTTCATCAAGGTGGCGTCAGAGAGTATGCCAGACACAGACCACCTCTGAGGAGTCTGTATGAGATAGAGTAGAGGGACATCCATGTAGGATAGATGTTGAAGCCCTGGATTCTTCTGGTCAGGAACCTCTGTGGTCTCTCCAGCTTCTGCATGTGCTTCATGAGCTACATGCTGAAAGTGGCGTTGTACTCACTGATGGGCCTGATAAGGAAGGAATACAGGAAGTTATGACTTCCTTGTTCCTGGAAGAAATACCCTTACTACAAAGATGAACCATATAGAAAGCTCTCCATACAGTGGAGGCAACATGGTGGTCAAAATTTAGATTGCTGTCAACTTGGGTCGCTAGGTCCATCACAACTGCTTACATGCTTAGGACATTGTTATTAATGTGGTAATTTGTGGAGACATCACTCTCCCCAAAGGAGATGACGATGCATTTTTTTGGCTTTTAGTTTAAGGACATGTTTGTAGCACCAGTGAATTGTCTGGGTGATGCCCTCTTGTAGTATGTCTGCATCACTACGGGAGTTGATGACAGTGCCCAGCTTGCAATCATCTGCAAACCTGGTCAGCCATAGACATCTAGTTTTGGCTTGCACCTCAGAGAAGTATATCCTAAACAAGAGCCCCAAGGCCTATCCCTGGGGTACTCCACTCATTACGGGTCTACTGCTTGAGGTAGCTTCCCCTATTTTGACTGTGTTCAATCAATGAGCCGGTTAGCTACCCATCTGGTCACATACTGATTTATGCCAAGTTGAGATCGTTTATGCCTGAGTGGGGAATAGTGTCGAAGGCCTTGGCCAGGTCAAGGTAGGTGGTGTGCACCATCTTCCCCTCTTCCATGGATTTGGTGACTGACTCAGAGAAGCCTACTAAATTTAAAAGACATGATCTCCCCTTGACAAAACCAAACTGTGTGGGATCGAGCATTTGGAGGTTGCCAGTGTCCTTGTTAATGTGGTCCATGGCCTTGAAAATCAGCTTAGTTAGGCTGATGGATCTATAATTGTCTAGATCAGTGGATGCTTCACCTTTGTGCAAAGGGATGACAGTGGCCATCCTCCACTCTGTTGGGATGAAACTGGTATTCAGGCTCAGGTTGAATAGGGTACCTAATGGTGCTGTGAGTTCCTACCTGAGTTAATGCAGGATGCAGCCTGGGATGTTATTGGGTCCCATGGAAGCTGTTTTTTTAGCCTTTGAGGGGGCGGTAATGACTTTTTCATTTCATTAGGTTCATACTAGGCTAACTGCCCTTGCAAGCCATTTTAAGCTTAGCCAATTATCCCTTGTGAGATTCAAACCCTGTACCTTGTGTTTGTAAGGCAAACACCTTAACCATTAGGCCACCCTCCCAACCTCTTGTTCCCTAGAGTTAAGGGTTGGGGAGTAGGTGCTGGGGATATCCTGGATTACTGATGGGGGGACAGAGGGGTGAAGTTTTCACTGAATCTGTCTGCCAGCAGGTTGGCTATATCCATGGCATTTGTATACATGGTGTCCTTGGCCACCAGTTCTAATCAGATTTGAGTGTTTCCCCTTAGATTACGAACGTATGTGAAGAAGGTCTTAGGACTGTCTTTGGTAGATGTGGCCAATTTGGACTCGAAGTTAGATTTGGAGGACTTCACTAATACCCTAATTTGCCTGTTTAGGCCAAGAAGAGATTGCTTTTAATTTGGCACCTCTTCTTTCTTGGTCCTGGACAACATTTTTTTTCCTTTTGTTGTAGAGTTTATTTATAGCCAATGTCCACCAGACAGGTTCACTTTTTCTTGAGGAGGAGGATTTTATCCTGTCAGGTATTGCTGAATCCATGCATTTATATAAATGGTCATGTAGTACTTTGGTGTATTGCTGCCAGTTCCTACTGTTGGGGTGGAGGCTTTGAAGCTGCTTAGACCTTCCCTCAAGAGGTTGTAATCAGCTTTGGCTAAGTTTTTTTGTTCAACCCTAGCTGGGGTGGGGGGGGGGGTGAGGGGAGATGGTGACTTCTAAGGTGACCGCTTTGTGGTCTGATCTTACCAGGGATGATGACACTGTGGGGATGCTGCAGTGGTTTCTTGTGTTGGTTAGTGCCAAGTCCAAGATGCTGTTACCTCTTTTGGGGGTGTCAACCAGCTGATCCAAGGCATTGGCAATGACAAAGTCAAGGAATCTTTGAGCAAGTGTGTTCTGACTGGAGTAGTACTTCCAGTCAATGGTTGGGCGGTTAAAATCACCCAGGTTCATGGTATAGGGTTGAATCTTAATAGATTAAAGGAGGTCCAGATAGGTGGCATGGGTGTCCTGAGTCAACGTTGGGGGCCTGTAGTTAACTATGATGTGAATAGGGGTCTTGTCAACCATTAACTGCACCTGGAGCATCTCCTGTGCATCATACTGTTTGACTAGTCTGGAGGTGTGTATGTCATTAATATTTAAAAACACCACCTCCTTTGGCTTTGCTGCCCTCAGTTTGGTGTCTGTATGTATGATAGGATGAGTAACCAGGTAAGGCTGGGGGTGCTGTCAGCAGCTTTGAACCAGGTTTCTGTGACTGCACAAATGTCAGCGTCTTCCAGGGTTAAGAATGTTTGCAATGAGTGCAGTTTCATGTTGAGACTCCTAGCATTCAGCAGCATGACCTTTAAATGACATTTAGATGAGATTTTCATGTTGGCAGTTTTGACCTCAAGACATTGCCCAAAAAAGGCACTATGGAGGGTATGAACCTTTGCCAGGAGTCTGAAGCCCAAGGGAGACAGACGTAGGCCATTTCTGGCAAAGCATTGTGGTCTGTCAATCATGTCTTCCGAGGCCGACAGGTACTGGATCCCCTTAGAATGACACCAGAAGCTAAGCCAATTGTTAAAGTCAATAATTTTTTGTTTGCATTGGGGCTTGTTTGCATTGGGGCATCATTTTGGGTCATGGTAGAATGCTGCTTAAGGCTAGTGACATACCTGCCTGAAACCCTTATTTGGAGAGCTCGATCATGTCTCTCTTCATATAGTCCAGAGAGGTACGTCTGAAGCCATTCACCCCAACAGTTACTATGATAGAGTCATAGCAGTACTTGTTGAGAGACTTCAGTGTATGGGTGAACTGGTGGATTCTGGCATCTGACAAACAACTTACAGTGAATTTTTCCTTATCCAGCTTGGCGAGGGGCACAGCTGTGTGTCTCACAATGGAGTCTCCTATGATTAATATATTGGGTTTATGGTTAAGCCTTGATGGCTGTGAGACACAGGAGTATGAACTATATTTGGTGTGTGGTGTGGTAGGCTGTGGAGTTTGCATGTGTTTTTGTCTCAGATGTCTGTTTTGTTTAGGTATGTTTTTTTTAAGAACCTCCGTACATGCGGGTGTTTGTTGTGTTGGTGTGGGTGATGTTTGAAGTGTGTTGTTTGTGAAAACAGCCTTCTCAGTGCCAGGTGTACTAGCCTATGAGGGAGAGAGCATAGACTGCAGGCTTATAATGTAATTGCATCTCTCACAAATTGTGTTCCTTGGTGGTAGTAAGAGAGGGTTGTCTGTGTACATGAGACAGTTGCTACACTGTCTCAGGATGCCCATATCAACCAGATTGGCAGGGGAAATGTAGGAAACTATCCGTTCATATTTGTCAGAATTGGTGAGGGGGGTGAGCTAAGGGGGGGAAGGTGGAAAGATCTGAGATGGGTACTAGAAGCTTGCGTTGGTACAGAGACTGTAAAGACGCTTCACTACCTCAGGATCAAGCGACTGCTAGTAAGGGAAAATTTGAAGCTGGAATACCTTGCAAAGGGTTAAATCAGTGCTGCAATGGTAAGCGACACACAAACAAGTACAGCCCCACTCAAACACATGGTTTAAATACCAGAAAAGATGGAAAAATCTAGAAGCTCAGATTACTATCCAGTCCTGCTAGCCCTGCACTTTCAACCAGTCACTCATTCTAGAGAAGGTCAGGCAGCCTTATTACTCTCACTAATAGATAAGGCAGGCCCTTACCAGCACAAGATGGCTTCCAGGAACACAGGAAACTCAGTAAGCAGAAACCCAGGCCTGGATGCAGCAAACCTATATCCAGAATATGCTACTTGCCCAGAACTCAGAAAACTCCCAAAAAATGCACAGAAAAGCACAGATAGAGCACTCACAAACAGAAAATACAACTCTCAGCCTGAAAAAGGCAGTTTACAGTTAAGTAATTCAGTAAAACTGCAGTTACAGTGATAAAACATTACTTAGTAATGAAAATACAGTTAAAACAGTATAAAATTGTATAAAATGAAGTGAAATAGTAAAAAAAAGCTTTATAACAGCGCAAAATGTAGTAGGTTAGCTGTATAGCACAATTATAAGTGTTAGGAAATGTAGTTCAGTGAAATAAATGTAAAAAAGCACTCAGTAGAATTCACCTACCAAATCAAGCAAGACTGCACATAACCTGATATAACTTTGCGTCTATCCATGCAATCATTAAGATAAACCTTAAGACATACAAAGTAGTATTTAACTCGCCCTGTAGTGTTAACTTATTCCATAGGTTGAAAAAACATTGAGTTAGGAGCCTATCACTCCAGAGAGTCTTGTTTAGTTGTTGCAAATTTAAGTCCCTGTTGTGGGTGTTTATAGAGCCACTGGTTTTGCAAAGAAATAGGAGGTCAAATAGGAGTGGGTCTTTTTATTGTTTAGAAAGCAAGACACAGGTCACCTCAGAGCATCTGATAGGCTACTGAGTATAATGGCCCCGATAACATCCTAAGATGCCTCCTGAACAGTCAAAAATATGACATATCAGGACTACTGGAGTTAATTATAGCCTAAAACCAAGCTTTGTGACACGTGAATGGATGACTGCAACGGTCACCCCCCTTCATAAGGGAAGACCCTCAACAGATCCTTCGAATGACAGACCCATTAGTCTGATTAGTCCTATTTGCAAACCCATGGAAAGAATTATCATGGAAATTGTCAACAAGGACATAGGAGACTTTAGGACCCTGGATCCTTGCCACTCTGGCTTTGTCAAAGGAAAGCCATGCTTACTGAATCTGGTGAACTTCTTTGAAAAGGTTACTAAGACAATGGATGAGGGGAAGATGGTGCATACTGTCTACCTTGAGCTGGCTAAAGCATTTCATACTATTCCCTAGTCTGGCATTGTCAACAGACTTACAGAATTACATATAAATCCTTTTATAACACACTGGATAGTTCACTTACTCACTGATAAGACACAGGAGGTTAGAATTAGTGAGGCCACCTCCATATAGAGGCCAGTCAACAGTGGAGTCCCCCAATGCTCTGTGCTAGGCTCACTGTTCTTTGGTATCTACTTCTCAGATGTCAAAGCCAATATCAAAGACCTGTAGCTAACCAAGTTGACAGATAATTGCAAATTGGGAGCAGCCATTGAATCCCCCCATAACAAGAACACCCTTCTGGAAGGTCTAACACAGACATACACTTGGTAACAAAGCCATGGCTTAAAACAAAGTACTCAGAAATGAATTATAGTACATTTTGAGAAGTCAGCTACCTTGGGTAATTGCATCATCAGTAAAATACCCCTAAAACTTGATTCACTAATGAAGGATCTGGGAAATTATGTAGATAGCAACCAAGTTTTTGAGCAACATGTGTCCTAGGTAGTAAGAAAATCCTTCTATGTTGGTCAACTTAAAAGCAAGAGCATGAGATCTAGGTCCATTGAAGTCATCATACCACTGTACTCAGCCCTAATCAGAACCATCATCGAGTATAATGCCCCCTTTGCATATACCTGAACAGACACATGCAGTAAATGTAATGTCTACAAAGGTTCCGTGCAAAAAGAGTGCAGGGAGTAAACACGTCATTCATTGATCACTTCAAAGCCCTGTCTTTTTACTCGGTGTCATATACATTTCTGAGAGGTGATCTTTGCCTGGCATATGAGGCATCCCTTGACCCTGTCTTGATGAACATCCAAAAAACAAACAGAATCATTGCTACTAGATTAAAAGACCTAAATTTTGCTTGCAACATAAATAAGACATGTTGGAGAGACAAATATGCTTCTCAGAGAATTTGCATTCTCTGGAACAGGTTCTCCATCCATGTGAAGCAGAGTTCCTCCCTTCCCCTATTTAAACACAACTTGAACCAATGGATAGGTAATTGGAAATTCACCCCTGGTCTGGTGCCTACGTCTGTGATGAGCAGAGGCAGTCAGTAAATTACCCCTATATAAATCAAATTTGTGGGTCACATTTGGGTTGCATGGCTAGGCTTATAAAGGCTCTACTTCATAGGTTCATAGGTGTGTGCTAGGCTAATGGCCCTGGAGCCTTTACAAGGCTATCCCATAGAAGTGCCTGGCATCATGCCGCCCAACGCTAGTTCCCAGTGCCTCTATCAAGTAGAGCCACTGGAGTGATCCCCAGGGTGAACTTTCTATTTCCCATCCACTCATCAAGATTTCTCTTGAAGAGGGCCAGTGAGGTGCTCTGCTTGACATGTATGGAAAGTCTATTCCAGAGCATGGGCGGTCTCTATGTTATGAACCAGCATGTTCTGTTGAATGTGGTAATGAGGTTGAGGTCTCTGTAGTGTGTGGTATGGAGGGACTGGGATTTCTTCAGATGTAGCATTTCTAACAGAGGTGGGTCAGACATGGCTTTGTAAGTCAAGCAGAGATCGACATAGTAGATGATATGAGACAGAGAATAGCTGGAGATTTTTGAGTCTGTCCATGTAGGACATGTATTTAAGGCCTAGGATCCTTTTGGTGAGATACTTTTGTGGCCTTTCCAGCTGTTGCATATGTCTAAAGAGGTACATGCCAAATGGGGCATTATACTTGATGATTGGGCTAATGAGGGAAGAATAGAGAGAGAGAGATGATGACCTCTTTCTTCCTGGATGCAAAACCCTTGGTAATAAGATGTGCCACATAGAAGGACTTTCTTTTCCACAGTGGCAATGTGGTGGTCGAAGGAGAGGTTGCTGTCAACCTGTGTCCCCAGATCTCTTAGAAGGCCTTCAGTGTTCAGTGGGCTCTCATTGATGTGGTCATTAGCCTAGTATATGCCCATAAACATATGAGAGTTGTGTTAATCTATTGCAATAGTTGAAAGGATTTAAGGCCTTTAATTTTCTTGGCTAAACATTTAAAGTTAAGTGATATGCTTGAATTTGTGCTTACCAAAGGGGGCATTGAAAATGATGATGGATCTGGTAAGGGAAGAGTACAATAGTAAGAAGACTTATTTGGATCTTGAAGAGATTCCTTTGGACATTAACTAGGTCAGATGGAAGGATTCCCTGACTATAGAGGAAATATGATGATCAAATGAGACAGAGTTGTCCACATAAGTACCCAGGTGTCTTATGACAGTATCTGTCTGACATGGAATACATTTATAATTTATGAGGTGAGACCAGCTTTTTCATTTAATGCTACTATGTTGCCCTTTTTTGCATTTTGCTTGAGACTATTTTTAGCACACCTGGTGCCTGCATATTCCAATTCTTATTTAGTATTAATGGTCTGCAAATAATGGTGCCCAGATTGCAGTCATCAGCAAATTTGGTCAACCACACTTCTGGGATATTGGCTTAGATATACGCAAAGTAGATATCAAACAGGTGAGGGCCCAGCACTAATCCCTATGGTACCCCACTAGTTACAGTTTTACATTTAAAGGATGTACGAGCTTCATTTGCATCTTTGGATCTCTTGAATAGCCAATTTGTAAGCCAGCAATTTAATGTCTGTCTGATATTTCAGTAATATCAACATTGGGGATAGTGTTAAATGCCATGGCCAGGTCAAGATAAGCAGCAAGCACAGTGACCACTACCTGCAATCTTGTGTAATCTTTCCCAATAAGTCTAATAGGTTCAAGAGACAATATCTACCCTTCATAAGCCAAAATGAGTGTGGAATAGGTCAGTTAAGTCATCTCTGTCTGTATAAGTGAATAATTATATGATGAGTTCTATGGCTTTCCATATAAGACTAATGAGGCTGAGGGTCTATTATTATCTGGGTCTGTAGAGGGGTACCCTTGTGGATGGCATCAGAGTGGCTATTCCTCCAGGTATCAAGTACAAACCTTGTAGATAGCCTGAGGTTGAACAATTTCAGTAAAGGCTTGGATAGTGTAAGATTTGACAGAACTGTAGAATACTGAAGTGAACTGGAAATAAGTGGATGAAACTGGAATGAAACTGAAATTAATGTCTTTATCTTTTAATTACCCAGAACTGTGAAAAGGTGCCAATCTCTCCTTTGTGTGCCATATCTTCTCATACCTTTCAGAATAAAAATCTGCATACACTGTAGTTCAGTCAAGGATGTTTTATTATGTACAGCGGAGGTAGATGTCAACAATAGCTGGATCAAATCTTACAGTCTCCAATAACAGTGCTGATAAACTGAAATAGACTGAATTACAATGTCTGTAGCTTTTGCTGTCATTATATTGTCTGTAAATTCTGTACTCAGAATATCAAATCTTACTGTCACCAATAAAAGTGCTGACAAACTTAAATAGACTGAATTATGTCACTAGCTTCTGCACTCATTGTATTCAGAATTATTTATTTTTCTCCTGAATAATATAAGTAATATTCTGGAATGCTGGAAATTTGACCTGACTTCTGCTGTCAGTCCTGAGTGTCTGTACCAAAGTCTGTGGACTGCACTGAAATTAATTTCTGCTTATCACTCTGAATGAACTGACTCACTGTGTCTGAACTATCTCCTAATAATACCAAAAAGCTGTAAAATTCTACATGCCTCTCTAACCTTGATCCCAGGCTTATTTTACTTGTACTGCACATTCTGTTAGCACATTTTATTCTTATCAGTATTCTTGACTGAAGGTTACTGAAACATTTCTTTCTGTTGAATCTACATGTAAAAGATAAAATGAAGATATATGTCTGCTTTAGTATGACTATATTTCTAGGCCTATGCAAAAAGAATACTATATTTATATCAAACAAAATACATTTAAGTAAAACCTAATCTTACAGATGTTGTATACTTGTTACTGATAAGAATGCAAACCACTATGTTATCTGGTCTCATAAAAGTGTTATATTTAGCCTTTGACAGTGATTCTAAGACTTGTTCTAAGAATGATTTATTGTGAAATAATATGTTCCACTAAAATATGGATATGACCAAGCAGTGCCTTGTGGACCTAAATGCATGATAGGCAATGAACCTTGCATAGAAGAGTGTTATCTTTGCACTGGAACCAGATTTCTGTAACTGCTCAACATATATATATATATATATATTTCAAGCTAGAGGAAGACTTAAAAGTTCAGATATTTTGGTTTTCATACTTTTTGTATTGAGAAGTGCTCCCTTGGTATTGTCCATGTTAGAATTTGTTAAGTGGATATGTCCATTAGGTGAACTGTGCCTAGAACAGGTAGTATGAGGTCAGCAAAGATTTTAGCTTGTAAGTGAGTGCCGTTAGACAAGAGGTGCATATCATCCCTAGGAAAGTAAGATAATCTGTTAACCACCTCTCCCCAGGCAGGCACATGCAGGATCCCCTGAAATGACACCAGTTAACTATCATGTTGCTGTTCCTTGGTGACTATAGAATACTGCTTAGCACCAGTGAGTTTTCTGTCCTTGGAGACATGGAACGAGAGCTCAGTAGGTTCATAGGTGTATAGGTAAATACTATGCTAGCTGGCCATGTGGGCCATTTTAAACCTAGCCAATTTCCCCAAAGGTGAGAATCAAACCTTGTACCTTGTGTCTATGTGGTAAACACCTTAATCATTGAGGCATATCCCAACTGCTTAAGCCAGCTCAGATATGTCTGTCTGCATCTCCTTTAAGGCGAAATGCCTAGGTTTGCTCACTTCCACATGGGCCTTCACAAAGTCATATTAATATTTAAGACAGTACAGGGTTCTGAGGGTCCTTGTAACATCCCTTATCCTAGTACCATTTGTTGAATGCAGTGTTGATGTGCTTAATTATGGAAAAAGAGATATTAAAATTATCTGACAGAGAACTGAAGTCAGGCTTTGTTAGTGAGTACTAAAACTTGCTAACAGACTACCAGTATCTTCAAAGTGATATTTTTGTAACAGTAAATCTTCCTTTCCATATACTTCAAGCATATTGTACATAGTTTTATTGTAACTGTTTTATTAGGATATTGTAGTTATATTTTCAATACATTAATAATTTCTTATGCAAAAGTCAGTGGCTTATTATAATGAAAATTACCTATGAGGGACATAAGTGTTTTGAAGAACAGAAAAAAGATTTTTAATAATGATGGCTATATAGAGAGAGATAGTGTCTTCTGCATCAGCCAAGGATTCACAATATACTTAAATCATGCCACAGTAGGCCTTCACAGAGAAAGAGGACAACCAATGAAAACGCAGGCCAGAAAAGAAAATCATTAATTGGATAATTCCAAATGCTATGATTTACTGTTACAGTGACACTTCTAAAAGATCCACTGTTACGGCAGGTGATTTATACACATATGTAATCCCCACAAAGCACAGATGAGTGGCATTCTTACCAACTTTCTACTTCACATTTAGTAAACATAGCAGTCTAGATTCCTAGACCTACAAGTAGACTTTCTAGGGCTGTCTTGCAGTTTTTTTTACATTCTTTTACCACCACAAGGATGCCTAGGAATTGCTGACTATACTGTCTGTGTGCAGTACTTCTTGAAATATGATATTGCAGTGAGTTTTGCATTCCTTCTTAGCAGTAGATATTTGAGAGAGAAGGACAATATTACATCAGACAGGGATTCTCAAGATGTACAGTTGTAGTAACTGTTAATTGATTTTTGTGGGGTATTCACTAAACTTCACAGTTGGCTGTCACAGTTGTAGCTTTGCTTGTTTTCCAGTGACTGTAGATAGGCTTTTAATAGACATCTCTTTCATGTTCTGAAGAACTGAAGAGTGCAAGCTACTGTGGATTTTAAATAGTAGAGCATACAGTAAATGGTATGCTTCATTTTCTCAAGAGAACTGAAGGTATAAACAAGTACTACTGGAAAAAAATGTAGACAGATAATGGGAAAGGTAAAGGAAACACTGTTTTGATTGTTGCAGTAATCTCTTTCCCAGCCATTAGCTATTAAGATTAGTGCCCCACTCATCTCTATTTCAGTGTAGATTTGTTTTAAATATAATTAAGTAAATGTAATATTATTTCACAACAGTTTGCATTTTTTTTAAATACAGTACTTCATTTTTAAACTGATTCAATACATCACAAAGTTATAGGTGTGTTACTGATATCAGTACCCTTACAAGTGTACAGAAAATCATTGCCAGTATATCACATATGACACTTTTAGCAAAATTTTGTAAGATAGAGAATGTAGTACTATACAGTTGTTTTTGTGTATGTTAATGGGCCTTTATACAGCAATAATAACATGTTTCAATTTCATCTGCATCTGGAGATGCAGTTAAGTTCATGTTCTGAAATTTACATCATATGTGATATGGGGCTTTAGATTAAACATAATACATTCCTGTGTTAGGAAGGAACATTACTTCAAAACTGTTTGCTGAAACAGTGGTAAGAGTAGAGATCTGCTAAAATCTGAAATATGAAAGAATACGACAACAAAATAAGCATCAGAATCTATTAATGCACTATAGAAAGTTGCCAGACCGGCATACTACACCACATGCACATAGTTTTAATTAGAGTTTTGTATTTTACTCGTTATTTGAAAAATGAATGAAAAGATGGAATAGAAACATTTTCTGATTTGTTTTCCTTTGTTAAAGCATGTCATATTGGCAGAAACAGAGGCTGTATCATCAAGAAAAAGAGAAGATGGAAGTGAAACAGCTAGATGAATGGAGAGCTGCTACACCAGTTTTTCTCTCAGTGATGAATCATTAGACTGAAAAATATTTAACAGAAATCTGCAGGCATTAAGTTCTTGCATTTGGAAGCTTTGTTACAAACACTCTAAAATGCATATGTTATGTTTACTTTTTCATTATTTCTTATGCTAAGTTTGAAAATAAAGTAAATGCATTGTTCTTGTGCTCTAAAGTTTTAAATTATGGGGTCAGACAGAAAATGAAATTGATTTCATTTGATTTCTTTAAAGTCTGATATTTCTGATCATATAATGCATGCTGTTTACTTTGTCCTTCATTTGTCCTGTGAGTACTGTAAGATGTTTCATCCTGTTGGACATCTACAGTTTAGAGCTTTACTGGTGGACTTCTTCGACTGTGAAGTTTCATTTAAAAGAAATGAAAGTCTACATTTTAAAAGTGTAAGGTCACCCTGAGAGAGAAGCAGGAGAAACATTACAAATATGAAGTAATCACTAGCTTTACTTTACATTATTCTACCCGACTGAATTGACAAAGATAAATAACCTTCCATGGAATGTCTTTGTATAGTATTAGATTGGCTGTAAGATTACAGATGTTACCCACCACAGAATTGAGTGTCATTCATTCTTTGATATCAATTTTGTGTATTCTGCTTCATGGTGGGTTTTTGAACATTTTGCCATCTGGCTGTTTAAGTGTCTGTGTATGTTCACATCAGTTATGGTCATTGATTCAGCATGCTAATGTTGTTCAGTATTTGTCTGCAGCTCATATGTTTTACTTTTTTTCCTTGCAGTTACTAACCTTGATAAAAAGTCCTACATTTGATGTTCATCTAGTGCTGATGATCACCACAAAATACTTCCATGTTTTAACATTTCCTGTTTTGTATTATAGCATGATATTATTACCAGTTATTTTTTTCCAGAATGTTTACATCTGTTTCAGAATAAGAGTAGTGTTTATGATTTTCAGGCTTTACTCAACAAAAATAAGGAAAATAAAGCAAAAAAAGAAAAAAACGAATGTATTAGTAAAACAAAAAAAATATAGACTTTCCCTTGGATGTCACAATACCTAAGGAGAAGCAGAAAATGAGAAATCACAGTTCATGTGCTGCTGCTCATATTAAGGACACTATTTTTCGCAGCTGTCACTTGGAGATATTCTTAGATGTTGGGCAATAACTACCAAAGGAGCTTCAATGTTTAAGAAACATTGTGTTATTTACGTATTTTATTTATTTATATTTCTTTATTTGGGTACAGCACCCATCAAATTTGACCAATTTCAAGCTCAGCCTAAGCCTGTGTTACTGTTTCAAATGGATGCCTCCAATTATACCCTCATCTGTTGCACTGCTGTTACAGGAACTTATGCCCTAATATCAAACTAAACATCAGATGGACAAATGTCTTCGCATCCACTGGTGAAACATTGCAGGAGAACCCCTTAATAGTCTGCCACAATTCTGCTTTCATTTCATAAACTAGTTTCATCCTTGATAACCCAAAAATACAATAGGATCAGCTCGTGCACACCTATTGAGACTCAGAAAAGACCAGTCTTCACAGTTTGAACTCCCATTGTTTACCTTTCTTTTAATCAGGACAAAATTGTTATGCTTTAGATATGGGTTTTGGCAAAATGATATTTACACCGTGTAGCTTTTTTGAAACTGTATAGTATATAAATGCAGCTAATGCACACAAATTCATAATGAAATGATGAAAAGGTGAATGGGCATTAGATATAATATAGATTCAAGAGCAGCTTTTGCTGCACTGCATTGCATCAGATAGAAATCACATGTCACAAAGGCCTATGTATTGGTTGCTTCCACATATACAGCTACAGTATCACCACCATGTATAACACATATGTTACTACATGCTACAGCCTTTGTGTTGTAGGATATGTTCCTGTAGAGACTTAAGGCTATGGGTAATTGAGTGCAAGCATTTCATTCAACTAATTGATTACAAATAGTGCATAAAGTAAGGATAAAGGTTAAAGAGTCCTGTACTGCAGTGATGTTTTACCTTATGACAAAAGGGGACACAATGTATAATAGTTCTGGGTTGCTTTAGTTATGCTATATTACCAACGGTAAATGAAGCACTTTTATTGTTATTCAAGATTAAAACATAAGAGATGGTCAGAAAAAAAGAGAAGTATTGTAATGGTGGTTTCAAGGGATTTTGACCAAACCTGGCTTAATGATGTTGAATGAATTCCTGGTGGCTCTTTCTGTTGTGGGCAGATCTTATGCTTATTTGACAGAGGTATTGCTAACTGCTTTAACTGAGTGTGATGTACAATTGTCAAACAGCTTCACATTTTCAAGAGGAAATTGAGAGACTATGTAATGTTAAAATGTTTGTGATTTATTGCAGTTATTCTCCCAGTAAGCGGTGCACGTCATTATATTTTTATAGGTTTATAGATTCTCTCGTTGATAATGCATTTGTGTAGTCTTGGCTACCTCTTTAAAGCAACATAGATGTGCTAGACTGGATTTTATATTCCATGGTTACATTTACAACAGTTCATTACACACAGCAAATTTGATTATGTAAATATGTTGAATACTGAAAAAACAAGTTAAAATATGCCTTTTGTGGATAAGAAATGAAGATGAGTTAAACTTGGGGGATCACTTAGTATTAACTTTAAGTGTGTTTTAAAGTAAGACTAAGCCTGCTTTCAGAGTGAGTTAACTGAATTATTATCTGATGTTTAAAATAAATTGACTGGATGAGTTGATATATAAATTTAAGAATGATAAGGTAGACTAGTGTGGAGTTGGAGCATATGTTGCCTGAAGGCAACAGGATTGGCAGCGGCTTCCATGTAAGTTGGGGATGGTTTTAGCAATTTGGAAGGAAGCGCCACATACAAAAGCAGGAGAAGGAAAATTATGCATTTTTTATTAAAGTGGTGCAACTGGATCCAGTCACGAGTATTTTTCTCACTACTTTCTCTTTTAATGGTTGTATAGTTACTATAGCTTCAGTTATACAGCAGGTTTATTCCTAAGATATCTCCAAATGTCAAGCCATATTGATTTAGTGTAATGATAGTTAGTGTGGCCTATATCTCAAGAAAAAAATAGTTGTTAATTGCACCACTGTTCATTACTGAACACATTTGCAAAATTAGGATCTAAGATTGATTTGTAAGGATTATATTCAACTTAAAATGTTCAAATTCTTGTTTAAAGTAATTTGTATTGAATATATGTCTGGCGTTTTATAATGATGTCATATATCCCAATTTTGTTTAATGAAAGATTAATAAAGACGATGATTTAAAAACCATAAAAAAATAAAAACACCAAAATTTAAACTACAAAATAATATGGAAGATTTCCAAAGGAGCCTAGTTGGATATACATTCATAAAGACTGCAGGGAGGACAATCCAAAGAAGCACTACTGCCATTGATAGTGAGCAGAAGCTACTGCAAGCATTTACAAGTGATGTAAAGGAGTTCTAGCTATTGTGCAAATTTCACAACTTGAACAGTCAGACCAACAACTTTACTGTAATTAATTTAATATTTAATTCTATATTGTTTGCGTGATTTTTATCACAGAAGTTGATTTAAATTATCTTAGAATTCTGTAGTAACTAGTTTTGCTTATTCTTTTCTTTTAAAAAAATTTATTCATTTCCAGTTTAATGTGGATTCCTTAAATGAATTAATGATTTGCTAAAGCAAATATCTTCTACAGTGTAATAAATGCTATGTATATTTAAAGGTAAGACCTGATACCACTGGTGCTCTGTGTTCCTCATGCCAAAAGTTGGAGGATTTGCTTACCATTATTAGTAGTAAATCTAGACTTACTGATGATGATTTGGTACAGCTTGGAGAACTGTTCTTAATGACTGGACTAATCAGATCCATAATACTTGGCAAAGAGCAAATAGAGCATATTTAGGAAAGAAGTGTCTGCTCTCTGTGAAGATAACTCAATCCCTGTGAAATAAGATAATGCACTGACAACTTTGGAACTGAGGATACAAGTATTCAACAATCTAAGTATGCAGAGCGTACAGTAGGAAATAAAAAGAAAGAAATAGGGATGTTCACAACAAATAAGGAAGGAAAAGAAAATGATAAATGTCTGTAATGCAAAGAGAATACATACTAAAATGACATTGCTTTGCTATGTAACATACATGTTACAGTGAATGATAACATTTTTCTATCAGAAAATCTTCAGTCTGCAGAAAAAGACATACATTTTCCAACAAAGAGAAGGTAGAAGAAATAGGCAAGGAGCAGGTGAAAGGGTGAAATCAAAACTGAATGTGGAAAGTCTAAGAACATTACTGTAAAAAAAGTGAAGAAAGACAGATGTTGACAACATGGCTGAAGCTGTGGATGTACAAAGCCAGCTAGATGAGAATCATATGCTTGCAAATGTAATAAGCAATGAAAACAGTAGGGTTAATAAGATTAATGGTGATGAAGATCATTCCTTTTTAACAATTGATAGAGAAGATGATATTACTGAATTAGAAGTGGAATATTCTTCAAATCTAGTCAGAAAAGATATTTATTATTGGAGATTCAGTTAGAGGAACTGATTACTACATTTGCAGAGAAAATAATGATCATCAAAAAGTGTTACGCTTGTCAGTAGCAAAAATAAAGGATGTGATACGGCCTTTAGAACAAATTAATGTAAGGGAGTATGAATCTGTTTTTATTCATGTTGGTACAAATGATCTCATCTGCAAGGACTCCCTGACTGTTAGTATGATATTTACATCCCTCTAAGATAGCTTAGCTTGTACAGTTGTTAGGATGTATTTTTCACAAATATAAAAGGGAGAGTCAGGTTACCATGAATGAAAAGATTTTTGGGGGTAAATACCTACATGAATAAATGTCCCATTTTAAAAAATAGAAATGTGCAGAGCATCCAAGCGTCATTTTGGACAACATGTTCAGACAGGATGGCATGCACTTGCCATAATCAGGGAAGAAAATTTCTGCAGCAGATATTTTGCAATACTGTTGTTTTTGTCTTTCGGCTTTTCCCAGTTAGGGGTCGCCACAGCGGAACTCTGGTCCGCTAATGATTGGCAGTAGATTTTCACGAACGCCGAGGTGCCAGCTCAACACTCAACCTTCAACAAAGGCACGCCCATTTAGGCATGTCTTTCGAACACCAGCCAACTGTGGGGAGGACATGCAGACTCCACACAGAAGGCACTCCCTGCACTCTAGTCGATATTTTGCAATAATCAAGGCAGGATTTTTTCCAGATCAAAAATTTAGCAGTTCACAGATAGCAACAATTGATGCATATCTGATGGTTAATGCTAGAAGCATTAATAATATTTTTTTAATTAGGAAATTTGTTATGTTTCCACAAGACTGATGTTATTTATTTGTGAAACATGGTTAAAGAACAATGACTGGAAACCAGTTCTGTCAGGGTATAAATGCTTTTACTCTAACAGATATTCTAACAAAAAAATCAGGTGGAGGTGTTATGATAGGCATTAAAGATAGTTATGAGACCTGTGATTATTACATGTTAAATGATAACACCAATACTATAGACTGTGTATCTGTGAAAATAAAGACAACCCTGGAACATATAACAATTGTTGGAGGAAGGAAATATTGTGGGAAGAAATAGCCAGGGAATTGTTATGGCTAGGCTTGTATAGGCCCTAGGGCCGATAGCCTAGTACCAACCTATGAACCTATGAGTGCATAGACCATCAAAGTCAATTGCTGATGACCTTGAGGAATTCATACATTTCTTGCATGAAACAGGGGAGGGGAAATAATAGTGGCATGGAACTTAAATTTGCCAGAAACACATTGAAATAAAATTAATTCAACAAAATTAGTAAGGAAATTAATAACAACATATGCTCAGGAATAACAATTGCTTCATATTGTAAAAAAAATAAATAAATAAATAAAATAGCTGAGAATGGAACATACTAGACATTGTTTGTGCTCCTAAAGAAATTATTGATGTGATGTCCTATCTAGCCTTCATTCTTTACTTGTTGAGTTTGAAACTGATCCTTGGTTCCAACTCAGTCTAATGCAAAGCTCGAGGTCTTCTACTAGCTCGTAGCTAAACCCTATCTCATGATGCTCTTGGAAAGTTTCCTAGCTCTCGTTTGCTGCTAAACATGATTGGATGTTTCATATTGGCTCTGGCTAAGTAGTTTATTTTTCTGTCTTATCTTTCAAGAATTAATACAGTTTTGCAGTTGTTTTAACTAGCTAGTTGTTATTAATGAAATTATCTGTGTCCCACAACTTTCTGCTGTTGTTTTTGCTGTTGGCCATCGCTTATTTCCATTAGGCCTTTCTTACCCTATCCCAACGTTAATTTTTAGAAAGCTCATTTTGCTTAGAGGGGTTTCTTCCTTTCAGAATAGGCTAGTTTGTTTAACTTAGAGAATTGCCTTAGTCCATTTAAATTAGAGGGATTTTCCCTTTTCCCCCTTGATTGTTAGTCTATAATATTCAGAGCCAGCTCATTTAAGTTAGAGAGCTGCTTCTGTCCCCTTTCTGTGTGTCATTTACTGATCTGTGTTAAAAAAAAAAAAGTGTTGCTTGAAAATTATTTTCAGTAGGGTTTATTGGTAAACTTACAACTTTTTTATGGTAGTTAGCTGTTTTTTGTTGTTGTAGTTACCAGTAGTCATGTCTGGCAAGGAAACCAAACCCTCTGGGTTTAAGAAATGTCTAAAATGCAGTCAGAAAATGTCCTTAACTGATGCACATAATATTTGTGTCTACTGCCTTTTGACAGTCCATCTTCAGGAGTCCTGTATTATCTGCCACTCCTTTAGTCACAGGGTTTTATTAGAAAGAAAGAAAAACTCATCCTTAGAGGCTTGCTGAAGACCCCCTTTTCAGAGGCAATAGAAGAAGGTCAGGATCCTTCAAAGTCTACTCAATCTCCTGCTTCAAAATCTGACAGATCAGGAAAAAGGTCTTCTTCCACCAGTCAATCAGAGCCTTCAAAAAATTGACTAAAGTTTCTTCTTCAGACCTGAAGGCTGTCGGACCCAAGAAATCATCTTCCTCGGCTTCTACTTTGTTGGTGTCAGTGGAATTTCAAGTGTGGAGCCAGTCCCGTGAATTGGAACCAGAATCTCCCACTTTAAGATCACCATTGCTACAGTCTACCAGATCTTCTGCCCCCTCCACTCGATCCTCCAGGAGCTTGTCCAATGATGATGTGGATCGTGTGGTGCAGAGACTTTTGGGAACACTGGCGCTTACCAAACTCTTGTCGAATCTGACCCAGACGACTTCAAAACTGACCAAACCTACCCTGTCACTGTTGATTCCTTCTCCGATCCAATCTCAGACTTTGGAGCCGGAATGTCCAGAATTGATTGTAGTGGAACTGTTGGAGCCAAGACCTATGTCAGGATCTTTACTTCTGACTACTGCTCTGATATCCTCAGTTCCATCCAAACTCGAGGAGTCTAGGAGCTGACACTCTCTAGTCAGGTCCAGGGAGGACAGTTGGATCAGACAACCTTGCCTCTCGAGGTGTCAGCTCAGTTGATCTTGGCTCCTACCTTGGTCTCAGAGCCATCCACCTTGGTTGCAGGGATTCCCTCCGGTTCTTCAGAGCCTGGAGTTTCCTTGGACCAGGGGAGGAGGGCTTTTGAGGTAATGATAGTAGGAGAGTGCTGTCTTCACAGACAGGTCCACTCTCAGCTCTGGGCATTTTTCCCCCAAAGGCACAGGTTTCTGTCTCGACACTACGGTTTCTGTCTTGGCACTACTGCATCCACAGAGATGTGGAGACCCTAGGCCTCAAGATGCCCCATTGGGTGAACCCCTCTCTACCAAACCCTTTCCAGAATATCCTTCTGAAGAGGTCCCTCAGAAGAGCCTATGCAAGAGAAATTATTTAGACTCCCCAGAGGAGTCTGTCACATCAGATACAGACCTTGATGAGTCAGAAGAGTCCCACAGTCACCCTCTGAGGATGTCTCCTTTGCAGACATCCTGGAAATACTTAAACAGAGAGGCAGCTGAAAGCCCATCAGCCCTTCTGAGGAGGAGTCTGTATATCTGAAGGCTTTTGGGTCTCACCCTTCTGCCACTTGGGTGTCTCAACTGCCCTTCGACAAACAGATGGAATTAGTCGAAAGGCATGGGAGTCTCCAGATTCAGTGGAACCTGTTCCTCGGAGGCCAAACAAATTCATTACTGCACCTTCAGACAAGGATTTTCTTACCAAGGGTGTCCCAGTAGATACTACAGTGGTGGCGGAGGCCACCAAAAAGTAACTTTCAGAGATGTCCTCTTCTATCTGCTGAACAAAGAGTTTGGTACAATGGCCAGATATGGAAAGCGTATGTTCTCTTCAGCAACTTTTGCACTCAGATCGCTGAATTATCTGACCCACTTTACTAGGCTTCAGAGAGATATCCTGAAAGATCTAGGAGATACCCCCCCCCAAGGTTTAATAGCTGCAGGTATATCAGACAAGGTTTCCTCTAAGCTCTCCACCTTAACCTCAGTGGTCAACTCCTCCATGAGGCTCATTTCTTATGAAGCATATGGAGAGAACAGGGCAGCGGGATCAGAAATTTCCCTAAGGAGACATTCCTGGATGCACTTGTGTGACTTTGTGGAACCTTTTAAATCTTCCTTTGTTAACAGCCCTTTCAATGGCTTGTCCTTGTTTGGGCCCAAAGTGAAAGACACACTAATCAGGTGTAAACAAGAAGGAAATACTCTGTCTGCTGTTGGAGTTCATTTTTCCCTACCTACCAGACCATACCCAAAAGGTCAGAAGGGGGTAAAATGTGGTTTCAAAAATCCCAGAGAGCTTTCCAGGACACACGTGGTTATTCTTCCCCCAGGGGTAGAGTGGGAAGTACCAGTGGAAGACACTGACCACATGGCAGAGGAGGTCCACAAAACTAGGTCGACAGGGAATCCTTCCTTGGTAAGCCCTTTCAGCACTCCTGAAAGGAGGCCTGCCTGTCCATCTCTGGAGGCAGTTGGGGGTCACTTATCTTTATACCCAAAAGCCTGGCTATTGATAACAAAAGACAAGTGGGTACAAAGTATCATATCCAGAGGTTACTCCATACCCTTTTCCTTCCCAGTTCCAAACACAAAAACATCCAGGACATTCCACCCAGTCAAAGGGATCAGGCAACTGTAGAAATACAAAAGTTTCTAGACAAAAAAGTCATCCAAGTAGTCCCTGCAGACCAAATAGGATCTGGAGCATACTCAAGGTTCTTTTTAGTGCCAAAGAAAACAGGGAACTGGAGACCATCCTGGATCTCAGCAACTTAAACAAATCAGTAAGAAAGTCAAAGTTCTGGATGGTAACACTGCAGTCAGTACTCCCTTTTCTTGGACAAGATGATTGGATGTGCTCTATAGACCTCCAGGATGCGTACTATCATATAAAAATGGACAGACTATCCAGGAGTCATTTGTACTTTCATCTGGGAGCCAGTCACTACCAGTTCTGAGCTCTGCCTTTGGCCTCATTACAGCCCCCAGAATGTTCACCAGGTGTATGGCAGTAGTAGTGGCTCACTTGAGATGCCTAGGATTCAGAGTATTTCTGTACCTAGACGATTGGCTCCTAACTGCCACCACTGAGCATCTACTATCCAAAGTGAGAGACACCACTTTACATCTCTGCTGTCACCTGGGAATCACAATAAACTATGAAAAATCTGCTTTGTTGCCATCTCAGCATATTGTCTTTATAGGAGCAGATCTAGACACAACAAATATGATGGCAAAACTCCCCTCCAAAGGGGTTCAAGTCCTACAATGTCAGGTCCTAAACCTTCTTTCCAAAAGAAAAGTACAGGCAAGAACAATCCCCAAAGTACTGGGAACCATGGCAGCTGCAATTACACTGATTCCATTGGCTCATTTGCACATGAGAGTACTTCAGTGGCTACTATACACTCAGTGGTCCATGCAGGAACTACACATGTCCCACCAAATTTTGATAACAGAATCCTGCAAGAAAGACTTTTGTTGGTGGCTTTACTCCACTCATGTAACATTAGGTCGTCCCCCCCAACCTTTAGCTACAGTGACCACTGACACTTTCCCAGATAGGGTGGGGGGGACATTATCTGGGAAGAACAGTTCAAGGCACTTGGCAGGACCATGAGGTCCATTTGGACATCAATGTTCTAGAGATGAGAGCAGTGCTTTTAGCATTGCAAGCATTCCAGTACTCTCTTCAGCTAGGAACTATTGCAATACAGACAGACAGCATGTCAGTTGTATGGTACATAAACAAACATGGAGAAACCAGATCTTACCCCCTTTGTGGAGAGGCCCTGAGAGTATGGCACTGGGCAACCTCCTCCCAACACTTTAGATAACAATGCACATTCCAGGGAAATCCAGCATGATTGCAGACGAACTCAGCAGAGCGATTCTGATGCCTCATGATTGGTCCCTAAAACAGGAAGTGGTGAAAGAGATTTTCTGCAAGTGATGCCAGCCTTGCTGTGACCTTTTTGCAACATCCATAAATACCAAATGTAGCATCTATTTTGCCCTGACCCCCCTTTGGGGGAGTCACCAAGGGATGCACTTGTTCATGATTGGCCCTCATGTCTCCTCTTTACCTTTCCTCCTTTTCCCTTAATTCCAAAGGTTCTTCAGAAAGCCAGACTCTTGGGAAGGAACGTAATACTTGTCACCCCCATACTGGCCTCATCAAACCTGGTTTCCCTTCCTGTGGCCTCATCTTCAGAAGGAGCCATGGATTCTAGACCCAGTTCTGGACCTCCCAACCCATGCGTCAGAGATGCACCACCCCTCCCTCCAAACTCTCAAGTTGACAGCTTGGCTGCTCTGATTCCAACCATAGCCAGGCTCCCTAACCTTTCTACTCCAGTAAAGCATATTTTGATCTCGTCCCATAAAGCTTCAGCAAGAAGGTTGTATAAAAGAAAATAGAAAAGATTCTTTTCATGGGCCCTAAATAATCACATTGACCCATTCTCTGCCCCAATAGCTTCTATCCTTGAATTCCTGGCAAAACTGTTTAATGAAGGGGCAGCTGCAGCTACTATTCGGGTCTAGCTGGCTGCCATATCTCATTTTCATTTGGAAGAATCGGGCCTTCATGTCATGTCCTACAGACTTTGCAAAGCCTTTCTGAAAGGTACTTTTTTATGAAAACCACCAATTAAAGTCCCTCCAGTGCCATGGGACTTAAATTTTGTTTTGTCATGTTTGATCCTTCCCCCTTTCGAGCCGGCATCATCCTGCAACCTCAAGTATCTTACTTGGAAAATGGTTTACTTGATAGCCGTTACCTCTGCAAGAAGACTCTCAGAGCTGCAAGCACTGTCCATAAAGCCTCTCTACATGCTTTTCCACAAGGATACAGTATCCCTATGAATGAACCCATCCTTTTTACCCAAAGTATGTTCAGAATTTAACCTGAATCAGTCCATAGATTTACCTGTTTTTTCCCTAATTATGGCAACAAAGCAGAATATATGCTGCACCAACTGGATGTACATAGGCAATTATGTTTCTACTTAAATAGAACAAGGAATTTCAGAAAATCACACCAGTTATTTGTATCCTTTTTAGACTCAAAAATTGGTGTTCCTGTGTCAAAAGACACACTTTCAAAGTGGCTACCAGATTGTATTACCTTCATTTACCAATCAAAAAACAAAGAACTTTCTCATAAAGTAAAAGGTCATTCTGCAAGAGCCATTGCAACCTCTTCTGCCTTTAGAGCGAAATTACCTATTGACACCATTTGTGCTGCTGCAACATGGGCAAGGCTTCATACCTTTATCACTCATTACAAAGTGGATTTGGCCTAAAGGGACAGGGCCTCCTTTGGGTCCACTCTTCTGAAGAATATTCTCCCTTGAGCCACCCATGAAAGATGGTGCTTGGGATGCTGTCCCAACCAGTAAAGAATGAAGGCGAGATAGGACAACATCACATAAAGAAGTTATATATTCACCATAATGTTCCATGTGTGTGTTGTCCATCTTGCCTTCATTCTTACACTCCACCCTCCTGCCCCTAGCCTTTTGCTCCTGGAGGACCGAGCTGGTAAAAATTGACTATTAATGTCCTTGACCTTCTTCATTGCTCTATCACTTATTCAGTGACCTTTAATTAGCTTTATCTCCAAACAAGATCTGAAGTTTGGATGGACAACACACATGGAACATTCTGGTGAGTGCATGACTCCTTTTTACTTACCACTGTTGATGTACAGTGATCATGGGGTTATAAAAAAAAATGAAATCTAAACCATTCCACAGGAGATTAATAACAAATTATATGGTAGCAATACAATATGTAAAACTAATTCAAGTGATGCTTGATGCTTTCAGACAAAAAACTGCAAAAAGAATACAGAAAGTTTTGAAAGAGAAATTGTTTTAATGCAAAAATAAAATACAATAAAAAGTTTAACATCAGGATCTAGGCACACGAAATCAGGAGGATATATTTCCATAAGAACAAGATACTTGATTAAGGTGAGAGACAAGAAATATAAGAAGTAGAAAAAAAGGTTTAAGTACACCTTTGAAAACTGAAATGAACAAGATGGACAAACAAATTAAGCATATGTTGAAACAAGATCAAGAAAACATTAAAGAAAATTTATATAAAGATATTGAGAATATTAGGAAACCATTTTATAGACACATAAGATGTGGAAGGAGTAAAGACATACAAACTGATAAAATATGTTTTGATTCTAAGATTTATTCTCAGGCAAAACAGATTATGGATATATTTACAAAATCTTATGCAAAACAGTTTGCCTCCACAAAGGGGGTGATACATTGCCCTAGTGACATCCAGTTAACCTCAGATACTGTAATAAATTTAGAACTATGCAATCTGGATCTAAACAAAGCACAGGGAGGAGACAGAATTAGGAATCATGTCCTGAGAACACTTCAGCAAGAACATACAGTACAATTATATCTTTTATTTACTGGGTGTTTAACTATGGGGAGATGCTTCAAGACTGGAGACATGTACTTATTAAACCTGACTTTAAGGCAAAGGGGAGTAGGATAAACACAGTCATACAAACCCTAAATCTACTTTCATTTTCTGGAAAAATAACGGAGAAGGTAATATTGGGTAAGTTATTGTCAGAAATGGAAAGGTTGGGACTTGAAACCTTATATCAGCATGCATATGTCAACAATAATCTATTACCACCTGTGACATGATATTCTATAACAATATAATAACAGCTATACATAAAACATTGTGCTGTGGTGTAATTTATATAGATTTAACTTCAGTATTTGACAGGGTCATACATAAAACACTGATCAATAAATTAGAACAACTAGGTATCAAAATGTACTCTTGATAAGATGGACAGCTGCATGGCTTACGAATAGGACATGACATGTATCATACAGCAGTTGGACAGGTGACATTCTTGGTTACAGCCAGGGTGTTCTACATGGCACTGTCCTAGGTCCTTACTTGTTTAGATTGTATCTTTAAAATCTATCTATTTAATTTGAGGTGTTTTACAGTTTGTTTGCAGATTAATTGGAATTGGGTAAACTCATTACATGTATTACAGATAGGGCACACCTGCAGAAGAACTTGACTAAACTGACCATTTGGGCACAGGAAAATAATATGCTGATAAATACATCAAAAACTAAGCATATGAGATTTGGGAGACATTAATTGATATGTGAATATTTAGTACACCACACACTGACTGAAACTGTAGATTCATTTAAGGATGTGGGTATATGCAGCTTTGAGTTTTTCTAGTCACAGCAACCAATTGGTTAATGATAGTTATCAAACTATTTGTTGTATAAAAAGATTTATAAAGGCTAGGAAATCAGAAATGATGATGATAGTGTTTGTTAATTGCATTAGACCCAAATAAGCATGAAAAAACTGGAAAGAGTGTGTTGTAAATGTACCAACAGCATCCATGGATGTGAATTTTTAAGTTATTATGAAATACTAAAATATCTGAACTTGTACAGTATTCCATATAGATATTTAAGATGAAACCTTATTCAATTACATAGGGACTTTAGAGACAACTACTTCTGGGAATGTTTGGAGTTAATACAATCATCAAACAACATATGTTGAAGTTTCTATAGCAATGAGACGTGTACTAATTGGCTCTCTGAGGGTGCAGCTGATGCATGGAATAGACTAACAAATTACATTAAAGCATGCACTAGTTTCAATATTTTTAAAAATAGCCTGGACACTTATTATGGGAACAACTGTTTGGTATACTGGCAGGCTAGAAGGCATTAATGCCAATGTTTGGAATACTTGTATGTATGTTTGTATGTATAAAGTAATCCAAAATAATATGAGGTACAAAACTGCATGTTCATTATCAACTTGGGTGAATGAGATAAGCACTATAAAAAGATAAGCCATTATTCATTAAAAAAGACAAATTTATATAAACCTGTTTTGACTAACACCCATAGATTATAATGAAATTACGCATAGACTATTTTTCTTTTTGCAGTGCCTATAAAGCAGTATGTTCAGCATATGACATTGTTATGTCATGGTTATGATAGCTTTCTGAAAAATCAGAGATTATTACTGTGGTATGTCAAACTTCACTGCATTATGTTTTGGCAGGCATACCAGTTGAATCTTCTTCTCTGATCCTTTGGGCCAAATGTTCAGAGTTTCCTAGTACAGGCATATCTGATACATCAGACAGTGCTGTAATCAGTTTAATATAAAAATAATCTTAGCGTGATTCAGCCTATTTAGAAATTTGGAAATTGTTTTGAACTGGGATGAGTATATTCATCTGTGACCAGAAATCAGTACGAAAAAAAGGCCTAAACCATTTTTGTCAGTCAAGACATCATCTTCTAACTTATTGCAATGTGTACTTAATGGCTCACTTCCATTTTTCTATACTTTAGCATTAGCAATACCATATCTAATATTGTCACTCTCCAGCTTTGCAGCTTGCAATCATCAGGCTGTGGGGGATGAGTCAATTTCAGTCTTTTCAAGTTCTGCCCTGCATATTATACAAGGTCTTGCACATCAGAGCTGCTTCTGCTCCTGAGTCTATTATGGCCTCATGAAATAAGCTGCTTTCTACATTTATGTTGAAGTAGAACCTACCAATGCTCCTCCAAGAGATTACATTGCACTGGTAGAATTAACTTTTCCTGTCCTTTACAATGTCATCATCACTATAAGATGTTATGGGACAATTTGCTGTCAATATGAATGTTTTTGTGGACAGCATCTCTTCAATACAATATACCAAATTTAGAAATAACCACAAGGGGCAGAGATCACCAGTGGCTGAAAGTACCACAATATGCTGCAAAAGACAGGTACTCCCAGGGACACATTCCTGAAGAGAAAAAAGAACACTGGAAAGAAGAGCAGTCAAGTGAAGGAGCATTGCCTAATGAAAGTCCTGGTATGTATACACACACACACACACACACACACACACACACACACACACACACACACACACACATAGTTCTCTCCTTTCCTGCACTTTTACTAGCTTATTAGTTTAGCACTTTATCAGATGACTTGTAGCAATTATTGTAGCATACAAAAGTGCTACCAGCACTAAACATTCTACAAGGAAACAGCTCCAGTATTTATTAATGTCCACCCCTCCAGGCATATTTAAAGGTCAGTTCCCTGTGCTTTCTCCTATTAACCTGGTCATCTTGGGCATCCTGAAGCAATGTAGAAACTGCCTCATGTGCACTGACAACCCTCTCCTCTTACCTCTCAACACTCAGACTTGTGAGAGATGCACTTATATATCCAAACTGGAAGCCAAGCACTCTCCATCCAAGACCAGAATAGCTGGTCAAGAGGAGAAGGTGAACACTTGCACAGCACCACATGGAACACATAGCCCTCCAGAACACACACCAGCACTGCCTTCACATAAAAACACAAACCACACACCCACCTTCACAGAAGCTCTCAATAAAAATCTACCCAAACACCAGAGACCACCAAGGCAGAAATGCACCAGACCACCACAACACAACACAACACTAATCATGAGGCACATAACTCTCCTAAACAGTGTGCCACTCAACCAAAGCCCCTAAGGCAAAACAGCACACCCAACACACCAGTCATAGGTGACTTGATAGTGAGGCACACTGATGTCCCACTCACTAGGTTGAATAAGGAGAAAGTAACAGTCAGCTGCCTGTCAGGCACCAGGATCCACCACATAACGCACACACTCAGGTCCCTCAACAACAGATACAAATATGACTCTGTGATTGTACATGTGGGTGTGCATGATCTGAGACATACCTCTCTAGACTACATGAAAAAAGACATGGAGGAGCTCTTGGATTATGTAGCCCAGGTGGGTATGACCCCAGCTCTGAGCAGCATCCTACCATCACCCAGAATTATACCACAGTGCAAGCAGAAAATGGTTGATTTCAACAATTGGCTAAGTTTCTGGTGTCATTCTAAGGGGATCCAGTATCTGCCTGCCTGGGATGACATGATTGACAGACCTTGATGCTTTGCCAGAGATGGCCTGCATCTATCACACCTGGGCTTCCGGATACTGGCCAAGGCTCTTGTCACTCCTATAGTGCCTTTTTTATGCAGTGTTCCAAAGACCAAATTACCACCATAACAGCTACAAACAAATGCAGTCTGAGAGTCATGCTGCTCAATGCTAGAAGTCTAAATCTCAAAATGCACTCACTTGAAGCACTCCTTAAAATGGAGAACATCGACATTTGTGCTGCAACAGAGAGCTGATTCAAGGCAGCAAAAAGCACCCCTGCACTACCGGGCTATAACTCATTCCACACCTTTCAGCCCCAGAACTTGGACTGAAGTTCCAAAGGTGGTGCTGTTTCCATATTCATAAAGTATGGACACACCTTCAGACCGGTAGCCCAACATAATGCATCTGAGATACTTCAGGTGCAGCTAACACTGGGTAATAGCAATTCAGGTTGTAGCCTGCTATAGGTCCCCAGCCATGTCCCAAGACTCACACTCCACGCTCCTAAGCATCCTGAAGAATATTAGGGTCCAACCTAACACTTTAATACTGGGCAACTTCATTAATTGGGAAAACTACTCATGTACCAATACACTTCCCCAATGCTTTCTGGAATTCATTAATTCCAATGCTCTGGACCAGCTCTTTCTTACCCCCACTAGAGGTACCAACATCCTTGCCTGGCCATTACTAACATGGGTGAACATTGCTCTACACCAATAGTGAACTCCTCCTTGGTTAGATCCGACCACAAACTAATCATCTTAGAAATCCACATCCCTCCCACCCCCCACCAAGGTGACCACCATGAAAAACTTCTCCAAAGCTAACTTGAGCTCTTAAAAACAGAGGTGGCTAACTTCACAGCACCCATACAAATGGAGAATAGTTACATGACTACTGAATCATACACCAATGCACTGTATGAACATGTACACAAATGCATGGATCTCGCCATGCCCAATAGAACCAAGACGCCCTCCCAAAAAAAAAGGAAGCCAATCTGGTGGTCCCCTGCCATAAACAAACTCTACAACAGAAGGAGGAGACTGATGCAGTATAAGGCGAAGTCCCAAGACTGGAACTTTGTTAAGGGCAGATTATGCCTACTAAACCTGGTTGACGTCTTCAAGACAGTCACCAAGGCCATAGAAGAGAGAAAGGTGGCTCACACAGCCTACCTTGACCTCGCTAAGGCTTTCAATGTCATTCACCACTCGGGTATTACAGAAAAACTCACCAGCCTGAACATAAACCCCTACATCATGAGATGGGTTGCCAACTGGCTTACAGACAGAACTCACACGGTAAGAATAGCAGGTTCCAGGTCTGACTCTAAATCAGTCACAAGTTGTGTCCCACAAGGCTCAGTCCTGGGGCCCCTACTGTTTGGCATATACTTCTCAGAAGTACAGGCAAACACAGGGGGACTATGGATAACCAAGTTCGTCGATGACTGCAAACTGGGAGCCATAATTGACTCTCTGGCTGACACGGACATCCTCCAAAAGGGCCTTACTGAGACGGACACCTGGTGTCAAAGTCATGGCTTCAAGCTAAATACCCAAAAATACCTGGTCATCCCATTTGGGAAAAACAAAACACCCATGAATTACCACATAGGTGGCAGCTCCCTTAATACAGAAGAAGTAATAAGAGATCTGGGGACCCAGGTAGATAGTAATCTCTCCTTTCACAATCATATTGCCAAAGTAGTTAGGAAATCCTTCTATGTGGCCCATCTAATTACTAAAGGGTTCACATCTAGAAATAAAGAGGTTATAGTGGCTCTCTACTCGTCACTCATCAGACCCATCATAGAGTACAATGCCACATTTGGGATGTACCTCACAAGACACTTCCAACAGCTGGAAAGACCACAAAAGTACCTCACCAAGAGGATTACTAGCCTCAAACATATGTGCTATGCAGCCCGACTTAAAAAACTCCGGCTGTACTCAGTGGCATATCGCTTACTCAGAGGTGATCTTCGCCTGACTTACAAAGCCATGTCCAACTCAGAATTGACGGGCATGCTCCACCTAAAGAAATCCAAGTCACTGAGATGCATGCACTGTAGTGAGCTAAACCTCCCTAAAACAATAAATAGAATATGCTGGAGGGATAGATTCCTGTCACAGAGACTCCCCATGCTTTGGAACAAAATTCCTAACTACATTAGGCAGAGTCCCTCACTAACACTCTTCAAGAGAAACCTTGACGAGTGGATGGGTAACAGAAAATACACCCCTGGGATCACTTCATTGGCTCTGCTTGACAGAGGCTCAGTTAATTAATCAATGGGAGGTGAAAGCCGACGCAGTCTGACTAGGCTTATAAATGCTCTTGGTCAGATAGCCTAGTACCTACCTATGAACCTATGGAAAAACTCCCTTATCAGCCTCAACAAAAGGTTGAGATCCCTCAACAAATTCTCTAAAGCTAGCTATGAAAACAGAATTGCAGCAGATAGTAAAGACAACCACAAGGCCATCTATAGTTATGCAAAGAATCTCCATGGCAATACCCAGATTTGCTCTGAGTAACTGCACAATGGTACCTCCTATACTGAGCCAACAGATATTGCCAATATACTGGCCGACACATTCAGTGCCAACTTTACACCTCTCTCCCCCTCCAAAGGACCAATCACAATATCAGTAGATTGCCAGGTACCAAGTATTACTGCTACACAGGTTAAAAAGGCAGTGTCCAAGGCCAAGAAAACAGTTTCTATGGGAGCTGACAATATCCCTGGCTGTGTTCTACATGAACTGCAGAGTGAACTGGCACCTCACCTGTGTGCCCTGTTCAATCACAGCCTCACCTCAGGCTTTGTCCCTATCGAATGGCGCACTGCTACAGTCATCTTTCTTCACAAAGAATATCCGAATACAGACCCCAGGAATTATCTCCCAATTAGCCTGATTAGTCTGATATGCAAAGCTATGGAATGCATCATCATGGACTCAATAAACAAGGATATAGGGAATCTCAAAACTCTGGATCCTACACAGTTTGGTTTTGTGAAGGGTAGATCATTCTTGCTCAACTTGGTCGACTTCTTTGAGTCAGTCACCAGAGCTGTGAATGAAGGCAAGGTGGTTCATACACCCTACCTTGATCTGGCCAAGGCTTTTGATACCGTTCCCCACTCAGGAATTATAGAAAAACTCGCTAAGCTAGGCATCAACCCCTATATCACTAGGTAGGTTGCAAACTGGCTCACAGATAGAACCCACAGTGTGAAAGTAGCTGACTCCAAGTCAGACTGCTGACCAGTCTTGAGTGGAGTCCCACAGGGTTCAGTCCTGAGTCCTCTCCTGTTTGGTATCTACTTCTCTGAAGTTCAGGACAACATGAAGGGACTCTGGCTGACAAAGTTCACAGATGATTGCAAGTTGGGAGCTATTATTAACTCCCCAAGTGATGCTGACATCCTACAGGAAGGCCTCAATGAGACCAACGACTGGTGTCAGAATCATGGCCTTAAGCTCAATGCCAAAAAATGTGTCATCATCCCCCTTGGGAAAAACCTGGTTCCCTTGAATTACCACATTGATGGTAGTCCACTGAACACAGACGGCATTATAAGAGATCTGGGAACACAGGTTGGCCGTAACCTCTCTTTTGACCACCGCATTGCCACTGTGGTCAAAAAGTCCTTCTATGTGGCACATCTCATTACTTAGGGTTTTGCATCCAGGAAGAAAGAGGTCATTGTCTCCCTCTACTCTTCCCTCATTAGGCCAATCATCCAGTACAATGCCCCATTTGGCATGTACCTCACTAGACAACTGCAACAACTGGAGAGGCTGCAAAAGTACCTCACAAAGAGGATCCTAGGCCTTAAACACTTGTCCTATATGGATAGACTCAAAATCTCCAACTATTCTCTGCCTCATATTGCCTACTTAGATGCAATCACTGCTTGAGTTACAAAGCCTTGTCTGACCCAGCTCTGTTAGAAATGCTACACCTAAAAAAATTCCAATCCCTCCGCACCACATGCTCCAGAGACCTCAACCTCATTACCACAATCAACAGAACATGCTGGAGGGACAGGTTCATAACCCAGAGACTGCCCATGCTATTAAATAGACTTCCCATACATGTCAAGCAGAGCACCTCACTGGCCCTCTTCAAGAGAAATCTTGATGAGTGGATGGGAAATAGAATATTTACCCCGGGGATCACTCCAGTGGCTTTACTCAACAGAGGTACTAGGAACTAAGGTCGGGTGGCATGATGCCAGGGTAATCCTATGGACTAGGCTTGTAAATGATCCAGGGCCATTAGCCTAGTACACACATATGAACCTATATGTGTACAGTGGTGATCTGCGTCATTGTTAGCTGTAGCTTCATCATGCAGCGGTTACTTTCTCATCATGCTCCAGTCACATTCAGACTGTCCAGCCCCTCCACGGATACATCCGTATGATTTTTACCTATAGTGTATATAATGATCTATGGCATTTAATTTTTATGTACTGGTTCTTTTTACATCTGAATGTCAGGGTCAGTAATGTTGGCATGATCTTCTGGTTGCCATTGGGATGCCCTATCTTGCATCCTTCATTCGCCATTGTCTTTCCCTTGTCATATGCTGCTTTGCCATGCCACACTGTCACCACCATGAATGTGTCTACTTTTCACTCCATTTTAGGCCAACATGCACTTCCTGATCCTTCATACTGATGTCAGTCTGTCTCTCAACTTCTTAGCATGAAACCACTTTCTGTTGCCATTAATATGCATACTTATTTGAACTCAATAATTATACTAAAAATATTACCCTGACAGACTTAGAAAAGATAGAAGAATCTAGACATAGGACATTAAGCAAACTGTGTTCAATAAGCATTGAACTGGTTACAGGTCCAGCAGAAAGAGACCCAGAAGACAGTAATAGTTACTGGTTCCACAAAATTTTGAGCAGTACTTTTAATTATTCCACCTCATCATTTATTAGTCTGGCTTTATCTGGTGATGTCACCTTTTTCTCCTAATCCCTTATCTGGAGGGAGAGATGCATCTACCCCAGACTGATCTTTAAAATGGTAATTGATGCCTCTGCCCAATATCAAAACGTCACCTCTGTTCCACCTTTTGTATCCTTTAAAAATTTGGCCTTCACAGCCAAACATTCCATAGTGGTGTCCCTGACTACAGTAAAATTGAGGCAGTATATAGAACTGTAGAAGAATAAATTGTTGAACTAACTACAAATAAAACCATGGAGTAGCAAGCACTTGTTGGACTATAGTGGAATTGCCACTTGTGACTCAGCCTTTATAATAGCATATGCAGGTTTATTTTTATTACTTTGGGACCAGACAGCACATTTCTCTCCATGTCAAATGCATCAGTGGCTTAATTAATGTCTAGTATGTGGACTTTGAGCATAGCTATCACTCCCCAGTTTTAGATGAGAGGAATGTATCCCATTTCTGGATTTCCAGATGCCTTTGGTCTTTTCCAGAGTCCATTGTAGATTTCATGATTATTTTTTAGTTTTAAGAATAGCTGTGTTCAGTTCCAGTTGGAATACTGACAGGCTAACAGCACTTTTTTTGAGCTCTGCTATTTTATTTATTTATTTCCTGACAGGAAGATATATTTCTAAGTTATCTTTTTTGAATCTTTTGACCATAAACAAGTATTTTAAACTCTGCTGAAGGATAACATTAACAAAATATTTATATTCTATATCATTTTCCTGTCAAACGTTTGTTTAGAAGGTCTTACACAGGAAAATCAAAATGAGTCACACAAAAGCAAATTCTCTGGAGACTTCAATGAGGAAAGATTTCCAGACTGTTTTATCTAACATTCATGAACTTTCATTGAAAATCAATAAAATAGATAACAAGCTGGACAATTTTTAAATAAAATGTTCAAAACAAATGGAATTAATACAGGAGACTCTAAATCAACAGAAAGCTCAAATATCAGGTTTAGAAGTTGCTTTAAAAGACATGGAAGGGAGAATAGCAGAAGAAGAAAACACAGAATTTTTATTGAGACAAAAATCATTGTTACTGAACAAGCTAGATAATCTAGAAAACAGATCTTGTAAAAACAACATCCAAACCTTTGTGTTACCTCAGAAGATAGAAGGTAGACGTATGACAACTTTCTTAACATCTTGGCTCCATAATATTCTTGATTTACTAGAGGCAATGTCATATGGAATCAAAAAGCCCATAGATTTTAGTTTCATCTTCTTCATCAAAGAATTTTTCATCACCAATATCTACTATTGTAAGATTTTTCTCTTCACAAGACAAATAACTAAGCTTGAAAACAGCCTGGACAAAATTTCCCATCAAAATACAAGACAGAATTATTAGATGTGACAATGACTACTCAATCTCAGTAATGTCTAGAAGTAAAAGCTTTCTTCCACTAATTAAAGATTTAAAGAAGACACAAATCAAGGTCCATTTGTTATTTCCAGTCAGACATAAAATATTCCTATCTGACAACATCAAAATCTGAAGATTTTGACAATGCTGTGTCCTTTCTAAAAACAAAACAAAATAAAAACATTATAGAACAGGCAGAATATGTGCAATGGAATAACAGCTCTCTGAAAAGACAAGTGGAAAAAGTGACTGGAAAAACAATGATGAAAAAGAAGCTAAAAAAATGACTTTAATGTACATATTTCTAATACTTGCTTATGAAACTGGGTCTATATCATATAATCAAAAGCACTATTAGTCAAACGCTTATTAGTTGAACACTAATAATCAGTTTAAATGTCAAACGAATGTTTCAGCAAAACATTTAGCAGGGAAAACAATCAGTTGGCCATCATCAGGTATTTTCCCTTTTCCTCACTGTAGTGTAATCTTGGACTTGGTCTATTTAGTTGGGGGGTGTGGGGGCATAGCCCCCCCCCACTAGAATGGGTTTTATTTGGTGATGTTTTGTGTAGTTCACTGGATTGGCCAAATGTTTTTTAATCCAGGGAAAGATTTTGCTGAAACGTTCATTCAACATTTAGGGTTTTCGCTTATTTGTGTTTGACTAATAAGCGTTCGACTAATACTGTTTTCGATTATATAATATAGACCCATGAAACTTGGAAGAATATTATTTATGAAATATGCTTGCATATCCACAAACTATGGGAAACCTGATGTTTTCCTGAATAAGGTAATACACTTTAATTTAGATACATATCCTTTTTTTAAGTTTATAGTATAAAATTAGTTACTAATTTATGTAGATATTAATATGTGTATGTTTAGACAGTCACATAGAAACCCTATGTAATAATATTAGTAAGCACAGGTTTATTAAAATCTAGAAGCAATTTTTTTTATTCTATATATTAAGATAAAGTAGACTGCCTACAGGTTTCCCATGGCTGCTGAAATAATTTCACAAAGATTAATCTAAAAGTGTAGTGACTTTAGATAGTAAAAAAAAAAATAAGGAAAAGGGGAAAAACATTATTATGTGAAGCTGTAGGGTGCATCTTATGTTTTTTTAAATATGAGTATGGGTTTGATTTTAGTCTATGCTAGATTCCATGCTTTGCTCTGCTATCTGCTCTTTTGCTTTTATTTTTATTTGTTTTTAGGAAAATGTTATGTTGGTTGACTTGTGATTTTGGATATACAGGAGAATGGGTGTGATTAGTTATGTGTTTAAAAGTGATATAGTGTTGCTTGTTTGCTTCTCTTCTAGTTTGTTTACTGTTCTTTCTTTCTTTTTTCTCTTTTGGTCTGGATGTGTTGAGGGTTCTAACTGACATCTGAACTGTAGGAGACATGTCTTGCTTTGTTTGAAGGGTTGGGGGATGGATGGAAACTTGAAGATATGCAACTGTTTTTTTTTTTTTGAAAGGGAGAGCGAATGCATTTCTATACAAATTATTTTTTATGGTTTGGAGGGAGGGAACTGTAGTTATTTCTTAATGTGGTGCTGTTATATTGAGAAATGGGACTCCAATGGAGAAGTTTGTTGGTGCTACACTTATTTCTAAGCGCGAGATGCAGTTTTGAAGTAAACAGATGTTATTTTCTGGACTTGTTGATTTTTTTTGGGCAGGTTACTATAATAATGCTACCAGGAGAAGCTTTTTTTTTTAAAAAAAAAAAAAAGTATCATGATTTCTCACTTAGATTACATGCAGGGTTGATTAGTTTCCTGGATGCTGCATCAGAAGTGTTTGTTAGAAGTAAGACACGACAGTTATGTCAAGCATCATATATTAAAGCAACAAATCATAGTTGTATAAGATTTAAAGGGGCCATTCCATTTTATAAATAATACTCATCTCAATGAGACACACTTACTATATTTACTCTTTATCTGTGACAGTGCAATTTCTAAACTGAATAAGGAAATAAAGAGTGTTTTTTGTCAATATACACATGCATGTATTGGGTAAATTTCTTGACGTTCTTTGCTTACCACTCTTTCTGCCAATGTTTGTCTCCTTCAAAATATTTAACCTTTTTTTACTGGATTGACATTACTCGGGTAGCTGTAAACTTAAAAGAATTCATACAAGGGGAATTTTGTAACTGATAGCAAAAGATGACTACTAGCCTCTCAAGTAAATACTTATTCCACTTTACAGGTATGCCTTCTCCAGTAAAACATTGACATTTGCCGTTAATTTCCAGGATCATATGTTGTTCTTTCTTTTTCCTTTACATAGTATGCAGACACAAAAAAATCTCTTGATTTTTCAGTAAGCATGTTGAAGAAAACTAGAGGAGCACTTCAGTGTAAAATGTCATTGAAACAGTGTGCTTCATAATGCCTGGTTACTGCAGCTAACTCCAGTAAATGTTTCACTATTTCTTTATTTATTGAAAATGGACTGAGTTATTTGTTATTTGTTATATATTTTTGAGCTGCAGCTGTACTCTATTGCAGTCTTTAACAATGTCTGGTATAAAAGCTTTGGTACAGTCTTTGGTTATTGGCCCTCTGCAAGTTACATAGCCACTTCAGCTGCTTGGTTCAGAAACATTTCAGCTGCCGACATTGGATTTTTAATTAAAGTAATGGCTATACCTATGAGAGTTAGAGGGAATGAAAATTGAAAAGCCATATTTTCACTTATAAAATAAATAAGAAACAACTTCAGTTACTCACAGCAGGAAAAAGTAACAAAATGTATTATGTTAGTGCTTTCATAGTATTCACGCTTCATCAGACATGCATTTTCTTACAAAACAGAAACATTGAAAACCATTCTAATTAATGACATCACAAATCAATCAGCAAATTAAAGACACTTTTGCTTAGTACTGTTTGTCAAGCACTTACTTTTTAAAAAAAAAAAAACCCACATCTTAAAAATAACAGTTTAATTTTTCATCATACTTTAATGATTCAAAGGTCTTCCTTTCAAAAAGGGTTTTAGGGAGACTTTGGCATTTAGTCCCAGAGGTCTGTCTGCCTGAAGTTTAATTATCCAATTTTGCTCTGCCACTTCAGTTTTGTTTTTAAAGTCTCCTCCCCTTATACCTTCAACTAACACTTCTAACACAAAGAAACTAAAGCTATGAGTCATTCCTTCTTTTAAAACATGTTGTGCCAAGGAACTAGTTTCTTTTGTGTTCTGTACATCCCTGTAGTGCTCAAGCATCCTGTCTTTTAGCATACCATTGGTTTTACCAATGTAGTAAGCATAACACATCTTACAGAAACTGAAATAAATCACATTTTTTGTCCTACAATCACCTTAAAAATTAAAGTCAGTGTTAAAGTGCAATATACGGTGTTGATAAGATTCACCAGTATATACATATTTACATGCACTACAATTTCTGCATTTATGTGTACCAGCTCTTTCTGAAGGGATTCCTTGGTTCTTATTTAGATTATAGCAAATATGCCTTTTAAGGGATGTGTTGTTCTTAAACAAAAAGCAATTTTTACTGATAAGAAACTTCCTGATACTAGATATAGCCATTGCCTGAGCCCTTTTGGAATGATCTTTTTAATTATACATTCTTGTAAGTAAGAAACTTCAAGCTGAAGTTTCCTACATTTAAACAGTTTCATATCAAACTCATTAATTTTACTGAACAAACTGTTGACTACATGCTCATCAGTTTCTTCAGTAGCAATAGCGTTATCATGCCCAGGGTTAAAAAAGTTATTATTATTCACGAAAGTATTCATGGAAGGAATATTACTATCATGATTCGTTGGTACTTCTTGATTTGATAATAAAACAGTGTTACCTTGTACATTCGGCTGGTTGCCATTAACTGTACTAATAACAGCCGGTAGGAGACTTCGCCCATTCATTGCATCCACTGCTGATCCTGTAGCATTCCTTGATACATTAGTATTATCCAGACTACTGATCATATTACTGGCCTCTTCAATAGTCGAAACGCCTGGCTGGCTCACAAGAACGCTAGCTTATTTTTCTTTAGCCATTGAAGCATTAACCTTCTGTGTTAGCGTATCAACCCGCCCCAACAAAACTTGAACCAGTGCAGTCAAGTTACCAATGGCATCATCTTGTGTATTACGAACAGGATTATTTGTACCTATATCCTCTTGAGAAAACAAGCACTGCATTGCCGCTCCGTTCCCGCTTGCCATAACGTCAAACAAAACACAAAACCAACCAAGTTAAAAACTTAAAAACGAATGCAAAAACAAAAACGGGAGCAATAGAAGCCGGCTACGGTCAAAACTGCTTGTAAAAAACTGTTTATTGTAAGCGCTTTCAGCTAGGTAAGTACCTGGCCTTCTTCAGACAAAACAGTTGAATAAAACACAAAAACTCCTTATATACACTTAATTAAACACATAATTAACCACAGCAGTTCTAATTAGTCAGCTCAGAAATGGGTATTTAAAGTAACATTACCACTCCAAATCTACGAGCTGAAATTAGATATTAACAGCTTAGTTATAACCTGTTTGTTCAATGAAAATTAAACACACATTAAAGCACTATTTAAAAACTTTACTATACATCCTAGCCATTGAATTAATTTCTTTAAAAATTGTTATTAATCAAACTAGTATATATATATATATATATATATATATATATATATATATATATATTATGTTATATTTTATATATTATATATAACACATAACCAATAAGTCCATTCTAAAAAAATATTATTGTTGTTAAGCAACATATGTCTTACATGTATCGATAACCCCCCCCCCCCCCAACAGCCATGCCACCTGTATGATGTGAGGCTGATTTTGATAACATATCATACAGTACAGTCTGGCTACCATAGTGAATGTACAATGTGTAAGCAATAAACATTTGTAAGATACATATACACACACACAGGTATGCAGATAAATATATATGTATGTATATATATATATATATATATATATATATATATATATATATATATGGATATCTATCTATCTATATATATATATATATATATATATATATATATATATATATATATATATATATATATATATATATATATATATATATATATATATATATATATATACATATACATAACTACACATACACACAAAGGTCTAGGAAGATACATATTTAGAGGGTGCACACCACATTGAACAGCCAGTATCCCTACAGTTGAAACCTCATCAGATGGACAGTGTGTGACTCACCCATACAAAAGACAATTGTTGCCTGAAACATATACCCACAGAGAAGTCAAAGGATGTAACACCATACACAGGTTTGTATATGTTTTAAAGGTTTATTTGTGTACTATTACAGTTCTATATGCATTGTCATTTTGCAGTTTATACTCTGAAATACACACAAACAGATCAATGCAACTGTCAAACAGATCATTTAAAACAGTAATCTGAAAGCATAACATATGTTGCTGTCCAGGCCATGGCCTTCAAGTACTACAATAGTAAATACGGTCTGTGCCACAGGATAACAATCAATCAACAGTAAGTAATGCAGATGTATAGCCCAGCAGCCTCTAACTACATCTGCACCCAAATGCTAGGGGGGAAATACCTAAGTTGACACAGTGGGATGTATCTGTTACATAACCATGCATAACTGAAACCATCACAATTGAACTGACAAACAGAAAAGGTTGTATGGCAGTAATCAGTAGCCAACAATGTTCACAAGGTGGACTGTATGGTACTGTACAGCCATTGGCTTAAGTACTGGTGTCATTCAAAGGGGATCCAATACCAGTCATCTTGGGATGATATGCTCGACAAGCCACGATGCTTCGCTAGGGACGGCTTGCACCTGTCACCTCTGGGCTTTCGGATATTGGCAAAGGCTCTTGCTACCCCCATAGTGCCTTTTTTAGGCAAGGCTCAAAAGACAAACCCACCTCCGTAGGTATCACAAGGGATAAGAAACTAAGAGTAATGCTACTCAATGCCAGAAGTCTAAACCTCAAGATGCATGCACTCAAAACTCTCCTTAGCATGGAGAACATCGATATCTGTGCAGTAACAGAAACCTGGTTCAGGGCTCCCGAGAGCACCCCAGCACTACCAGGTTATACCTCATACCATGCTTTTCGGCCCAAAACTTGGACCGAACCACAAAAGCAGGGGGAGTATTGATATTCATCAAAGATACCCACACCTCCAGGTTGGTGGCAAAGCACGAAGCATCAGAGACTATCCATGTGCAACTAACAGTGGGTAAAGCCGCCTTCCAGTTTATAGCCTGCTACAGACCACCCTCCCAAACCCAGGAACCCCACTCAGCCTTCCTGAGAACACTGGAAAATATGAAGGTCTCTCCAAACACCATTATATGGGGCGACTTCATCTACCCAAACATAGACTGGGAGCATTACTCTAGCTCCAACACCCTAGCCCAAAGGTTCCTAGAATTTATAAACTCAAATGCTATGGAACAACTTGTTACCACTCCCACAAGAGGGGAAAACATGCTGGACCTGATAATCACCAACATGGGGACTCTATGCTCCAGACCAGAAGTGTATCCCTCACTGGTAAGATCAGACCATAAACTAATCTCAGTCGATATTCACATCCCGACCCCACACCCTACCAGAAAACCACAGTGAAAAACTTCTCTAAAGCAAATTTCACACTCCTCAAAACTGAGGTGGAATCCTTCAAAGCCCCCAGGCCTGTGGAAAATATGGCCCAGACTGCAGAATCCTTTATAAACGCATTCTATGAACACCTTCAGGAATGCATGGATCATGCGATCCCAAATAAAACCAAGACCCAATCCTTCAAAGGCAGACGTCCTGTCTGGTGGACCCCAGCCATAAACAAACTATACAATAGAAGGAGGAAGCTACTAAATGACAGAGCAAAATCCCAAAAAGGGAAGGCATCACTGATCAGTATTAGCAAAAAACTACGGGCACTCATAAAATTGTCTAAGGCCAGCTTCGAGAGAAAAATTGCACAGGACACTAAGGATAATCACAAGGCTTTCTTTAATTATGTTAGGAACCTGGGTGGTAATTCCCAGATATGCTCAGAATTAGTCCAAAATGACAAAAAATACACTGAACCCACAGACATTGCCAACATCCTAGCTGACAGGTTCAGCAAACTCCCACCAAAAGGGCAAATATCTATCCCAGCAGAGTGCTGTCCCCCCTGACATCTCAGATGCTCAGGTAAGAGCCGCCCTCTCCAAAGCAAAAAACACAGCATCAATGGGACCAGACGGTGTCCCGGGCTGCGTCCTACATGAACTCCAAGAAGAGCTAAACCCAAACATAAAACTACTGTTCAATCTCAGCCTTACTACAGGATATGTGCCCAAAGAATGGCGTACAGCAACAGTGGTCCCTCTCCATAAAGGTGGTGCCTCAACGGATCCTGGAAACTATCGCCCCAAAAGCCTGACTAGCTTGGTCTGCAAAGCTATGGAGAGAGAGAGAGAGAGAGAGAGAATAATGGGATAGATGATGTTGGAATGATTTATATGTGTAATGATGTTCAGCTGAACAAATGCTATGGACATTAGAGTCTGTTCCTGTGGGTGGTCGGCAAAACTCATCACTATGCAGAGCAGCACTGATTGACAAGATACAAGCCATCATAGTGTGTGTTGTGTAATGGAAACATGTATAGTAGTGTGGCCTATAGCCAGTGGTGGAGGTAATGGCATAATGATGGATACATGGGTTCCAGAGCCCACGACTTGCAGGATACTCAGGACAATGTGTAATGTAGCATGCTGAAATGCCATAGGTGTGTAATAGGGGTACCTGCAATCTGTCCCTATATATACCCCTTAATGTTAGGCTGTGTCCATATGTGGCACGTGTCTGTGTTGTAGCAAGGCAAAACATTGCAGCTGTGCAGGAAGGAGAGTTAGAGATCATGGACCTGATGTCTGAATGTACCCTAGATATATATATACCGAAGCAGCACTTTCGCGTAAGTATGCTTGTTGTTCTGGTCGTACTACGGTGCGGTAAGGGAAAATTCCCTTTTCCCCACTGTAGTGTGACCTCAGAATGAGTATATTAAAGTAGGGGGTGGTGTGGGGTGCAGGGGGGCTTGCTCCCCTGCATTCAAGTAGATTTTGTGTTTTTTTTTAACATACTTTGACAAAAGCACTTTTTTGATGAAAGTGCTTTTGTTAAAGTGTGTTCGGTGGTAATGGATTCAGGCTTTTGAACTTATGTAGAGGTATATATATATATATGTATATATATATATATATATATATATATATATATATATATATATATATATATATATATATAGATATACATGTATGTATATATAAATATATATATACATATATTGATATATACATACATGTATGTCTGCAGATATACAAACACCTACATGTATATTTAAACACAGATATACAGCATAATATATATCTACACAGATATATATAAATATATATATATATATAAATAGATGTAAATATATATGTCTATGTCTACATATATACAAACACACACACATATGTACACACACACACACACACATATATATATATATATATATATATATATATATATATATATACATACACACACACACACACACACACACACACACACACACACACACACACACACACACACACACACCATATTTTTGCATCACAGTGCTGCATGCTATGTGGGAGGAGATATCACACGTATCACTCCACACAAATATACATCAGTAAATGTGTGCAACATGGACAGGTATGTCACTTGTGAACCCCTTTTTGGGACCACATTGTACTTGTCTGTGAAGGTGGGATTGTGAATCCGGGTAAGGCTAGCAGGTATATATGTAGAGGTGGGCTGGGTTGGTAGATAGAGAACAGAGCCCACAGGGGTGGTAAATGACACATGTGGTGGGTAAACACCCTGGATGGTGAGTGTCATCTGCAATGGGAAAGCCACATGAGCCCCCATATGGAAACAATGGAACCAAGGCTCCCACCCATTGCCAGTCACAACAGCAGTTGCATGGACCTGAAGGTGCCTTGGCTGGAGGCCGAGCAGGAGTAGCATTTGGACCCTGTGAGTGTGTACTAAAGGTCTCAATGTGCTGTAGCATATCCCCCTGGTTTGTGTGTAGCTCCCTACACACCAAACTCTGGACCTGACCATTGGTTACAGTATCATGTCTGCATATGTCCTCAGGGGGGACACCACCCCCTGAGGAGGTTCCACCTGAAAGTAGTGTGGACCAGTAGTTGCATAGGCCCCAGGGTGGGGTCACATATGTGATGTGGCCTGGTAACATGACCAGATGAGGTTGGAGAGGTGGCTCTGCTGAAAAAGATCCCCTGCACATGCTAATGCATCACTGCTATAGAACATATGTGGGTAGTAATATTCTACACAACCCCTGAACATGTCCAAAAGCATGCATAGATATTCCCAATAACACAGAATGTCAGATGTGCAGCAATCACATAGCAAGCATGTCACATGCATATATGGAAACATAGTGGCCCTGACAATGCCATGCAGGTGAATAGTCTGTAACACACTAGCAATGATAGTGTCTACACAGAGAACATGGCCACAGACACATAGCACAAAGTGTGTTACCATACAATACATATATATAAATATATATATATATATATATATATATATATATATATATATATATATATATCCCACTGTTAGTTAAGGTGTGCCATACCTATTGAGTTGTGTGAATAGTTTGTTGTTGCAGATTTGGGGGCAGGGACAGAAATGTGTATTAAGAACTATGGTAACCTTGCTGTATGATTTTCTGAGACCTGTTTACATCTTTATCTCTTTCAGGCAAGATGTCCTTAGGGCGGCTTCCATCATATTCCACAGAGGAAATGGAGATCATCCTCAGCTACTTCAGCGATCACTATGCGTTACTGTTTGACAGGCATGCATATGAGCATTAGGAGCAGACCGCCCTGTGGAATGACCTCGTCCACAGGGTCAACAATGTTGGACACCATAACTGACGTTATGAGCAGGTTCGGCATTGTTGCTCTGACCTGCTTCGCCATGCTCGCAGGCATGCTGCTGCAGTATGGGGGGATCACCTCACAATGGGGGGGGGGTCATGCAACCCGTTCCCCCCTGACATGCGTGGAACAGCTCCTCATCAGCCTCATGGCACCTGCCCATACCAATTTACAACAAGTGTCAGACAGCATTTTGGAGGTGGGTGTTACCCACACACCAGCTGAGGAGCGTGCAGGGAAGAACACAGGGAACATCAGTAGACCACATTTGCATATGCATCTGCATCTGTATAAGTGGAGCATCTTCATCTTCTTTTGGCTTTTCTCAGTTAGGGGTCACCACAGTGGATCACCTGTTTTCATTTCTTCCTGTCCTCTGCATCTTGCTCTGTCACACCAACCACCTGAATGTTCTCTCTCACCACATCCATAAACCTTACCTTAGGCCTTTATCTTCTCCTCTTACCTAGCAGCTTCATCCTTAGCATCCTATTCTCAGTTTACCCAGCATCCCTCAAAATTCTGCCTCTCTGGCTTTGTTGCCAAACTGTCCAACCTGGGCTGACTGGCTAATATACTTATTCCTAATCCTGTCTACCCTCATCACACCCAGTGCAAGTCTTGACATCTTTAACTCTGCCACATCCAGCTCTGACTCCTGCCTATTTGTCAATGCCACTGTCTCCAACCCATATAACATAGCTGGTCTTACTGCCCTCTTGTAGACCTTTCCCTTTCACTCTTACTGGCACTCGTCTGTCACAAATCACTCCTGACACTCATCTACACCCACTCCATCCTGCCTGTACTCTCTTCTTCACCTCTCTACCACACTTGCCATTACTCTGAACTGTTGATTCCAAGTATATGAACTTATCCACCTTCACAAACTCTACGCCCTGCATCCTCACTATTCCTCTATCCTCCCTCTTATTTACGCACATATATGCTGTCATAGTCCAGCTGACCTTCATTCCTCTCCTCTCTAGAGCATATCTCCACCACTCCAGGGTCTCCTCAACCTGTTCCCTACTCTCACTACATATCACAATGTCATCTGCAAACATCATAGTCCACGGGGACTCCTGTCTATTCATGGCTGTCAACCTGTCCATCACCACTGCAAATATGAAAGGACTCAGAACTGATCCTTGATGTAATCCCACCTCCACCTTAAATGCATCTGTCACTCCCACTGCAGATCTCACTGCTGTCACACTACACGTGTACATATGCTGTACCACTCTTACATACTTCTCTGCTACTCCCGACTTTCTCACACAATACCACAACTCCTCTCTAGACACCATGTCATATCCTAAGTCCAGAAAGACACAATGCAACTCCTTCTGACCTTCCCTGTACTTCTACATCAACAGTCTCAGAGCAAACATCACATCTGTAGTGCTCTTTCTTGGAATGAAGCCATACCGCTGATCACTAATAATCACCTCCCTTCTTAAACCAGCCTCCACTACTCTTTCCAATTATTTCATGCTGTGAATGATCAATATTACCCCTCTGTAGTTACTACAGCTCTGCACATCACCCTTATTCATATAATCCATTACCAAAACACCTTTCCTCCACTCCTCAGGCATCCTCTCACATTCCAAGATTCCATCAAGCAATCTGGTTAATCATGTCACTGCCATTTCTCCTAAACACCTGCAAGCTTCCACAGGTATGTCATCTGGACCAACAGCCTTTCCATTCTTCATCCTCTTTATAGCTATCTGTACCTCTGTCTTGTAGAGCATGCATATCTGATATGTCATAACTATTGTTTGTTGATGCATAGTAGTAATAAACAGACGTGCATAAGTGCTAGTATTGTGGACTTGTACTGTTGATGTACTGTAATTCTGCACCCACATTGTAGCAATGCCACAGCTGTGGCCACTAACATTGCATCTCTCACTCTCTTATGCAGGTCCTTCCAGTATACCAGCATGTAGCTGGTGAGTATGGTTTATGTTGATGCTTGCCAATACACCAGGCATGTACTGGCTATGGTATATGCCATGCACACATCTAACACACTTACCCTTAATGCATGCTGTACATGTTCACGTATTGTTTCTATTACATGCACTGTATCACAGTGGTGACCATGATGGGGTATTGGAAAGGTATGTCAGATGCCTATGGGACAAGTAACGTCCTGTCATTGTGAAATTTCTCCACAGGGATTAACATAATGGTGGCACACAAACTAGAGTAGGGACACATGTGAAACATCACCCCTGTACAGTGCACCAACAGTTTATATACCAGTATTACAATGGCAACTGTTACAGATGTACACTATGGCATAATATATTAGTGTGGTTCACATTATTAGCTGGGACTTGACTGTAACACATGTTGTTCAGTGTATGGGACACTGCATACTGAAACACATGTATAGCCCATACTTGTCAAGCATCTGCAAAAAGCCTGAAGGTGGGGAGTGGGTGTCACATGACACACCAGTGCACTGCAGCAGGGAGTCATAAGGATGGTAAGAATGGCTGTATCGGCACACAGACTGGGTCAGTAACTGTGGCAGACATAACTCTACACCCACAGAAATAGTGACGGCAGTGTGTGAACACCAAGGGGTGTACATATGAGTAGACCTTGCAATCATGCAGAGTTGGGGAACATGTGTAGAGCAGACTGACCATACACAAGCAAATGCAGATGGGCCATGCTAGTATAAGCCTGAAAGGAATAGTGAGTGCTGTAGTACACATAACAATGGGTGCAACAAAATGTCATGATAATCATGTGCACACATAGGCACACACATCACTGTATGCAATGCAGTTAGCATCTAAACACCTAGCATCCGAACACCTAACACCTTTAGTAGACACTGCATGTGGATGTACAGGACATATAGCACATATCAGGCTCATGTACTGTTAATATATGTAGTGATGTTGCCCCATGGCAGATCAAAGAATGGTGCATCACATCAATAAGAGTGTGTAGACTCCCCATAGCTACTGTATGATCTGACAGTTGCCAGTGTAATACTATTGGATTATTCATACATGGTCTGCTAATGTTGAGAGCTGTAAACCACACATCAAGCATTCACAACTGACATCTGACCACACATCATCCCAGGTATGTTTTGCTGGAAAACATAGGGTCTGTGAGCATTACAGCTGACATAACTGACACAGTGCTACACATTCAGCAATGGGATGTACACCTGTGAGTTGTGGTGCACAGTACATGGCAGGGTGCATAACAGGTGCATGGCAAAACTGTGTACATGGGTGCAGTTTTCCCCAGAGGAAGGGATATGACCTACTAACACAGGCAATGCCTCACATACATGTATACTGTTGCTAGCATGGATTGACTATAGCTGCACTGCATGCTGTTGTATACCATATGTTATGCATGTTGGCAGATGGATAATGGGAGGACTGTGTGTACTATCATTGTGCAACTTCACCTGTGTGTGTGTGTGTGTGTGTGTGTGTGTGTGTGTGTGTGTGTGTGTGTGTGTGTGTGTGTGTGTGTGTGTGTGTGTGTGTGTGTGTGGCTGTGTGGGCGGGTGTTCATGTCATCTGTAGGTTCAATGTGGTGTAGAGTAGGGAGGATGCTGCATGTAGGGTGTGTGAGTGCATGTGTGTGTGGTTGTGTGGGTTTCCATGCATGCACATGTGTGACTGAGGAGTTTATGATATTGCAGTACTTTCCTTTGTGATAGTGCAGTACATGGACATGGACTGACACAAGACACAAGAGGAATACTTGTCTGATATGTAATCACAGGACAGCTGATGGTCTAATAAGGTCTGTAGCATGGAACATGCATTGAGAGGGAAAGAAGATACCTGGTATACCCTCAATATTGCATACAACAGGGAGGTGAACGACAACCCATGTAGGCAGCACTACAGATGCATTGGGGAATTACTAGACAACAGGGAGGGTATACATGTATCACAGTTGTCACATAGGTTGATTGAGCAGCATGTTAGGCATGTACTGAGCAATCCTTACACATGACACTACAGTGTGTGACATTATGGAGGCAACGTATCAGCCCCTCACATGTAGGGGCCAAGCTCACAAAGTCCCAACATACACAGGATGAACACCGAATGACAGCAGTGAGGCCATGTAAACAGTACTACACTCAGGTCATGGAGTTAATGGAGTAACAGGTCTTGTGTTGTGGTCACTTTTGTAGGCATTTAGAGGAATGAGACATTAATGAGTGGCATTAATGAGTGCATGTCACCAGGCATGATGCATGATGGGCAACTTAAGGGAATACACATGGGTCTGTCTGTAGCATCACAGATAGGTAGGTATTAAGGTGGAGTGTGTGTGTGTGTGTGTGTGTGTGTGTGTGTGTGTGTGTGTGTGTGTGTGTGTGTGTGTGTGTGTGTATATGTCTTAAAGTGCATTTTGTGCTACATTGGAGCTTTTCTCCCCGGGCCTCTACTGAAAATGGAAATATATCCAGTTAGACTAGTGCAGTCAACAGATGTAAAATAAAATAAATAAAATAAAATAAATAAATAAATTTCTTTTTATCCCCCACAGTGGTGAGATAGGTCAGGGTCCCTCCTGCAGGCAACCTCATGTTGGTGTGCACGCAGACACTGATGATGATGAAACCATGATTGAGGCACAAGTAGGTTTGTCAGGGGTCGACACAGTGCCAACATTTGACATCCCCCTCTTAGCAAACCCACTCTGCACACAGTTTCAGTGCCTATACATACCCCATCACCAGTGGCCATAGCTGAGGGACAGTTGGCAGTTAGTGGCAGTGCACAGGGTAGTGTGGTGACCATGCTAGCTGTGTCTGTCCACAGCAGGTATAGCTGGATGTCTGGCAGGCCAACACATAGGCGGATGCACCAGGGTGCCCATAGTAAGGCTACTGGTCATCCTGCCCCTGGCAGAGGCACCACAACTGGTACCACCAGGCGCATGTTTCAGACTGCCATGGAGGCACAGGCACATATAGAAATGTACAACAGACAGGGCCTGAGGCTGCAGAGGGCTGCCTAATCATCTGTAAGTGACAACATCAGCGAACTTGCTGCTGCCCTCCGTGAACAGAACGAGATCATGGATAGACGGTGGGGTGAGATGGTGGGCCTTCTCGATCATGGTATGTCTGTGCTTGAAAAACTGGTGGGAGTAGTGTGACAGCTGCATGGACATAGGCCAGAAACAACAACATCTGGTGGTTGATGTGGACATGCTAGGATGCCAAGCCACTCCTGTACTGGAAGTAGTAGACTCAGCACATCACTGGGAGTGCAGTCCACACCACACCAAAGCAGGCCGCATGCACGTGGTCCTGGCCAGTCTCAGGCAGGACATGGTTCTAGCAGACATCTGTCATCATCAGGGGAGAGCAGCACCTCAAGGCCTGTACCTGCACGTGCCGGTAGAACCCCTGGCAGGCACAGTCAGCATGTCCATGGCCAGAGCCGTTGAACTGTACACCCTGCCAGGTATAGTCTTCAGCTGTCCAAAAACACCTGTATGGGCAGCCACTAGGCAGAACTGAGTGCATGCATACCCACACATTATGCAAACACATGTAGGGCAACCCCATACCGACACGCACCACATCACCATGCCCCGTCCAAATAATTATACCCCTCACCCACACACATGGTGTCAAATGTATGGACCACCATCGGCCTCTGGCAAATCAGCAACACACCCTGTGCATATGATGATGCCTGTGCCACATCCCTGTCATCCATAACATCGATGTAGGGACAGGCAAATAGGGTTCTGATGCACACAGTGACTGTAATACAGTGCAACAAAGTACTGCAGTGTAACATGTTGTCAGGAGGAGTAATGCGGAATGCATACATGTCAGGTAGTGTAGCCATCCAGCTATGATGCATGTCAGATGTTAGTAACACCAGGTGATTGTGATCTCCATAATGTTATCCATTTGCATTGTAGGTGTACATGTGTCAGCAGGAGGATGGTCTGCAGTCATATTCCACAAAGTTTGTGGCACTCTGGTGACACCATGGCTGTGACTTATCCAGAGTACAGTTGCACACATGTCACAGGATTGTCTAACAGTTATTGCCTGTGCCACATAGATAGGTGACCCACTTGGACATGTATAACCTGCTACCATATGTAGACCCATCCACATACACGCACACTCTTACATGGCAACACTGTGACTAGACCCCTACCTAGATATGTAGTGCTACTGAACTTTGTGGCTTTCATTGCACACACCACACAACATTTAGGGTGAGGTGTGTACCAGGGTACATGTTACATGCAGAACATCCACAGACATGCACAGTATGGCTATTGTGGATGTAATGGTTGTATATGGATAATACATACCATCATGCACACATTGACAGACACATAAGAGGCAGGCACACATCCGAGAGACCTGGGCCTATTGGTGCTAACTAACTAGTCCATGTGTCCAATGTGTAACTGGGCTGTATTGTGGTTTCAGTTACCTGTATGGTTGATGGTGACAGTGGTCACCATAAACTGCTACATGGGGCATATACCGGGTTTACCATAGTGTATTGGCAGTATACACAGCACCCACATCCCCCAGTGGTTATTGTATGCACTGGAACCCATGATGACACTCTGACATACTGACTATCACACATTGCCCATGACTGCAATACAACCCATTGTATATCACAACAGTGGTGCTACAGGGATATGCATCTAATGCACATGCCACAGGCATAGTAGTGTGCTGCATTGCCATGCCTCACCTATGGGGGGTGACAACACTATATGTACTACTGTGTGGCAATGTGGAGTGTAATAGGAATATGTGGCCTCAGAATGGTGTACCCTACAGATATGCCGACATGCACACATACACACACTTGCCAGACCTCAATGGGTTTTGCATGCCTATTGACCCACTTGTATAACACTGTTATTTTGGTAATGCATGGCTCATGTAGCTGTTAGGGTGAGTAGTGTAACAGGGTACATGTCATGTCCAACACAGCCGCAGCAGCATCTGACTATGGCAATGGGTGTTGAGGTGGTTGTGAAGGCCGTCATGGAGTTCCGACCTACAGGTGTACTAACACACAGACACTGCTATGCTCAGTAATGCACATGTACACATGTCAGTACTGTGGTGCATTGCTGTAGGTGGTCATAGTTGTGTCCATGGCTATTGTCCATGGGGAGATGGGTTGCGTAGGGGTTGTGTGTACATTGGTATCATGCTACCTGCCATGTGCCAGCAGGCAATCTATTGACAGACACCACTTTGGTGACCATCAGGGTGAGAGTGACATGCATCAGCTAATCCTCGGGGTGCCCTCTGCACATGGCCACTGAGATGATCCAGTTGAAATGTATGCAACATGCATTACAATACATGCTTAGTACCTGTGTTGGAGACCTGTACCCAAGCATGTTCTGTTGACTGTGGTAGTGTAGTGTAGGTACCCATGGCAGGTGGTCCATACAGGTTGTTGTCTCCTATATGTGCCAGTTAGTACACAGCTGGGCAGACATGTCAGTATCAATCAAGCATAGGTATTCTGCACATATCCCAGCTGGATGCCTGTCATCTACACATTTGTAGAGGAACTCACAGACATCAGCTTGGCAAGTAGCTATGCAGTAGGATGAATGTGTCGACAGATGGATGTTTGACAACAATATGTATGCCAGTACTAAATGTTGTATGCCCTCACTAACATGTTCTGTACAGACAGTACTGTACAGTGGCATTTCATATGTCTGATCATTATCCAGTAGGGGATATACACGGTGAAACAGCCCACACAGGAACACAACACTGAAGCCTCAGAGTCCAGCTATGCCTGAAGGTGTGCTTGTTGTCAGTAGTACTTTTAGCACTCTACCCTTGACTTGGACAGCGCTGTCAAAAGTAGTACCATCATGTTACAGTAAATGCCAGTGTGACAGTATGTACCCTGGGTTACTACCCCTGCACATAACACATTCATATGGATAACAGTGCTGTGCATTACTCATATACTTGTATGTCCCAGACAGGACACTCACACCCCTTGCTACTGTAATGACAGCACAATACATGGCATTACATACACTTATTGCAGATGTCAATAACCAGGGTTTGACATGGGCTTGTTTGTTAAGCAGAGATTGTCTCTGAGTATATGATATGCCACAGAGTAAAGCTGGAAGTTTCTGAGACGGTCAGCATAGGGCATGTGCTTTAGGCCTGCGATACTTTTAGTGATGTATTTCTGTGGCCTTTGCAGCTGTTGCAGATGTCATATGAGGTACATACCAAATGGGGAGTTGTACTCTATAATGTGTGTAATGAGGGATGAGTACAGTGGGACAACTACCTCTGTTTTCCTGGATGAAAAGCCATTAGTGATGAGGTGCCATTAGTGATGAGGTGTAAGAAGGATCACCTCACTGTTGTGGCAATGTGGTTATTGAATGTGACACCACTGTCAACCTATGTCCCTAAGTCTGTCATCACAACTGTGTTGTTTAGTGTACTGTCACCTATGTGGTAATTCATGGATACATTATATTTCCCAAAGGGGATAACCACACATTTCTGGCCATTAAGCTTGAGCCCATGGCTCTGGCACCAGGCATCTGTTTCTGTAATGCCCTTTAGTAGAATACCCACATAATTTGGGAAGTCAACAGTGGCTCCCAGTTTGCAGTCATCTGTGGACTTTGTTAGACAGGGTCCCATAGTGTTTGCATATATTGGCTGTCTTTGTTTGGAGGGGGGCATGTTGGTTCTATTTGTGATGACACAATACATCCATGAGTGGATGTGCTCACACAGTGCCTCACTGTAGGATTCCCCAGTTGGTCTATCATCTCCCATCTCCATGGGTGCATCACAGTTTCTCACGTCTGACTTGAGTAGCATGAAGTTGACTTTGTAGAGGAGTTTTACAGGGGTGTCCTTCCTGGGGTTTGAGGATGGGATGTAAATATCGACAGTGAATAGCTTATGGTCAGACCTGACCAATGAGGGGGTGACCACTGGTGTAGAGCATCTATCTTCCATGTTGGTAATGACCAGGTCTAGGATATTGGAGCCCCTGGTTGGACAATGGATTACATGATCCAGGGTGTTGGAATCCATGACCTCCAAGAACCGTTAGGGAAAGGCATTGTTACCTGAATAGTTCTCCCAGTTAATGACAGGGTAGTTTGAATCACCCAGTATGAGGGTTTTTGGTTGTATCTCAATAATTCTAGTATGTTTAGTAAGGTGTAGTGAGGATCTTGGGTCATAGTGGGGGATCTGTAGCAAGCTACAATTTGGATTGCAGTCTTACCTAGTGTTAGTTGCACCAGGAGATATTCAGATGCATTGTGTTGGGAACCAGCTTGGATGTGTGAATAACCTTGTTGAATATGGACACTCCTCCTCCTGTAGTGTTGTGGTATTGTTTTGGTTGCCAAAATGTGTGGTAAGGGTGGTAGCCTGGTATTGCAGGGGTGCTCTCTGGAGCATTGAACCAGTTCTCAGTTACTGGACAGATACCAGTGTTCTCAGTGGTGGCTGGTGACTTAAAATCAAAGGGGGCTGCAGGAGACAGCAGAATGGGTGAGGCTAATGGGAAGGAGTGTAGCCATCTAGAAAGGGGGTGGCACTATGCTCAAAACCATAAAAAATGGGACTTTAATTAAATACGCTGCCCTGGGTGCCAAACCATCATTATGAGAGTCCAATCAAGAGAAAATGAAGTGGAGAAGAAAAAAAATATTTTAATGCATTGGCTATATGACAGCTTACTTAATATCTAGATGGAAACAAAAAGGTTGTGAGGCATGAAAAAATAAATTACTTTTTAAATACATTACTGGAATGCCAGTCAAAATCAGGTATAAAAAAACAAGCAGCACTCAACTCAAACCACTTGTCCTTGCACTGCAGTTCTAATTATAATTTATATTTAGCTTTATAAAATACCAAAGTAACATGCAGAAAGTAGCAATACCCCCACTTATAAAAATGTTTCTTATCCAAAAAGGACCTGCTGCCTGACAAAAACGATCTACTTGTTTCGTGGGGAAAACATGATCAAAGCAAAAAATGAACAGCAAACAAGAAACAAGCTCAAGATAAATTTCTTAAAGAATTACTGCAAAGGTTATGGACCACACATGATAGACTGGCATTCTGTTTAGTTTACAGGTAAAGCCTGCAAAGATGACTGAAGTCTCCAACAAATGTAATGAGCTTCTGAAAATACTGTAATCCTGTCCTTTATTACAAATACTGTCATATGCATTTCAGTACTTAAGGCTTATATGTTATCTAGTTATGTAAATATTCTCTGCATGGCAACAACAAAAAGGCCTTCAATGTTGGTAATTCTTTAACAGCATGCTTATTAAAGCTTACTTGCATCTTACAGTCTCAGACAAACTTATCTGATGATCATTAAAGCATTACTACTTAAACACAGAGCAATAGGCACTGCAACAACATGCATTTTCTGAATAATAAGAAGCATAAATCAACAGTATAAAATATGACAGAAAACCAAAATATTCTTCAAAATCAAGGACAGATGAAAAGCCACTGTAGTACTTGTGTCTACCTTGGATAGGGGGATACTCTCCACACTTACACTGCATAGCTGCTCCTTGCCTTGCTTGGACACATTCAGAGTCACTAAGTGGGGGAGTGGGGTGCAAGAAGTATGTCACAATTAATTGTGTCTGGCTGACGGTGATGGCCCTAATACATTTGTCATATCTCTCAGCCTCAGAGCAAGAAATCTAGACAAAGCCATAAACAGAAGTGGGACAAAGGCCCAAAATAAGGACACATTTTAAATATTGCTCTTATAAACTTAGGAAGATAATAGAATAGTAGGTCTTGCATTAGTATGAATTTTCTGAAGGGTATGAAATTTGAAACTCAAAGGTCTGTCATTATTTTTTAACTTCAGTCTTAAATGATTTGCACTAATTTGTGAGAAAACCACAATTTTATGAAAAACAGACCAAAAATGTGATGCAAAAATATAAAATACCTACACAATACAGCTGGGAACCTGTCAAAGAAGGGACACTTTTAATATTAGTACTGTTAACTTGAGCAGCTGACAAAATAAGAGAACCTACATGCATTTCTGAAATTAAAAGTAATTTATAACTGATCATTACAATCATTTGTAATTATTTGTAAACCCTCCACATTTTCTTCCAAATTTGGCATTTTGCGGAGGGATTATTAGGGGGAGAGCAACATTTTGAGCTAAAATCAGGGATAGTTGAGAGGTTTGGATATATACCTAATTCTACAAAGTGATTTATTTGAGTGTACCTGTCGTACTCTTAGCACAGGAAAATGGGACAAGACCAAACATATCGGGGGAACATATGAACAGTACTAAAAGTTGCTCTTGTATAAACATAGTCAGTTGACAGAACAACAGGTCTTGCTTTAACATGCATTTTTCTGAAGAGTATGAAGTCTGAAACTCAATGTCTGTCATTATTTAGTGACTTCATTCTTAAATGAGTTGCCAGAAAACCACAAATTTTATGAGGAACAAACCAAAAATAAGAAGCAAAAGTCTATTCATTCTGCAAAAATCTGGACAGTTAAGAAGTATAGTTCAGCCGGGGCTGTCCGAGTTTGCTGCCCTTCCCCTCCTCACAAAATCATGGTCGAATGGGGCCTCCTCCCCTGCAGCTATTCCAATGTACCATGACTTGGCTATTTCACCACATTTACAATAAACACTGTAATCTGCATACTGCTTTACTTCTACGATGATCTGGATTTAATTTAAAAGTTTTATTTTACAGCACAAACGCTAATAGAAATCTGCTAAACAAAGCAATGCAGTCTCACAATGAAAATAGACTTAGCATTAAATCTTTTTTGCCCTTGAAACTCACATTCATTAAAACAGCATTGAAATTCACATTCAAAGAAAATACGTCTGGCCAGTAGCAGATAAAGATTAACTTTGAGCTGCTTTCAAATCATAGGCCCCTTGCAGAGGAAACATAAATGTGTTCTTTGATACACCTTCCTGAGTGTATTAAATTATATTCCTCGTATAATATAGTACAGCTGTTAGAGAGCATTTTAAATTTATTGTTTTGAACATTTTCCAGTAAACAATAAAACAAAATGCATGCACTAATAATGACAAAACTGCCCAGTTCAGGACAGTTCCATCATAAAACTCTACTCAAACTTCTACAATTCACCAGTATCCGTAAATATGCACAATCTCTGCAGAAGTAAAGTCATCTAAATAATTCCACATTAAAGAGATCTGTATTTATATACTGTGGGAGTAGAACCCACAGCCTTTTGCATAAAGAGCAAGTACACTATCTGTTGTGCTACTAACAATACAGACAGACAGCATAACCAGCATTAAATTTCTCTTCAAGCTCTCAGCTCCTTGTAAAATCCACGTGACACTCAACTGTATCTCTCAACTTTGAAGCACAAGATATCTGGAAAAAGCTAAAATTTATTGAGGGGGGGGGGCAAAAGCTGAAAAAGTATGGACACATTTTAAACATTACTTATATAATCTTGGAAAGTTGCTAGAATAAAATGCTGTGTTACCACTATGCATTTCACTGCTAAGATTTGAATCCTGGACCTTGTACAGTACAGTCAGAGAAATGCATCACTATGCCAAATCAGCTGTTTCTTAAATGGTGGCTAGACTGAAACTTAAATGGATATCATTTAGTGAATTCAGTTCTCACCATAACTCTCAACTTCTTAGTTAGCACAAAACACCTAGCCAAAGTTAGTAATGGGGGAATACAGCTCCCTAAACATATTCAGTGAATTTAGTTCTCACCAAAGCTCTCAACCTCTCAGCACAAAAAATCTGGTCAAAGCCAATAATGGAGGAATACAGCCCCAAATAGCGACACATTTCAAATATTAATGTTATAAATAGAACATTGCTATAATAAAATGTTTTGTGTTACCGTGTACTTTCTGAAGAATATGAATTGAAGTCTGAAATTCAAATGCCTGTCATTATTCAAAATCCATCAAACTAGAAATATGAGGCAATAATTTCACAAGTGGTGGTGAGTAGGGAATTCAAGCTCTTCCTACCTGTTTGCAAGGTGCAGGGTTTGAGTATAGCCACCAGGTATATTTCACTGGGGCATCACACACTCACACAGTTTCTGTGAATCTTGTAAGGAACTCCTTCATGGGAACCAATGCTGACAAGCAGCCGAGACTACTTACAGTGAAATCCCATTAAATAAGAGATCAGTGTGACAGGTAGCAAACAGAACTGAGAAGTTGAATGGAATGTGTAAGAAATGTGAGAAGATGCAAGTTCCCTTAAACCCAGGCTCAATAAGTAAAGGAGAGTACTGCACAAGGATCAGAAGGAAGTGTAAGGAGGGGTGAGTGTGGTTGGAGAGAAACTTGGTATACCACAAGGACACAGAGTGAAGAAGGTCAGATTAAGAGTCATTAGTAAAACAGGGTAAATATTGACACAACTGTGGCACTCAATATTACTGAGAAACCTTGAATCCATATTCTCTTCTGAAGTTGCTCATTTTCTGCTTAGTCCTTTGCCATTCAAGTTCAAAACAACCACATCGAACAGAGGACACTTCTGAGGGCACAAAAGAGTACTAATCATAGTAGACATCACTCTTAACAAGTAAATACTTCAAGAAGTAAAAATCATCATTTCACAGATTAGCCTTCCCCTTTTTAAACAGTACAGTAAACATTCTAGTATTTGCAAACTGGTTAAATCAAGTACACTCAGCTTTTGTCAGTCCTGACCCCTTCCAGAAATTCATATCAAACACTTGAGCAGGTCAGCCACCATTCAACAGTGATAATGCAATGAATGCACTCTCTGTTATGAGAGCTTGTGTATTTGCAGGCACATGTATTGACAAACAGGCAGAGGTACACACACACATGCGCACACACATATATAAATACATCTGTGCACCCATATGCAAAACACACAGACAGACTGACAGACACACATATACACACACCTCTGCACTTATATGCAAAGCACACAGACAGACACATCTGTGTATTCAAATGAAAAACACACAGGCACACAACATATATATATATATATATATATATATATATATATATATATATGTGTGTGTGTATATACACACACACACACACACACACACACACACACACACACACACACACACACACACACACACACACAAACACAAACACACACCCTACCTTTCAAAGAAGTTAGTCCTGCAAAATCCTTTAGTTCTGCTTTCAAAAGACACACACACACACATACACACACACACACACACACACACACACACACACACACACACACACACACACACACACGCACAAAACCTTTCAAAGAAGTTTGTCCTGCAAAATCCTTCAGTTCTGCCTTCAAAGACACACACACACACACACACACACACACACACACACACACACACACACACACACACACACACACACACACACACACACACACACACACACACACACACACACACACACACACACACACACACCTACCTTTCAAAGAAGTTTGTCCTGCAAAATCCTTCAGTTCTGCCTTCAGAGATGCAAGTCCTAAATTCTGCCTGTCCACTTCAAAGAAGCAAGTCCTCATCCGCAACAGCGAATTCCACCCGCGAGAGCAGGATGCTGCTGCTCAGCCTGCCGATGTTGCAGTCTGATCCCCTTTCAGTCTATGCAGTTGTAACTGCATAAACTTCTGGGAATTTCTACTTTTGAATGCTTTCTTCCTAATCTGGATTGGTGGTGAGACAGTCTGGATTCTATGAGCATGCTCCAGACTGGTTCACCAGCAGTCCGGATATCGGGAAATGCCGTGAGTGCACATGCGTGATGTCCAGGACTCGTTTTTTCTTTTTATATTTTTCATTTTTTTCTTTTATTTTCTATTTTTACAGCTGGGGGGCTGCAGTCCAATAGCACGAGTCGCCCCATGGATGTTCTCCATTTGTAGGTGTGCCTCGAGAGAGTGCATGCTTAGGATAAGGCTCCAAGCTTTGAGTAGCACTACCTTCAGTTTTGCATGCTTGGTGGTTTTGTCCTTTGAACCTTGCCTAGAAAAGGCACTATCGGGGGTGGCAAGAGCATTAGCCAGTAACCTGAATCCCAGGGGCAACAGGTGCAGACCATGTCTTGCAAAGCATTGTGATTTGTCAGTCATGTCATCCCAGGCAGACAGATACTGGAGCCCCTTTGAATTACATCAGAAGTTTAGCCACTTGAAGTTATTGCTGTGTATATGTATAAATGTGAGTGTTGACATGTAGATATATGTACATATATATCTCCAAATATGTACGTGGATATCTATATGTCCATATATGTATGTGGATATGTATATGTGTATATATCTATATAGATATGTGGATAAATATGTACACATATATGTTTACCATATGTCCAGAACATGGAGTGGAGTCCGACCTCAACACCAATAGTCCCAAACGCTTAGTGCAAGGGGATGTCATGGATGTATTGCAGGTATATATATGTAGACTGTTGCTACTGTAATAGGGGTTGTCTTAACAGACATGTCGGGAGTGGGAGGTCACATTTGCTGTAGACATGTGCGGCATGGCCTATGAACAGACATCCTAAGGACATCATAGTACAGTACCTCTGCTAGTACAGTGATGATCCTGTGGACTACATCAGGGATATGACCAATATATGTGGACAGTCTGACACTCTGTGGGCAGTCCTGAAGTGTACACATGTCCCCTTCATGTATGACATATGGACCACGCCTCACAATGGGGATGTGACTAGCCATGTACATGGATATATCACGACAATACTGGACTACATATGCCCACACAGTTTATGCATGCACACACGCCAGTCTGTCCTGACACACAATACCTGGTGGTGCAGAGGTCACATGGCAACATACTACCCAGTAGATACTGACATACATCTGTACAGCACACCACTGCTTTGTCAGAAATACACAATAGTTATGGTGGCCTGGCAGCAGTATGTCTTGCAAATAAATGGACATAGCAGACTGGGTAATTACACTAGGCTGCTAGGCATGTCACTAAGCACTGCGCAAACTACAGGCAGACTGCCACAGTGCTGGACTATATTTTGTATGGGGGAATACACATGTACCTGCAATTATAGTGGGCTCCACATGCAGGTCATAGCACAGTGTGGCAGACACCTGTGCGAGTGCATACCCACATCCAATGTCAACCCAGTCACAGACACATGTGACACACAAGCTTAATATGATACTTTAATGACTGTCTGTTAAACACTATCCTCATATGTGCCACTCACACAGTAACCCCCACATACACTGGTCATGGCACAGTGTTGTCCGATGGCTGTCTGTGGTATGGGACGCATGTGTGTCTGGCCCTACAGACATGTGAGCCAGTAGGGTAACATACACTGGAGCAGCATGTAACATCAGATAGAACAGGACCATTAGCAATGGCATCTACAACAGTCTGTGCACAGCCCAAGGTACGTATGTGCAATACACATACTGTCGTCAATAATCTTAACTTGGGGTTCTGCAAACTGTGGCTCTGGAGCCACATGTGGCTGTTACAACCTGCTGTAGTTTCTCCCTGTACCTCTGAGGATTAATGGCCACTCTACCACACCACACAGACACACACACACAGACACACACACACACACACACACACACACACACACACACACACACACACACACACACACACACACACACACACACACACAGATCAAGCAATCCCAACATACCAGCACAATTATGGACACACGTCAGGTATTGTTCTTATACACTTAGTCCTTTTATATTTAGTATAACTATATGTGTAACCTTATATGCACTATCTTCATTTTAGGGGTCAAATAGCTGTTTTGGCTTCCAATTACTTTCATTTGGTGGGGAGGGGCCATACATGGCTCTCTGGATATTGAAAGTTGCAGACCCCTGCTCTATGTACACAGACCAAAGTACTATACATACAACCGCAGAATGTCCAAGTAATCCTCAGAAACACCACTACTATACACAGTATGTCCAGCAGTCGGTTATCTGACTGGCTTGTTATCAGGTATGATGTCAATGAATAATGGTGTACAGAACATATGCACTATATATATATATATATATATATATATATATATATATATATATATATATATATATATATACACATGTGGGCTTCATCTGCACAACACATGTGCCTCTCTGCAGTCTAGAGGTCAGTGTATGTAACAGTCTTATATGCCCCTATAAGTCAGTCTATGGGGTGGGGTGTGCACCATAACTATCCTAGTGTGTTACAACATGTGAGGTATACCAATATTCAGCTGGCTTAAGGTATACGGCTGTACATTACCATACATTTCACCTTGTGAACCTTGTTGGCCTACTGCTTACTGCTATATGGACTCTTCTGTTTGTCAGTGTGAGTGTGATGATTGCAGGTATGCATTGTTATGTAACAGACACCTCCCCATTGTGTCAGCCTATGTATTTTCCCCTTAAGGGTTATGTACACAGTGTATTTAGAGGCTGCAGGGCTGTGCATCTGCATTACTTACTGTTGAATGATTTTTATCCTGTGGCCCAGTCTGTCTTTCCTGTTGTACTACTTGACACCTTGGCGTGGACACCAACATATGTTATGCCTTCGGATTAATGTATTAAATGTTCTGTTTGAGAGTTGCATTAATCTGTTTGTATGTATTTCAAAGTCTACACAGCTATATGATGTGGCATATACCACTGTACTAGTGCACAAATAAACCTTTAAAATGTATGCAGACCTGTGTGTGGTGTTACATCCTTTGACTTCTCTGTAGGTATATGTTTCAGGCAACAATTGTCGTTTGTATGGGTGACTCATACACTATCCATCTGATGAGGCTGCAACTGTAGGGATACTGGCTGCTCAGTGTTGTGCATCCACTAATTATGTATCATCCTAGACATACCTCTGTGTGTGTATGTGCAGTTACACAC